>NW_028136399.1:600000-1160000 GCF_964662115.1 Mustela nivalis | reverse complement strand
ATGGTCCAAAATCGTACAAATTATGAGAAACCTCCAAAGTCCCTGAGGCCATCCCAATAGTGTAGGTCGCCCGGAACAAACAAGGGGTGTCTGACACCAGCTAATAATCTACCTCCACTCATACCATAGATCGATATACCCAGAGAAGAAGATTGAACCAGACAGGACCCTAGGCCATAATAGGATCCATTGCTTTGGGTTACAGGCATGTGTCCTCAAAAGCCTGATTCCAATACGAGCATAGGGGTTTTCCTGAGGCACCCATCAGAACTCATCTCGTCTCCACAAGGAAACCTGTGCATGGGAGCCATGTCCAAAGCTTAGGAGAATACTTCAGGGTCCCGGTGCCACCGCCCAATTCCAAGGCCCTCATGGACACAAAAAGACATTAGGACCCATCCTCAGGAAAGTCCATTTCAACTCAGCCACCCCGGTTGCTCCCGCAGAGCCATCAGATCTAAACTGTCTTGTTGCTAGGAGACAATTGGAATGCGAGGCGGGCTTCCCAGGCATCCATCCGCGAACGGTGCTCTGGAGTCATTCCATATGGGATGTCCTGGAGCTGTCCAACAGGTCTCAATTGTCCCGCAGAAGGAATCCATGAAGGGGGCATCCCACAACTCCCAACGTGGGAAAACCTCAATGGCCTCGAGATTCCGCTCCCTTCATGAAGCGGCCGTCATGCTCAGAAACTCCAACCTGAGCCAACGTCTGATCCTCGCCCTGACTTCAGATGCATGAGATATTGGTTCAGATCTGCAGGGGGTACCTGCCGTGCCCTCGACCTGAAACCCAAGTCTAGCTTGTCTTCTCAGACTTCCGTCCTCACACTCCTGGCCCCGAAGCCCTCAAGTTTGACAATTCCGGACCCACAATGCAGCACTCTGCCTGCCCTCTAGAAAAAAAATTATTGCCTCATGAGCTGCCCAGGCACCTTAAATGAGGGTAAACCTACACAGCACTCGACTTTACCCAAATTATATAGTCTAACCTGAGCACTAATGCACTGTCGAACACAACCTGAGCCCGGACCTCCTGACCAACACCCAGAAAGCTGACCGCACACTGAGCACATAAACCCGCCATGGCCTTAGGTCATCATCTCTTCCCTACCTCAGTTTTCAGGCTTCAGAACCGAGACCTTATCTCCAATCACTTCCCAGGGGTGAGTGTGATGCAGAAATCAGAACTCCTCCTTACCCATGGCAAGAAACTTGTGGTTGGCACTTTGTCCAACGTTCAGTGTAGGAGAAACCAGCATTCACCCTGAGGCCCCGCCCATTCTTGAGTGCGACGAGGGCATACACACACATTGTGACCCTCAGCATGAGTCCTTTCCTCTAGTAAGTCCTCTCAGTTTCTGGACCATTAGATGTCATAATGGGCTTGACATGTCCCTAGGCCCCAATTTTTAACCAAATTTCTGATGGTCCAGTCGCCCCTCCCCAGGGCTCTACTCTGGAATCCCTCATTTGGTGGGACACCTGAGGATAAAAAAGAAAAAAACAAGAATAATAAAAAAAAACGGACTTCTTCCAGCCCACAGAATGACCCCAAACTCTTTGGACGGGGCCAAACTACCAGAGAGTAAGACTCGTCCATTTCCCATGAAGTCACCCAGAAATTCCACGAACATGAGTGACACGATATCCAGAGACAAAAACTTGAGCAGGAGCTTCACACTTGCCCTTCTTTCAAATCCCGAAGAGTTCTCCTCATGGTCTGTAGATCAGTCCTGCCATACCTATGACTCGAAACATTAGCCGAGTTTGTGTTTTCAGACAACTGTCCAAACAGCCCTGGCCTACACAACCTACAGGCTCATGCCCCTGGAGCCAAACCTTAGGACTGTACTTGCCCTCTCCAAGGGAATTGTGTGTGGCCATTCCAATGGCCACAACCCTTTTAATAGGATAAACCTCCAAAGTCCCTGATCCATCACAATAGTGGTGGCTTCCCAGGAAAAACAGGGGCAATCTGAGCCCAACTGAGCACCTACCTGCACTCCGACCCATAGACAGATGTCCCCAGAGGTAAAAAGGAAAGAACAGGCCCCTAGGCACTAATCAGATCCATTGCTTTGGTTTCCAGGCATCTCTCCGCAGAGGCCTGGATTTCAAAAGCAGCATATAGCTGTTTCTTCACTTACCCATCAGAAAACATCTCATCTACACATGGGAAACTTGCACGTTGGAGCTGTGTCAAAGCCTCTGTTTAGGAGAACCCTTTAGGGCCCCAGTGCCACCGCTTCATTCCAACGTCTCCATAGACACAAAAGCACGCTGGACCCATCCCCAGGGGTGTCCATTTCAACTCAGCGTCCTCGGTTGCTCCCCACAGATCCAGGAGATCTAACCTGTCTTGTTGCTAGGAGACAATTGGAATGCGAGGTGGGCTACCCAGCCATCCATCCTTAGAACCCTGCTCAGAATCATTGGCCTGGAGCCAAACAACTGGTCTCAATTGTCCGGCAGAAGACTCTCTGCAGTTTGGAGCTTCTCACAACTCCCATCGTGGGAAAACACCCATGGCCCCGTGATGCCCCCCCCCATTCATGAAGGAGCCATCAGGGACAGAAACTCCAACCTGAGCGATCGTCTGATCCTCGCCCTGAAATCAGATGCACAAGACCTCGATTCAGGTCTATAGATTGTGCCTGCCATGGCCTCACCCAGAAACCTAAGCTTAGTTTGTGTTCTCAGACTTTTATCGTCAGACTACTGGCCCACAAGCCCTCCAGTTTGGCAATCCAGAACTACAATGCAGCATTCTGCCGGCTCTGCAGAAGAAAAACATTGTCTTCTGGGGCTACCCAGTAACCCCAAATGAGGATCAACCTGCACCGACCTTGGCTGTACCCCAAATACATAGGCTGACCAGGGCACTAATGCCCTTTTTGACACAGCCTGAGCCTGGACCCCCTGGCCCCTTCCAGACAGCTGGCCGCACACTGAGCACATCGAGCTGCCATGGCCTTAGGTCGTCATTTCTTCCCAACATCAGTTTTCAGGTTATAGAACCTAGACCTTATCTCCAGTCACTGCCCAGGGTTGAAGGTGATGCAGAAATCAGAACTCCTTCCCCATGGCAAGAAACCTTGTGGTTGGCATGTTGTCCAACGTTCAGTGTAGTTGAAACCAGTGTGGCCCATGAGGCCCCGCCCATGCTTGCGGGCCACATTGGTCACAAACACACATTGTGACGCTCAGGCTGAGCCCAGTCCTCAAGTAAGGCCACTTAGTGGCTGGATGAAGAGATAGCATATTGGGCTTGCCATGCCCCTAGGCCCCAATTTTAAACCATAGTTCGGGTTGTCCCTTCAGTCTTCCCCACGGCTTGGCTTTGGAATTCCTCTTTTGGTGGGACACCTGAGGTAACAAAACTGAAATGAGTCCTCCCATCCCACAGATTGACGAAAAGCAATTGGGAATCGGACCAAATCCTCAGAGAGGAAGATTCGTCCATGGCCCATGAGGCCGCCCCGTCATTCCACGGCCATCACTGATACAAAATCCAGAGACAAAAGCCTGAGCAAGCACCTCAGAGTCGCACTTTCTTCATATCCTGAAGAGTTCTTCTCATGGTTTGTAGATCGGGCCTGCCATACCTACGTCCCCAAACCTAAGCTGAGTTTGTGTTTTCAGACTTCTGTCCTCAAAGTCTTGGGCCACACACCCTCCAGGCTGGGCCCCTGGAGCCACACATTAGGACTGTGCCTACCATCCATGGGAATTCTGCCCATTCCATGGTCCAAAATCGTACAAATTAGGAGAAACCTCCAACGACTCTTAGGCCATCCCAATAGTGTAGGTCGCCTGGAACAAACAAGGGCTGTCTGACACCAGCTGATAATCGACCTCCACTCATACCATAGATGGATGTCCCCAGAGAAGAAGATTGAACCAGACAGGAACCTAGGCCATAATAGGATCCATTGCTTTGGGTTACAGGCATGTGTCCTCAAAAGCCTGATTCGAATACGAGCATAGGGGTTTTCCTGAGGCACCCATCAGAACTCATCTCGTCTCCACAAGGAAACCTGTGCATGGGAGCCATGTCCAAAGCTTAGGAGAGTACTTGAGGGTCCCGGTGCCACCGCCCCATTCCAAGGCCCTCATGGACACAAAAACACATTAGGACCCATCCTCAGGAAAGTCCATTTCAACTCAGCCACCCCGGTTGCTCCCGCAGAGCCATCAGATCTAAACTGTCTTGTTGCTAGGAGACAATTGGAATGCGAGGCGGGCTTCCCAGGCATCCATCCGTGAACGGTGCTCTGGAGTCATTCCATATGGGATGTCCTGGAGCTGTCCAACAGGTCTCAATTGTCCCGCAGAAGGAATCCTTGAAGGGGTCATCCCACAACTCCCAACGTGGGAAAACCTCAATGGCCTCGAGATTCCGCTCCCTTCATGAAGCGGCCGTCATGCTCAGAAACTCCAACCTGAGCCAACGTCTGATCTTCGCCCTGACTTCAGATGCATGAGATATTGGTTCAGATCTGCAGGGGGTACCTGCCGTGCCCTCGCCCTGAAACCCAAGTCTAGCTTGTTTTCTCAGACTTCCGTCCTCACACTCCTGGCCCCGAAGCCCTCAAGTTTGACAATTCCGGACCCACAATGCAGCACTCTGCCTGCCCTCTAGAAAAAAAATTATTGCCTCATGAGCTGCCCAGGCACCTTAAATGAGGGTAAACCTACACAGCACTCGACTTTACCCAAATTATATAGTCTAACCTGGGCACTAATGCACTGTCGAACACAACCTGAACCCGGACCTCCTGACCAACACCCAGAAAGTTGACCGCACACTGAGCACATAAAACCCGCCATGGCCTTAGGTCATCATCTCTTCCCTCCCTCAGTTTTCAGGCTTCAGAACCGAGACCTTATCTCCAATCACTGCCCAGGGGTGAGTGTGATGCAGAAATCAGAACTCCTCCTTACCCATGGCAAGAACCCTGTGGTTGGCACATTGTCCAACGTTCTGTGTAGGAGAAACCAGCATTCACCCTGAGGCCCCGCCCATTCTTGAGTGCGACGAGGGCATACACACGCATTGTGACCCTCAGCATGAGTCCTGTCCTCTAGTAAGTCCTCTCAGTTGCTGGACCATTAGATGTCATAATGGGCTTGACATGTCCCTAGGCCCCAATTTTTAACCAAATTTCTGATGGTCCAGTCGCCCCTCCCCAGGGCTCTACTCTGGAATCCCTCATTTGGTGGGACACCTGAGGATAAAAAAGAAAAAAACAAGAATAATAAAAAAAACGGACTTCTTCCAGCCCACAGAATGACCCCAAACTCTTTGGACGGGGCCAAACCACCAGAGAGTAAGACTCGTCCATTTCCCATGAAGTCACCCAGAAATTCCACGACCATGAGTGACACGATATCCAGAGACAAAAACTTGAGCAGGAGCCTCACACTCGCCCTTCTTTCAAATCCCGAAGAGTTCTCCTCATGGCCTGTAGATCAGTCCTGCCATACTTATGACCCGAAACATAAGCCGAGTTTGTGTTTTCAGAGAACTGACCAAACAGCCCTGGCCTACACAACCTACAGGCCCCTGGAGCCAAACCTGAGGACTGTACTTGCCCTCTCCAAGGGAATTGTGTGTGCCCATTCCAATGTCCACAACCCTTCTAATAGGATAAACCTCCAAAGTCCCTGATCCATCTCAATAGTGGTGGCTTCCCAGGAAAAACAGGGGCAATCTGAGCCCAACTGAGCACCTACCTGCACTCAGACCCATAGACAGATGTCCCCAGAGGTAAAAAGGAAAGAACAGGCCCCTAGGCACTAATCAGATCCATTGCTTTGGTTTCCAGGCATCTCTCCTCAGAGGCCTGGATTTCAAAAGCAGCATATAGCTGTTTCTTGACTCACCCATCTGAAAACATCTCATCTACACATGGGAAACTTGCACGTTGGAGCTGTGTCAAAGCCTCTGTTTAGGAGAACCCTTTAGGGCCCCAGTGCCACCGCTTCATTCCAAGGTCTCCATAGACACAAAAGCACGTTAGGACCCATCCCCAGGGGTGTCCATTTCAACTCAGCGTCCTCGGTTGCTCCCCACAGATCCAGGAGATCTAACCTGTCTTGTTCCTAGGAGACAATTGGAATGCGAGGTGGGCTACCCAGCCATCCATCCTTAGAACCCTGCTCAGAATCATTGGCCTGGAGCCAAACAACTGGTCTCAATTGTCCGGCAGAAGACTCTCTGCAGTTTGGAGCTTCTCACAACTCCCATCGTGGGAAAACACCCATGGCCTCGTGATGCCCCCCCCCCCATTCATGAAGGAGCCATCAGGGACAGAAACTCCAACCTGAGCGATCGTCTGATCCTCACGCTGACTTCAGATGCACGAGACCTCGATTCAGGTCTGTAGATTGTGCCTGCCATGGCCTCACCCAGAAACCTAAGCTTAGCTTGTGTTCTCAGACTTTTGTCGTCAGACAACTGGCCCACAAGCCCTCCAGTTTGGCAATCCAGAACTGCAATGCAGCGCTCTGCCGGCTCTGCAGAATAAAAACATTGTCTTCTGGGGCTACCCAGTAACCCCAAATGAGGATCAACCTGCACCGACCTTGGCTGTACCCCAAATACATAGGCTGACCAGGGCACTAATGCCCTTTCTGACACAGCCTGAGCCTGGACCCCCTGGCCCCTCCCAGACAGCTGGCCGCACACTGAGCACATCGAGCCGCCATGGCCTTAGGTCGTCATTTCTTCCCCACCTCGGTTTTCAGGTTTCAGAACCTAGACCTTATCTCCAATCACTGCCCAGGGTTGAAGGTGATGCAGAAATCAGAACTCCTTCCCCATGGCAAGAAACCTTGTGGTTGGCATGTTGTCCAACGTTCAGTGTAGTTGAAACCAGTGTGGCCCATGAGTCCCCGCCCATTGTCGCGGGCCACATTGGTCACAAACACACATTGTGACGCTCAGGCTGAGCCCAGTCCTCAAGTAAGGCCACTCAGTGGCTGGATGAAGAGATAGCATATTGGGCTTGCCATGCCCGTAGGCCCCAATTTTTAACCATAGTTCGAGTTGTCCCTTCAGTCTTCCCCACGGCTTTGCTTTGGAATTCCTCTTTTGGTGGGACACCTGAGGTAACAAAACTGAAATGAGTCCTCCCATCCCACAGATTGACGAAAAGCAATTGCGAATCGGGCCAAATCCTCAGAGAGGAAGATTCGTCCATGGCCCATGAGGCCTCCCCGACATTCCACGGCCATCACTGATACAAAATCTAGAGACAAAAGTTTGAGCAAGCACCTCAGACTCGCACTTTCTTCATAACTTGAAGAGTTCTTCTCATGGTTGGTAGATCGGGCCTGCCATACCTACGTCACCACCTAAGCTGAGTTTGTGTTTTCAGACTTCTGTCCTCAAAGTCTTGGGCCACACACCCTCCAGTTTGGGCTACTGGAGCCACACATTAGGACTGTGCCTACCAATCCATGGGAATTCTGCCCATTCCATGGTCCAAAATCGTACAAATTAGGAGAAACCTCCAAATTCCCTGAGGCCATCCCAATAGTGTAGGTCGCCCGGAACAAACAAGGGCTGTCTGACACCAGCTGATAATCGACCTCCACTCATAACATAGATGGATGTCCCCGGAGAAGAAGATTGAACCAGACAGGACCCTAGGCCATAATAGGATCCATTGCTTTGTGTTACAGGCATGTGTCCTCAAAAGTCTGATTCCAATACGAGCATAGGTGTTTTCCTGTGGCACCCATCAGAACTCATCTCGTCTCCACAAGGAAACCTGTGCATGGGAGCCATGTCCAAAGCTTAGGAGAGTACTTGAGGGTCCCGGTGCCACCGCCCCATTCCAAGGCCCTCATGGACACAAAAACACATTAGGACCCATCCTCAGGAAAGTCCATTTCAACTCAGCCACCCCGGTTGCTCCCGCAGAGCCATCAGATCTAAACTGTCTTGTTGCTAGGAGACAATTGGAATGCGAGGCGGGCTTCCCAGGCATCCATCCGCGAACGGTGCTCTGGAGTCATTCCATATGGGATTTCCTGGAGCTGTCCAACAGGTCTCAATTGTCCCGCAGAAGGAATCCTTGAAGGGGTCATCCCACAACTCCCAACGTGGGAAAACCTCAATGGCCTCGATATTCCGCTCCCTTCATGAAGCGGCCGTCATGCTCAGAAACTCCAACCTGAGCCAACGTCTGATCCTCGCCCTGACTTCAGATGCATGAGATATTGGTTCAGATCTGCAGGGGGTACCTGCCGTGCCCTCGACCTGAAACCCAAGTCTAGCTTGTCTTTTCAGACTTCCGTCCTCACACTCCTGGTCCCGAAGCTTTCAAGTTTGGCAATTCCGGACCCACAATGCAGCACTCTGCCTGCCCTCTAGAAAAAAAATTATCCTCATGAGCTGCCCAGGCACCTTAAATGAGGGTAAACCTACACAGCACTCGACTTTACTCAAATTATATAGTCTAACCTGGGCACTAATGCACTGTCGAACACAACCTGAGCCCGGACCTCCTGAACAACACCCATAAAGCTGACCGCACACTGAGCACATAAAACCCGCCATGGCCTTAGGTCATCATCTCTTCCCTCCCTCAGTTTTCAGGCTTCAGAACCGAGACCTTATCTCCAATCACTGCCCAGGGTTGAGTGTGATGCAGAAATCAGAACTCCTCCTTACCCATGGCAAGAACCCTTGTGGTTGGCACAATGTCCAACGTTCAGTGATAGGAGAAACCAGCATTCACCCTGAGGCCCCGCCCATTCTTCAGTGCGACGAGGACATACACACGCATTGTGACCATGAGCACAAGTCCTGTCCTCTAGTAAGTCCTCTCATTGGCTGGACCATTAGATGTCATAATGGGCTTGACATGTCCCTAGGCCCCAATTTTTAACCAGATTTCTGATAGTCCAGTCGCCCCTCCCCAGGGCTCTACTCTGGAATCCCTCATTTGCTGGGACACCTGAGATTAAAAAAGAAAAAAAACAACAACAACAAAAAAAAATGAACTTCTTGCAGCCCACAGAATGACCCCAAACTCTTTAGATGGGGCCAAACCACCAGAGAGTAAGACTCGTCCATTTCCCATGAAGTCACCCAGAAATTCCACGACCATGAGTGACACGATATCCAGAGACAAAAACTTGAGCAGGAGCCTCACACTCGCCCTTCTTTCAAATCCCGAAGAGTTCTCCTCATGGCCTGTAGATCAGTCCTGCCATACATATGACCCGAAACATAAGCCGAGTTTGTGTTTTCAGACAACTGTCCAAATAGCCCTGGCCTACACAACCTACAGGCTAAGGCCCCTGGAGCCAAACCTGAGGACTGTACTTGCCCTCTCCAAGGGAATTGTGTGTGCCCATTCCAATGTCCACAACCCTTCTAATAGGATAAACCTCCAAAGTCCCTGATCCATCTCAATAGTGGTGGCTTCCCAGGAAAAACAGGGGCAATCTGAGCCCAACTGAGCACCTACCTGCACTCAGACCCATAGACAGATGTCCCCAGAGGTAAAAAGGAAAGAACAGGCCCCTAGGCACTAATCAGATCCATTGCTTTGGTTTCCAGGCATCTCTCCTCAGAGGCCTGGATTTCAAAAGCAGCATATAGCTGTTTCTTGACTCACCCATCTGAAAACATCTCATCTACACATGGGAAACTTGCACGTTGGAGCTGTGTCAAAGCCTCTGTTTAGGAGAACCCTTTAGGGCCCCAGTGCCACCGCTTCATTTCAAGGTCTCCATAGACACAAAAGCACGTTAGGACCCATCCCCAGGGGTGTCCATTTCAACTCAGCGTCCTCGGTTGCTCCCACAGATCCAGGAGATCTAACCTGTCTGGTTGCTAGGAGACAATTGGAATGCGAGGTGTGCTACCCAGCCATCCATCCTTAGAACCCTGCTCAGAATCATTGGCCTGGAGCCAAACAACAGGTCTCAATTGTCCTGCAGAAGACTCTCTGCAGTTTGGAGCTTCTCACAACTCCCATCGTGGGAAAACACCCATGGCCTCGTGATGCCCCCCCCCCATTCATGAAGGGGCCATCAGGGACAGAAACTCCAACCTGAGCGATCGTCTGATCCTCGCCCTGACTTCAGATGCACGAGATCTCGATTCAGGTCTGTAGATTGTGCCTGCCATGGCCTCACCCAGAAACCTAAGCCTAGCTTGTGTTCTCAGACTTTTGTCGTCAGACTACTGGCCCACAAGCCCTCCAGTTTGGCAATCCAGAACTACAATGCAGCACTCTGCCGACCCTACAGAAGAAAAACATTGTCCTCTGGGGCTACCCAGTAACCCCAAATGAGGATCAACCTGCACCGACCATGGCTGTACCCCAAATACATAGGCTGACCAGGGCACTAATGCCCTTTCTGACACAGCCTGAGCCTGGACCCCCTGGACCCTCCCAGACAGCTGGCCGCAGACTGAGCACATCGAGCCGCCATGGCCTTAGGTCGTCATCTCTTCCCAACCTCGGTTTTCAGGTTTCAGAACCTAGACCTTATCTCCAATCACTGCCCAGGGTTGAAGGTGATGCAGAAATCAGAACTCCTTCCCCATGGCAAGAAACCTTGTGGTTGGCATGTTGTCCAACGTTCAGTGTAGTTGAAACCAGTGTGGCCCATGAGGCCCCGCCCATGCTCGCAGGCCACATTGTTCACAAACACACATTGTGACCCTCAGAATGAGCCCAGTCCTCAAGTAAGGCCACTTAGTGGCTGGATGACGAGATAGCATATTGGGCTTGCCATGCCCGTAGGCCCCAATTTTTAACCATAGTTCGAGTTGTCCCTTCAGTCTTCCCCACGGCTTTGCTTTGGAATTCCTCTTTTGGTGGGACACCTGAGGTAACAAACCTGAAAGGAGACCTCCCATCCCACAGATTGACGAAAAGCAATTGGGAATCGGGCCAAATTCTCAGAGAGGAAGATTCGTCCATGGCCCATGAGGCCTCCCTGACATTCCACGGCAGTTGCTGATACAAAATCCAGAGACAAAAGCCTGAGCAAACGCCTCAGACTCCCACTTTCTTCATATCCTGAAGAGTTCTTCTCATGGTTTGTAGATCGGGCCTGCCATACCTACGTGCCCAAACCTAAGGTGAGTTTGTGTTTTCAGACTTCTGTCCTCAAAGTCTTGGGCCACACACCCTCCAGGCTGGGCGCCTGGAGCCACACATTAGGATTGTGCCTACCAATCCATGGGAATTCTGCCCATTCCATGGTCCAAAATCGTACAAATTAGGAGAAACCTCCAAATTCCCTGAGGCCATCCCAATAGTGTAGGTCGCCCGGAAGAAACAAGGGCTGTCTGACACCAGCTGATAATCGACCTCCACTCATACCATAGATGGGTGTTCCCAGAGAAGAAGATTGAACCAGACAGGACCCTAGGCCATAATAGGATCCATTGCTTTGGTTTACAGGCATGTCTCCTCAAAAGCCTGATTCCAATACGAGGATAGGGGTTTTCCTGAGGCACCCATCAGAACTCATCTCGTCTCCACAAGGAAACCTGTGCATGGGAGCTATGTCAAAAGCTTTGGAGAGTACTTCAGGGTCCCGGTGCCACCGCCCCATTCCAAGGCCCTCATGGACATAAAAACCCATTAGGACACATCCTCAGGAAAGTCCATTTCAACTCAGCCACCCCGGTTGCTCCCGCAGAGCCATCAGATCTAAACTGTCTTGTTGCTAGGAGACAATTGGAATGCGAGGCGGGCTTCCCAGGCTTCCATCCTCGAAGGGTGCTCTGGAGTCATTCCATATGGGATGTCCTGGAGCTGTCCAACAGGTCTCAATTGTTCCGCAGAAGGAATCCTTGAAGGGGGCATCCCACAACTCCCAACGTGGGAAAACCTCAATGGCCTCGAGATTCCGCTCCCTTCATGAAGCGGCCGTCATGCACAGAAACTTCAACCTAAGCCAACGTCTGATCCTCGCCTGACTTCAGATGCATGAGATATTGGTTCAGATCTGCAGGGGGTACCTGCCTTGCCCTCGCCCTGAAACCCAAGTCTAGCTTGTCTTCTCAGACTTCCGTCCTCACACCCCAGGCCCCGAAGCCCTCCAGTTTGGCAATTCCGGACCCAAAGTGCAGCACTCTGCCTGCCCTGTAGAAAAAATTATTGCTTCATGAGCTGCCCAGGCATCTTAAATGAGAATAAACCTACACAGCACTCGACTCTACCCAAATTATATAGTTTAATGTGGGCACTAAACCACTGTCGGACACAACCTGAGCCCGGACCTCAGACCAACCCCCAGAAAGCTGACAGCACACTGAGCACATAAGACCCGCCATGGCCTTAGGTCATCATCTCTTCCCTACTTCAGTTTTCAGGCTTCAGAACCGAGACCTTATCGCCAATCACTGCCCAGGTTTGAATGTGATGCAGAAATCAGAACTCCTCCTTACCCATGGCAAGAAACCTTGTGGTTGGCACATTGTCTATGGTCAGAGTTGAAGAAACCAGCATTCACCCCGAGGCCCCGCCCATTCTTGAGTGCGACGGGGTCATAAACACGCATTGTGACCCTCAGCATGAGTCTTCTCCTCTAGTAAGTCCTCTCAGTGGCTGGACCATTAGATGTCATAATGGGCTTGACATGTCCCTAGGCCCTAATTTTTAACCAGATTTCTGATTGTCCAGTCGCCCCTCCCCAGGGCTCTACTCTGGAATCCCTCATTTTGTGGGACACCTGAGGTTAAAAAAGAAAACAACAACAACAACAAAACGGACGTCTTCCATCCCACAGAATGACCCCAAACTCTATGGACGGGGCCAAACAACCAGAGAGTAAGACTCATCCATTTCCCATGAAGTCACCCAGAAATTTCACCACCGTGAGTTGCACGATATCCAGAGACAAAAACTTGAGCAAGAGCCTCACACTCGCTCTTTTTTCAAATCCCGAAGAGTTCTCCTCATGGTCTGTAGATCAGTCCTGCCATAACTATGACCGGAAACATAAGCCGAGGTTGTGTTTTCAGACAACTGTCCAAACATCCCTGGCCTACACAACCTACAGGATCAGGCCCCTGGAGCCAAGCCTGAGGACTGTACTTGCCCTCTGTAAGGGAAATGTGTTTGCCATTTCCAATGGCCACAGCCCTTCTAATAGAATAAACACCCAATACCTGATCCATCTCACTAGGGCTGGCTTCCCAGGAAAAACAGGGGCAATCTGAGCCCATCTGTGCACCTACCTGCACTCAGACCCATAGACAGATGTCCCCAGAGGTAAAAAGGAAAGAACAGGCCCCTAGGCACTAATCAGATCCATTGCTTTGGTTTCCAGGATCTCTCCTCAGACGCCTGGATTTCAAAACCAGCAATGGCTTTTTCTTGATGCACCCATCAGAAAAAAATCTCATATACACATGGGAAACTAGCACGTTGGAGCTCTGTCAAAGCCTCAATTTGGAGAACCCGTCAGGGCCCCAGTGCCACTGCTTCATTCCAAGGTCTCGATACACACAAAAGCACGCTAGGACCCAACCCCAGGAGAGTCCATTTCAACTCAGCCTCCTCGGTTGCTCCCCCAGATCCAGCAGATCTAACCTGTCTTGTTGCTAGGAGACAATTGGAATGCGAGGTGGGCTAACCAGCGATCCATCCTTAGAACCCTGCTCAGAATCATTGGCCTGGAGCCAAACAACAGGTCTCAATTGTCCTGCAGAAGACACTTTGCAGTTTGGAGCTTCTCACAAATCCCATCGTGGGACAACCCCCATGGCCTTGTGATGCTCCCCCTTCATGAAGGGGCCATAAGGGACAGAAACTCCAACCTGAGCGATCGTCTGATCCTCGCCCTGACTTCAGATGCACGAGATCTCGATTCCGGTCTGTAGATTCTGCCTGCCATGTCCTCCACCAGAAACCTAAGCCGAGCTTGTGTTCTCAGACTTCTGTCCTCAGACTACTGGCCCACAAGCCCTCCAGTTTGACAATCCAGAACTACAATGCAGCAATCTGCCTGCCCTCCAGAAGAAAAACATTGCCCTCTGGCACTACCCAGTAACCCCAAGTGAGGATCAACCTGCACCTACCTTGGCTGTACCCTGAACATATAGGCTGACCAGGGCACTAATGCCCTTTCTGACACAGCCTGAGCCTGGACTTCCTGGCCCCAACCAGACAGCTTGCCGCACACTGAGCACATCGAGCCGCCATGGCCTTAGGTTGTCATCTCTTCCCAACCTCGGTTTTCAGGCTTTAGATTCTAGACCTTATCTCCAATCACTGCCCAGGGTTGAAGGTGATGCAGAAATCAGAACTCCTTCCCCATGTCAAGAAACCTTGTGGTTGGCATGTTGTCCAACTTTCAGTGTAGTTGAATCCAGTGTTGCCCATGAGGCCCCTCCATGCTCGCAGGCTACATTGGTCACAAACACACATTGTGACCCTCAGCCTTACCAAAGTCTTCAAGTAAGGCCTCTCAGTGGCTGGATGAAGAGATAGCATATTGGTATTGCCATGCCCCTAGGCCCCAATTTTTAACCATAGTTCAGGTGGTCCCTTCAGTCTTCCCCACGGCTTTGCTTTGGAATTCCTCTTTTCGTGGGACACCTGAGGTAACATAACTGAAAGGATGCTTCCCATCCCATAGATTGACGAAAAATAATTGGGAATCGGGAGAAATCATTATAGAGGTAGATTCGTCCATGGCCCAAGAGGCATCCCCGACATTCCACATGGGAAGCTTCCTTGTTGGAGCTGTGTCAAACACCTCAATTTGGAAAACCCTGCAGAGTCCCTGAGCCACCTCCACATTCCAAGGTCTCGCAGGCCACAAAGCCACAGTAGAACTCATCTTCAGGAGAGTCCATTTCAACTCTCCCCTCTAAATAGCTCACCCAGGAGCCTGCAGATTGAGCCTGATTTGTCGTGACTAAACAGTGGGAATATGAGGTGGCGTTCCCAGGCATCCATGCTTAGACACCTGCTCTCGAGTCTTTCCATATGGGGCCTCTTGGAACCATCCAATAGGACTCGACTGTCGTGCAGAAGGTAACCTTCAGTTTTGGAGCAGTTCACAAATCCCATCGTAGGCAAAATTTTCTGGCATCATGAAGCCCCCACACCCTTCAGGAAGAGGCCATGCTGGACAAGAACTCTAGCCTGAGGCACATCTCATAGTTGACATGACCTCAGTGCAGGAGATCTCGATACAGCCTCTGCAGTGTGGGCCTGCCGTGCCCTCGGTCACAAACCTCACGCTAGCTTGTGTTTTCAGACTTCCTTCCTCACACTCCTGGCAAAAAAGCCCTCCGGACTAGGAACTCTGGAACCAAAACCCAGCCCAGAGTCTGCCCAACGGAAGAAAAACGTTTCCCTGTGGGGCTCTCCATAAAACCCAGATGAGGATCAACCTGCTCGGGTCGACGGTACCCGAACTGGATAGGCTGCTCTGGGCACTCATGCTCTGCCTGACACAGCCTGAAGCCAGACGTCCAGACAGACAAGGAGACAGCTGGCCGCACACCCAGCACTTCGGACACGCCATGGTCTTATGCCGTCACCTCATCCTAACCTTGGTTTTCAGATATCTGAACCTAGACATTATATCAATTCTCCACACAGCTGGGTATAGCAAGCACAAAACAGAACTCCTCCTTCCCCATGGCTGTCAAGCTTGCTCTTGGCATGGAGTCACACCTTCAGGGTGGGAGAAACCTTCATGGCCCCTGATGCCACACCCAAACTTGAGTGCTGCGTGGGCACAAATTCACACTGTGACCCTCAGCATGAGCCCCATGTCAAAGAAAGGCCTGTCAGGGCCTGGACCAAGAGCCCACATATGGGGCTTGCCAAGCCCCTATGCACCCAATCCTCACCACGGTTTGAATTTTCCAGTCGCCCCGCCCGTACCTGGAGCTCTGCTCTGGAATCCCTTTCTTGGAGAGACCTAGGAGCCAGACAACACGACTCCACCCTTCCCACAAAATGACCCCAAACTCTTGGGAGCTGGGACAAATCCCCAGAGAGGGATACTCGTCCACAGTACCTGAGGCCACCGCTCCAATCCACGGCTATCCCGGACACAACATCCAGAGACAAAAGCCTGAAGGAACGCCTCCCACTCGCCCTTGTTTCAGAGGCCCAGGAGCTCCCTCTCGGGCTGTACATCCGGCCTGCCATACCCTAAACGCCACTCATAAACTGAGTTTTTGTATTCAGACTTCTGGGCCCACAGCCTGGACCCACACAACTTCCAGGCTAGGGCCTCTGGACCAAACAGCGAAAGATTGTGCCTGCCCTCTCCAAGGAAAGTGTGCCCAATCCATTGACCACAACCCTACAGGTTAGAGAAAAGCTCCAAGGTCCCTGAGGCCATCAATAGTATAGGCCACCCTGGACCAAGAGGGGCTCTCTGACACCAGCGGAGCAACTATCTCCACTTAGACTCTCAGACAGTGTCCCCAGAGACAGAAGGTTGAAATGGACAGGCCCCCAGGCCCTAATCTGAACCTTAGCTTTGGTTTCCATGTTTCCTTTCTCAGAGGACTGTTTTCGTAGACCAGCACATGGGGTTTTTCTGAGGCACCAAACCAAACCTCTCTCATCTCCACATGGGCAGCTTTCTTACTGGGATGTATCAAACACTTCATGTAGGAGAGTTCCGCAGGGCCACTGAACAACCAGCACATTCCAAGGTCTCCATGGACCCAAACGCACATTATGACGCATCCTCAGGAGAGGCCATTTCAACTCAGCCCCCTGGGTCGCGTGTTCCAGAGGCATCAGATCAAACATATCTTGTCGCTAATAGCCAATGGGAATGCGAGGCATGCTGTACAGGGATCCATCCTTCGAACCCTGCTCTCCAGTCCTTCCATATGGTATAACCTGGAGCCATGCAACAGGACTCGAATGTCCCGCAGAAGGAAACCTTGGGGTTTGGGGCAACCTCCAAACAGCGTGGGAAAACTTCCTTGGCCTCATGAGGCCCCCACTTCATGAAGGTGCCATCATGGACACATACTCCAGCCTCAGCCAACGTCTGATCCTCAGCCTGACTTCAGATGCAGGAGATTTTGATTCAGCCTCTGCAGAGTGGGCCTGCTCTGGCCTTGGCTCCAATCCTAACACTAGCTTGTGTTTTCAGACTTCCGTCCTCACACTCCTGGCCCACAAACCCTCCCTACTGGGAATTCTGGGGCCACAATGAAGCACTGTGCCTGCCTCCCAGGAGGAAAATATTGTCTATGGCGCTGCCCAGAAACCCCAAATGAGGATCAAACTGCTTGGCCCTCGGCAACACCCCAATTGCATAGGCTACCTTAAACAGTGATGCTCTGTCGCAAATAGCCTGAGCCCAGACCTTCCAACAGACACGGACACAGCTGGCTGCACACCCAGCACATTGGACCCGCCACTGCCTTAGGCCACCATCCATTCCCAACCTGGGTTTTCAGTCATCGGAAGCTAGACCTTATCTCCAATCCCTGCACAGGGGGGAACCTGATGCACAAGTCAGAACCCCTCCTTCCCCATGGCAAGAAACCTTGCTGCTGGCAGTGAGTCAAACCTTCAGTGTAGGAGAAAACGGCATGGCCCATGAGGCCACGCCCAAGCGTGAGGGCCGCCTTGGGCACAAACACACATTGTGACCCTCAGCGTGAGTACCTTATTCAAGTAACGCCTCTCAGTGACTGGACCAAGAGCCCGCATATGTGGCTTGCCATGCCCATAGGCACCCAGGACTAACTAGATGGTGTGTATTCCAGTTGAGGGAACCCACTGCTGTGCTCTAGAGTCCCTCTCCTGGGGGGTCCCCTGTGGCAGAAAACAGTACTCTTCATTCCCACAGAATGAACACAAACACTTGGGAGCTTGGACAATCCCCAGAAAGGAAGGCTCTTCCTCGGCCTCAAAGACAACCCCTACCCTGACCGGACACTGTAAACGCAACACCCAGAGACAAAATCCTGAGTGACTGCCTCCCACTTGCCCTACTTTGATTTCCAGAGGATCTCCCCTCACGGACTAGAGATCAGGCCAGCCATTACATTGGCCCCTAGCTGAGCCAAGTTTGCTTTTTCAGACATCTGTCCCCACAGCCCTGGCAAACACAGCCTCTAGGCTGGGTCCTTTGGAGCCATACCACAGGACCGTGCCTGCTCTCTCCTGGGAAACTGTGTCCATTTTTTTGGCCACACACCTCCAGAATATGAGAAACCTCAAGGCCTCCGAGGACATCCCACTACTGGGAGCCTCACTGGACTCACAGGGGCATTCGGACACAAGCTGAGCAGCTACATCCATGAATGCATGCACACAGATGTCAACAGAGATAGAAGGTTGAGCCAGACAGGCCTTTAGGCCGTAGTCTCAACTCTTGCTTTGGTTTCCAGGTGTCACTCCTCAGAGGCTTTGGTTCGAAGAACAGGGTATGGGGCTTTCCTGAGGCACGGAACAGAACTCCTCTCGTCTCCACATGGGAAGTTTCCTTGTTGGAGCCGTGTCAAACACCTCATGTTGGAGAATCCTGCAGAGTCCCTGAGCCACCTCCACATTCCAAGGTCTCCAGGCCACCAAGCCACAGTAGGACTCATCTTCAGGAGAGACCATTTCAACTCTCCCCCCGGGTAGCTCACCCAGGAGCCCGCAGATTGAGCCTGCCTTGTCCTGACTAAAGAGTGGGAATATGAGGTGGCGTTCCCAGGCATCCATGCTTAGACACCTGCTCTCGAGTCTTTCCATATGGGGCCTCTTGGAACCATCCAATAGGACTCGACTGTCGTGCAGAAGGTAACCTTCAGTTTTGGAGCAGTTCACAAATCCCATCGTAGGCAAAACTTTCTGGCCTCATGAAGCCCCCACACCCTTCAGGAAGAGGCCATGCTGGACAAAAACTCTAGCCTGAGGCACGTCTCATAGTTGACATGACCTCAGTGCAGGAGATCTCGATTCAGCCTCTGCAGAGTGGGCCTGCCGTGCCCTCGGTCCCAAACCTCACGCTAGCTTGTGTTTTCAGACTTCCTTCCTCACACTCCTGGCAAACAAGCCCTCCGGACTAGGAACTCCGGAACCAAAACCCAGCCCAGTGTCTGCCCAACGGAAGAAAAACGTTTCCCTGTGGGGCTCTCCATAAAACCCAGATGAGGATCAACCTGCTCGGGTCGACGGTACCCGAACTGGATAGGCTGCTCTGGGCACTCATGCTCTGCCTGACAGAGCCTGAAGCCAGACGACCAGACAGACAAGGAGACAGATGGCCGCACACCCAGCACTTCGGACACGCCATGGTCTTATGCCGTCACCTCATCCTAACCTTGGTTTTCAGATATTTGAACCTAGACATTATATCAATTCTCCACACAGCTGGGTATAGCAAGCACAAAACAGAACTCCTCCTTCCCCATGGCTGTCAAGCTTGCTCTTGGCATGGAGTCACTCCTTCAGGGTGGGTGAAATCTTCATGGCCCCTGATGCCACGCCCAAACTTGAGTGCTGCTTGGGCACAAATTCACACTGTGACCCTCAGGACGAGCCCCATGTCAAAGAAAGGCCTGTCAGGGCCTGGACCAAGAGCCCACATATGGGGCTTGCCAAGCCCCTATGCACCCAATCCTCACCACGGTTTGAATTTTCCAGTCACCCCGCCCGTACCTGGAGCTCTGCTCTGGAATCCCTTTCTTGGAGAGACCTATGAGCCAGAAAACACGACTCCACCCTTCCCACAAAATGACCCCAAACTCTTGGGAGCTGGGACAAATCCCCAGAGAGGGATACTCGTCCACAGTACCTGAGGCCACCGCTCCAATCCACGGCTATCCCGGACACAAAATCCAGAGACAAAAGCCTGAAGGAACGCCTCCCACTCGCCCTTGTTTCAGAGGCCCAGGAGCTCCCTCTCGGGCTGTACATCCGGCCTGCCGTACCCTAAACGCCACTCATAAGCTGAGTTTTTGTATTCACACTTCTGTGCCCACAGCCTGGACCCACACAACTTCCAGGCTAGGGCCTCTGGACCAAACAGCGAAAGATTGTGCCTGCCCTCTCCAAGGAAAGTGTGCCCAATCCATTGACCACAACCCTACAGGTTAGGGAAAAGCTCCAAGGTCCCTGAGGCCATCAATAGTATAGGCCACCCTGGACCAAGAGGGGCTCTCTGACACCAGCGGAGCAACTATCTCCACTTAGACTCTCAGACAGTGTCCCCAGAGACAGAAGGTTGAAATGGACAGGCCCCCAGGCCCTAATCTGAACCTTAGCTTTGGTTTCCATGTTTCCTTTCTCAGAGGACTGTTTTCGTAGACCAGCACATGGGGTTTTTCTGAGGCACCAAACCAAACCTCTCTCATCTCCACATGGGCAGCTTTCTTACTGGGATCTATCAAACACTTCAGGTAGGAGAGTTCCGCAGGGCCACTGAACAACCAGCACATTCCAAGGTCTCCATGGACCCAAACGCACATTATGACGCATCCTCAGGAGAGGCCATTTCAACTCAGCCCCCTGGGTCGCGTGTTCCAGAGGCAGCAGATCAAACATATCTTGTCGCTAATAGCCAATGGGAATGGGAGGCATGCTGTACAGGGATCCATCCTTCGAACCCTGCTCTCCAGTCCTTCCATATGGTATGTCCTGGAGCCATGCAGCAGGACTCGAATGTCCCGCAAAAGGAAACCTTGGGGTTTGGGGCAACCTCCAAACTCAGCGTGGGAAAACTTCCTTGGCCTCATGAGGCCCCCACTTCATGAAGGTGCCATCATGGACACATACTCCAGCCTCAGCCAACGTCTGATCCTCAGCCTGACTTCAGATGCAGGAGATTTTGATTCAGCCTCTGCAGAGTGGGCCTGCTCTGGCCTTGGCTCCAATCCTCACACTAGCTTGTGTTTTCAGACTTCCGTCCTCACACTCCTGGCCCACAAACCCTCCCTACTGGGAATTCTGGGGCCACAATGAAGCACTGTCCCTGCCTCCCAGGAGAAAAATATTGTCTATGGCGCTGCCCAGAAACCCCAAATGAGGATCAAACTGCTTGGCCCTCGGCAACACCCCAATTGCATAGGCTACCTTAAACAGTGATGCTCTGTCGCAAATAGCCTGAGCCCAGACCTTCCAACAGACACGGACACAGCTGGCTGCACACCCAGCACATTGGACCCGCCACTGCCTTAGGCCACCATCCATTCCCAACCTGGTTTTTCAGTCATCGGAACTTAGACCTTTTCTCCAATCCCTGCACAGGGGGGAACCTGATGCACATGTCAGAACCCCTCCTTCCCCATGGCAAGAAACCTTGCTGCTGGCAGTGAGTCAAACCTTCAGTGTAGGAGAAAACGGCATGGCCCATGAGGCCACGCCCAAGTGTGAGGGCCGCCTTGGGCACAAACACACATTGTGACCCTCAGCGTGAGTACCTTATTCAAGTAACGCCTCTCAGAGACTGGACCAAGAGCCTGCATATGTGGCTTGCCATGCCCATAGGCACCCAGGACTAACTAGATGGTGTGTATTCCAGTTGAGGGAACCCACTGCTGTGCTCTAGAGTCCTTCTCCTGGGGGGTCCCCTGTGGCAGAAAACAGTACTCTTCATTCCCACAGAATGAACACAAACACTTGGGAGCTTGGACAACCCCCGAGAGGAAGGCTCTTCCTCGGCCTCTGAGACAACCCCTACCCTGACCGGACACTGTAAACGCAACACCCAGAGACAAAATCCTGAGTGACTGCCTCCCACTTGCCCTACTTTGATTTCCAGAGGATCTCCCCTCACGGACTAGAGATCAGGCCTGCCATTACATTGGCCCCTAGCTGAGCCAAGTTTGCTTTTTCAGACATCTGTCCCCACAGCCCTGGCAAACACAGCCTCTAGGCTGGGTCCTCTGGAGCCATACCACAGGACCGTGCCTGCTCTCTCCTGGGAAACTGTGTCCATTCCTTTGCCCACACACCTCCAGAATATGAGAAACCTCAAGGCCTCCGAGGACATCCCACTACTGGGAGCCTCACTGGACTCACAGGGGCATTCGGACACAAGCTGAGCAGCTACATCCATGAATGCATGCACACAGATGTCAACAGAGATAGAAGGTTGAGCCAGACAGGCCTTTAGGCCGTAGTCTCAACTCTTGCTTGGTTTCCAGGTGTCACTCCTCAGAGGCTTTGGTTCGAAGAACAGGGTATGGGGCTTTCCTGAGGCACGGAACAGAACTCCTCTCGTCTCCACATGGGAAGTTTCCTTGCTGGAGCGGTGTCAAACACCTCATGTTGGAGAATCCTGCAGAGTCCCTGAGCCACCTCCACATTCCAAGGTCTCCCAGGCCACCAAGCCACAGTAGGACTCATCTTCAGGAGAGACCATTTCAACTCTCCCCTCTGGGTTGCTCACCCAGGAGCCCGCAGATTGAGCCTGCCTTGTCCTGACTAAAGAGTGGGAATATGATGTGGAGTTCCCAGGCATCCATGCTTAGACACCTGCTCTCGAGTCTTTCCATATGGGGCCTCTTGGAACCATCCAATAGGACTCGACTGTCGTGCAGAAGGTAACCTTCAGTTTTGGAGCAGTTCACAAATCCCATCGTAGGCAAAACTTTCTGGCCTCATGAAGCCCCCACACCCTTCAGGAAGAGGCCATGCTGGACAAGAACTCTAGCCTGAGGCACGTCTCATAGTTGACATGACCTCAGTGCAGGAGATCTCGATTCAGCCTCTGCAGAGTGGGCCTGCCGTGCCCTCGGTCCCAAACCTCACGCTAGCTTGTGTTTTCAGAATTCCTTCCTCACACTCCTGGCAAACAAGCCCTCCGGACTAGGAACTCCGGAACCAAAACCCAGCCCAGTGTCTGCCCAACGGAAAAAAAAAACGTTTCCCTGTGGGGCTCTCCAGAAAACCCAGAAGAGGATCAACCTGCTCGGGCCTCGACGGTACCCGAACTGGATAGGCTGCTCTGGGCACTCATGCTCTGCCTGACACAGCCTGAAGCCAGACGTCCAGACAGACAAGGAGACAGCTGGCCGCACACCCAGCACTTCGGACACGCCATGGTCTTATGCCGTCACCTCATCCTAACCTTGGTTTTCAGATATCTGAACCTAGACATTATATCAATTCTCCACACAGCTGGGTATAGCAAGCACAAAACAGAACTCCTCCTTCCCCATGGCTGTCAAGCTTGCTCTTGGCATGGAGTCACACCTTCAGGGTGGGAGAAACCTTCATGGCTTCTGATGCCACGCCCAAACTTGAGTGCTGCTTGGGCACAAATTCACACTGTGACCCTCAGCATGAGCCCCATGTCAAAGAAAGGCCTGTCAGGGCCTGGACCAAGAGCCCACATATGGGGCTTGCCAAGCCCCTATGCACCCTATCCTCACCACGGTTTGAATTTTCCAGTCGCCCCGCCCATACCTGGAGCTCTGATCTGGAATCCCTTTCTTGGAGAGACCCATGAGCCAGACAACACGACTCCACCCTTCCCAAAAAATGACCCCAAACTCTGGGGAGCTGGGACAGATCCCCAGAGAGGGATACTCGTCCACAGTACCTGAGGCCACCGCTCCAATCCACGGCTATCCGGGACACAACATCCAGAGACAAAAGCCTGAAAGAACGTCTCCCACTCGCCCTTGTTTCAGAGGCCCAGGAGCTCCCTCTCGGGCTGTACATCCGGCCTGCCATACCCTAGGCGCCACTCATAAGCTGAGTTTGTGTATTCAGAATTCTGTGCCCACAGCCTGGACCCACACAACAACCAGGCTAGGGCCTCTGGACCAAACAGCGAAAGATTGTGCCTGCCCTCTCCAAGGAAAGTGTGCCCAATCCATTGACCACAACCCTACAGGTTAGGGAAAAGCTCCTAGGTCCCTGAGGCCATTAATAGTATAGGCCACCCTGGACTAAGAGGGGCTCTCTGACACCAGCGGAGCAACTATCTCCACTTAGACTCTCAGACAGTGTCCCCAGAGACAGAAGGTTGAAATGGACAGGCCCCCAGGCCCTAATCTGAACCTTAGCTTTGGTTTCCATGTTTCCTTTCTCAGAGGACTGTTTTCGTAGACCAGCACATGGGGCTTTTCTGAGGCACCAAACCAAACATCTCTCATCTCCACATGGGCAGCTTTCTTACTGGGATGTATCAAACACTTCAGGTAGGAGAGTTCCGCAGGGCCACTGAACAACCAGCACATTCCAAGGTCTCCATGGACCCAAACGCACATTATGACGCATCCTCAGGAGAGGCCATTTCAACTCAGCCCCCTGGGTCGCGTGTTCCAGAGGCAGCAGATCAAACATATCTTGTCGCTAATAGCCAATGGGAATGCGAGGCATGCTGTACAGGGATCCATCCTTCGAACCCTGCTCTCCAGTCCTTCCATATGGTATGTCCTGGAGCCATGCAACAGGACTCGAATGTCCCGCAGAAGGAAACCTTGGGGTTTGGGGCAACCTCCAAACAGCGTGGGAAAACTTCCTTTGCCTCATGAGGCCCCCACTTCATGAAGGTGCCATCATGGACACATACTCCAGCCTCAGCCAACGTCTGATCCTCAGCCTGACTTCAGATGCAGGAGATTTTGATTCAGACTCTGCAGAGTGGGCCTGCTCTGCCCTTGGCTCCAATCCTAACACTAGCTTGTGTTTTCAGACTTCCGTCCTCACACTCCTGCCCCACAAACCCTCCCTACTGGGAATTCTGGGGCCACAATGAAGCACTGTGCCTGCCTCCAGGAGAAAAACATTGTCTATGACGCTGCCCAGAAACCCCAAATGAGAATCAAACTGCTTGGCCCTCGGCAACACCCCAATTGCATAGGCTACCTTAAACAGTGATGCTCTGTCGAAAATAGCCTGAGCCCAGACCTTCCAACAGACACCGACACAGCTGGCTACACACCCAGCACATTGGACCCGCCACTGCCTTAGGCCACCATCCATTCCCAACCTGGGTTATTAGTCATCGGAACCTAGACCTTATCTCCAATCCCTGCACAGGGGGGAACCTGATGCACAAGTCAGAACCCCTCCTTCCCCATGGCAAGAAACCTTGCTGCTGGCAGTGAGTCAAACCTTCAGTGTAGGAGAAAACGGCATGGCCCATGAGGCCACGCCTAAGCGTGAGGGCCGCCTTGGGCACAAACACACATTGTGACCCTCAGCGTGAGTACCTTATTCAAGTAACGCCTCTCAGTGACTGGACCAAGAGCCTGCATATGTGGCTTGCCATGCCCATAGGCACCCAGGACTAACTAGATGGTGTGTATTCCAGTTGAGGGAACCCACTGCTGTGCTCTAGAGTCCCTCTCCTGGGGGGTCCCCTGTGGCAGAAAACAGTACTCTTCATTCCCACAGAATGAACACAAACACTTGGGAGCTTGGACAATCCCCCGAGAGGAAGGCTCTTCCTCGGCCTCTGAGACAACCCCTACCCTGACCGGACACTGTAAACGCAACACCCAGAGACAAAATCCTGAGTGACTGCCTCCCACTTGCCCTACTTTGATTTCCAGAGTATCTCCCCTCACGGACTAGAGATCAGGCCTGCCATTACATTGGCCCCTAGCTGAGCCAAGTTTGCTTTTTCAGACATCTGTCCCCACAGCCCTGGCAAACACAGCCTCTAGGCTGGGTCCTCTGGAGCCATACCACAGGACCGTGCCTGCTCTCTCCTGGGAAACTGTGTCCATTCCTTTGGCCACACACCTCCAGAATATGAGAAACCTCAAGGCCTCCGAGGACATCCCACTACTGGGAGCCTCACTGGACTCACAGGGGCATTCGGACACAAGCTGAGCAGCTACATCCATGAATGCATGCACACAGATGTCAACAGAGATAGAAGGTTGAGCCGGACAGGCCTTTAGGCCGTAGTCTCAACTCTTGCTTTGGTTTCCAGGTGTCACTCCTCAGAGGCTTTGGTTCGAAGAACAGGGTATGGGGCTTTCCTGAGGCACGGAACAGAACTCCTCTCGTCTCCACATGGGAAGTTTCCTTGTTGGAGCCGTGTCAAACACCTCATGTTGGAGAATCCTGCAGAGTCCCTGAGCCACCTCCACATTCCAAGGTCTCCCAGGCCACCAAGCCACAGTAGGACTCATTTCAGGAGAGACCATTTCAACTCTCCCCTCTGGGTCGCTCACCCAGGCGCCCGCAGATTGAGCCTGCCTTGTCCTGACTAAAGAGTGGGAATATGAGGTGGCGTTCCCAGGCATCCATGCTTAGACACCTGCTCTCGAGTCTTTCCATATGGGGCCTCTTGGAACCATCCAATAGGACTCGACTGTCGTGCAGAAGGTAACCTTCAGTTTTGGAGCAGTTCACAAATCCCATCGTAGGCAAAACTTTCTGGCATCATGAAGCCCCCACACCCTTCAGGAAGAGGCCATGCTGGACAAGAACTCTAGCCTGAGGCACGTCTCATAGTTGACATGACCTCAGTGCAGGAGATCTCGATTCAGCCTCTGCAGAGTGGGCCTGCCGTGCCCTCGGTCCCAAACCTCACGCTAGCTTGTGTTTTCAGACTTCCTTCCTCACACTCCTGGCAAACAAGCCCTCCGGACTAGGAACTCCGGCCCAAAACCCAGCCCAGTGTCTGCCCAACGGAAAAAAAAAACGTTTCCCTGTGGGGCTCTCCAGAAAACCCAGATGAGGATCAACCTGCTCGGGCCTCGACGGTACCCGAACTGGATAGGCTGCTCTGGGCACTCATGCTCTGCCTGACACAGCCTGAAGCCAGACGTCCAGACAGACAAGGAGACAGCTGGCCGCACACCCAGCACTTCGGACACGCCATGGTCTTATGCCGTCACCTCATCCTAACCTTGGTTTTCAGATATCTGAACCTAGACATTATATCAATTCTCCACACAGCTGGGTATAGCAAGCACAAAACAGAACTCCTCCTTCCCCATGGCTGTCAAGCTTGCTCTTGGCATGGAGTCACACCTTCAGGGTGGGAGAAACCTTCATGGCTTCTGATGCCACGCCCAAACTTGAGTGCTGCTTGGGCACAAATTCACACTGTGACCCTCAGCATGAGCCCCATGTCAAAGAAAGGCCTGTCAGGGCCTGGACCAAGAGCCCACATATGGGGCTTGCCAAGCCCCTATTCACCCAATCCTCACCACGGTTTGAATTTTCCAGTCGCCCCGCCCATACCTGGAGCTCTGCTCTGGAATCCCTTTCTTGGAGAGACCCATGAGCCAGACAACACGACTCCACCCTTCCCACAAAATGACCCCAAACTCTTGGGAGCTGGGACAAATCCCCAGAGAGGGATACTCGTCCACAGTACCTGAGGCCACCGCTCCAATCCACGGCTATCCCGGACACAAAATCCAGAGACAAAATCCTGAAGGAACGCCTCCCACTCGCCCTTGTTTCAGAGGCCCAGGAGCTCCCTCTCGTGCTGTACATCGGCCGGCCATACCCTAGGCGCCACTCATAAGCTGAGTTTGTGTATTCAGACTTCTGTGCCCACAGCCTGGACCCACACAACATCCAGGCTAGGGCCTCTGGACCAAACAGCGAAAGATTGTGCCTGCCCTCTCCAAGGAAAGTGTGCCCAATCCATTGACCACAACCCTACAGGTTAGGGAAAAGCTCCAAGGTCCCTGAGGCCATCAATAGTATAGGCCACCCTGGACTAAGAGGGGCTCTCTGACACCAGCGGAGCAACTATCTCCACTTAGACTCTCAGACAGTGTCCCCAGAGACAGAAGGTTGAAATGGACAGGCCCCCAGGCCCTAATCTGAACCTTAGCTTTGGTTTCCATGTTTCCTTTCTCAGAGGACTGTTTTCGTAGACCAGCACATGGGGCTTTTCTGAGGCACCAAACCAAACCTCTCTCATCTCCACATGGGCAGCTTTCTTACTGGGATGTATCAAACACTTCAGGTAGGAGAGTTCCGCAGGGCCACTGAACAACCAGCACATTCCAAGGTCTCCATGGACCCAAACGCACATTATGACGCATCCTCAGGAGAGGCCATTTCAACTCAGCCCCCTGGGTCGCGTGTTCCAGAGGCAGCAGATCAAACATATCTTGTCGCTAATAGCCAATGGGAATGCGAGACATGCTGTACAGGGATCCATCCTTCGAACCCTGCTCTCCAGTCCTTCCATATGGTATGTCCTGGAGCCATGCAACAGGGCTCGAATGTCCCGCAGAAGGAAACCTTGTGGTTTGGGGCAACCTCCAAACTCAGCGTGGGAAAACTTCCTTGGCCTCATGAGGCCCCCACTTCATGAAGGTGCCATCATGGACACATACTCCAGCCTCAGCCAACGTCTGATCCTCAGCCTGACTTCAGATGCAGGAGATTTTGATTCAGCCTCTGCAGAGTGGGCCTGCTCGGCCCTTGGCTCCAATCCTCACACTAGCTTGTGTTTTCAGACTTCCGTCCTCACACTCCTGCCCCACAAACCCTCCCTACTGGGAATTCTGGGGCCACAATGAAGCACTGTGCCTGCCTCCCAGGAGAAAAACATTGTCTATGGCGCTGCCCAGAGACACCAAATGAGGATCAATCTGCTTGGCCCTCGGCAACACCCCAATTGCATAGGCTACCTTAAACAGTGATGCTCTGTCGCAAATAGGCTGAGCCCAGACCTTCCAACAGACACGGACACAGCTGGCTGCACACCCAGCACATTGGACCCGCCACTGCCTTAGGCCACCATCCATTCCCAACCTGGGTTTTCAGTCATCGGAACCTAGACCTTATCTCCAATCCCTGCACAGGGGGGAACCTGATGCACAAGTCAGAACCCCTCCTTCCCCATGGCAAGAAACCTTGCTGCTGGCAGTGAGTCAAACCTTCAGTGTAGGAGAAAACGGCATGGCCCATGAGGCCACGCCCAAGCGTGAGGGCCGCCTTGGGCACAAACACACATTGTGACCCTCAGCGTGAGTACCTTATTCAAGTAACGCCTCTCAGTGACTGGACCAAGAGCCTGCATATGTGGCTTGCCATGCCCATAGGCACCCAGGACTAACTAGATGGTGTGTATTCCAGTTGAGGGAACCCACTGCTGTGCTCTAGAGTCCCTCTCCTGGGGGGTCCCCTGTGGCAGAAAACAGTACTCTTCATTCCCACAGAATGAACACAAACACTTGGGAGCTTGGACAATCCCCCGAGAGGAAGGCTCTTCCTCGGCCTCTGAGACAACCCCTACCCTGACCGGACACTGTAAACGCAACACCCAGAGACAAAATCCTGAGTGACTGCCTCCCACTTGCCCTACTTTGATTTCCAGAGGATCTCCCCTCACGGACTAGAGATCAGGCCTGCCATTACATTGGCCCCTAGCTGAGCCAAGTTTGCTTTTTCAGACATCTGTCCCCACAGCCCTGGCAAACACAGCCTCTAGGCTGGGTCCTCTGGAGCCATAACACAGGACCGTGCCTGCTCTCTCCTGGGAAACTGTGACCATTCCTTTGGCCACACACCTCCAGAATATGAGAAACCTCAAGGCCTCCGAGGACATCCCACTACTGGGAGCCTCACTGGACTCACAGGGGCATTCGGACACAAGCTGAGCAGCTACATCCATGAATGCATGCACACAGATGTCAACAGAGATAGAAGGTTGAGCCGGACAGGCCTTTAGGCCGTTGTCTCAACTCTTGCTTTGGTTTCCAGGTGTCACTCCTCAGAGGCTTTGGTTCGAAGAACAGGGTATGGGGCTTTCCTGAGGCACGGAACAGAACTCCTCTCGTCTCCACATGGGAAGTTTCCTTGTTGGAGCCGTGTCAAACACCTCATGTTGGAGAATCCTGCAGAGTCCCTGAGCCACCTCCACATTCCAAGGTCTCCCAGGCCACCAAGCCACAGTAGGACTCATCTTCAGGAGAGACCATTTCAACTCTCCCCTCTGGGTAGCTCACCCAGGAGCCTGCAGATTGAGCCTGCCTTGTCCTGACTAAAGAGTGGGTATATGAGGTGGCGTTCCCAGGCATCCATGCTTAGACACCTGCTCTCGAGTCTTTCCATATGGGGCCTCTTGGAACCATTCAATAGGACTCGACTCTCGTGCAGAAGGTAACCTTCAGTTTTGGAGCAGTTCACAAATCCCATCATAGGCAAAACTTTCTGGCATCATAAAGCCCCCACACCCTTCAGGAAGAGGCCATGCTGGACAAGAACTCTAGCCTGAGGCACGTCTCATAGTTGACATGACCTCAGTGCAGGAGATCTCGATTCAGCCTCTGCAGAGTGGGCCTGCCGTGCCCTCGGTCCCAAACCTCACGCTAGCTTGTGTTTTCAGACTTCCTTCCTCACACTCCTGGCAAACAAGCCCTCCGGACTAGGAACTCCGGCCCAAAACCCAGCCCAGTGTCTGCCCAACGGAAAAAAAACGTTTCCCTGTGGGGCTCTCCAGAAAACCCAAATGAGGATCAACCTGCACGGGCCTCGACGGTACCCGAACTGGATAGGCTGCTCTGGGCACTCATGCTCTGCCTGACACAGCCTGAAGCCAGACGTCCAGACAGACAAGGAGACAGCTGGCCGCACACCCAGCACTTCGGACACGCCATGGTCTTATGCCGTCACCTCATCCTAACCTTGGTTTTCAGATATCTGAACCTAGACATTATATCAATTCTCCACACAGCTGGGTATAGCAAGCACAAAACAGAACTCCTCCTTCCCCATGGCTGTCAAGCTTGCTCTTGGCATGGAGTCACACCTTCAGGGTGGGAGAAACCTTCATGGCTTCTGATGCCACGCCCAAACTTGAGTGCTGCTTGGGCACAAATTCACACTGTGACCCTCAGCATGAGCCCCATGTCAAAGAAAGGCCTGTCAGGGCCTGGACCAAGAGCCCACATATGGGGCTTGCCAAACCCCTATGCACCCAATCCTCACCACGGTTTGAATTTTCCAGTCGCCCCGCCCATACCTGGAGCTCTGCTCTGGAATCCCTTTCTTGGAGAGACCCATGAGCCAGACAACACGACTCCACCCTTCCCAAAAAATGACCCCAAACTCTTGGGAGCTGGGACAAATCCCCAGAGAGGGATACTCGTCCACAGTACCTGAGGCCACCGCTCCAATCCACGGCTATCCCAGACACAACATCCAGAGACAAAAGCCTGAAGGAACGCCTCCCACTCGCCCTTGTTTCAGAGGCCCAGGAGCTCCCTCTCGTGCTGTACATCGGCCGGCCATACCCTAGGCGCCACTCATAAGCTGAGTTTGTGTATTCAGACTTCTGTGCCCACTGCCTGGACCCACACAACAACCAGGCTAGGGCCTCTGGACCAAACAGCGAAAGATTGTGCCTGCCCTCTCCAAGGAAAGTGTGCCCAATCCATTGACCACAACCCTACAGGTTAGGGAAAAGCTCCAAGGTCCCTGAGGCCATCAATAGTATAGGCCACCCTGGACTAATAGGGGCTCTCTGACACCAGCGGAGCAACTATCTCCACTTAGACTCTCAGACAGTGTCCCCAGAGACAGAAGGTTGAAATGGACAGGCCCCCAGGCCCTAATCTGAACCTTAGCTTTGGTTTCCATGTTTCCTTTCTCAGAGGACTGTTTTCGTAGACCAGCACATGGGGCTTTTCTGAGGCACCAAACCAAACCTCTCTCATCTCCACATGGGCAGCTTTCTTACTGGGATGTATCAAACACTTCAGGTAGGAGAGTTCCGCAGGGCCACTGAACAACCAGCACATTCCAAGGTCTCCATGGACCCAAACGCACATTATGACGCATCCTCAGGAGAGGCCATTTCAACTCAGCCCCCTGGGTCGCGTGTTCCAGAGGCAGCAGATCAAACATATCTTGTCGCTAATAGCCAATGGGAATGCGAGGCATGCTGTACAGGGATCCATCCTTCGAACCCTGCTCTCCAGTCCTTCCATATGGTATGTCCTGGAGCCATGCAGCAGGACTCGAATGTCCCGCAGAAGGAAACCTTGGGGTTTGGGGCAACCTCCAAACAGCGTGGGAAAACTTACTTGGCCTCATGAGGCCCCCACTTCATGAAGGTGCCATCATGGACACATACTCCAGCCTCAGCCAACGTCTGATCCTCAGCCTGACTTCAGATGCAGGAGATTTTGATTCAGCCTCTGCAGAGTGGGCCTGCTCTGGCCTTGGCTCCAATCCTCACACTAGCTTGTGTTTTCAGACTTCCGTCCTCACACTCCTGGCCCACAAACCCTCCCTACTGGGAATTCTGGGGCCACAATGAAGCACTGTCCCTGCCTCCCAGGAGAAAAATATTGTCTATGGCGCTGCCCAGAAACCCCAAATGAGGATCAAACTGCTTGGCCCTCGGCAACACCCCAATTGCATAGGCTACCTTAAACAGTGATGCTCTGTCGCAAATAGCCTGAGCCCAGACCTTCCAACAGACACGGACACAGCTGGCTGCACACCCAGCACATTGGACCCGCCACTGCCTTAGGCCACCATCCATTCCCAACCTGGTTTTTCAGTCATCGGAACTTAGACCTTTTCTCCAATCCCTGCACAGGGGGGAACCTGATGCACATGTCAGAACCCCTCCTTCCCCATGGCAAGAAACCTTGCTGCTGGCAGTGAGTCAAACCTTCAGTGTAGGAGAAAACGGCATGGCCCATGAGGCCACGCCCAAGTGTGAGGGCCGCCTTGGGCACAAACACACATTGTGACCCTCAGCGTGAGTACCTTATTCAAGTAACGCCTCTCAGGGACTGGACCAAGAGCCTGCATATGTGGCTTGCCATGCCCATAGGCACCCAGGACTAACTAGATGGTGTGTATTCCAGTTGAGGGAACCCACTGCTGTGCTCTAGAGTCCTTCTCCTGGGGGGTCCCCTGTGGCAGAAAACAGTACTCTTCATTCCCACAGAATGAACACAAACACTTGGGAGCTTGGACAACCCCCGAGAGGAAGGCTCTTCCTCGGCCTCTGAGACAACCCCTACCCTGACCGGACACTGTAAACGCAACACCCAGAGACAAAATCCTGAGTGACTGCCTCCCACTTGCCCTACTTTGATTTCCAGAGGATCTCCCCTCACGGACTAGAGATCAGGCCTGCCATTACATTGGCCCCTAGCTGAGCCAAGTTTGCTTTTTCAGACATCTGTCCCCACAGCCCTGGCAAACACAGCCTCTAGGCTGGGTCCTCTGGAGCCATACCACAGGACCGTGCCTGCTCTCTCCTGGGAAACTGTGTCCATTCCTTTGGCCACACACCTCCAGAATATGAGAAACCTCAAGGCCTCCGAGGACATCCCACTACTGGGAGCCTCACTGGACTCACAGGGGCATTCGGACACAAGCTGAGCAGCTACATCCATGAATGCATGCACACAGATGTCAACAGAGATAGAAGGTTGAGCCGGACAGGCCTTTAGGCCGTAGTCTCAACTCTTGCTTGGTTTCCAGGTGTCACTCCTCAGAGGCTTTGGTTCGAAGAACAGGGTATGGGGCTTTCCTGAGGCACGGAACAGAACTCCTCTCGTCTCCACATGGGAAGTTTCCTTGCTGGAGCGGTGTCAAACACCTCATGTTGGAGAATCCTGCAGAGTCCCTGAGCCACCTCCACATTCCAAGGTCTCCCAGGCCACCAAGCCACAGTAGGACTCATCTTCAGGAGAGACCATTTCAACTCTCCCCTCTGGGTTGCTCACCCAGGAGCCCGCAGATTGAGCCTGCCTTGTCCTGACTAAAGAGTGGGAATATGATGTGGAGTTCCCAGGCATCCATGCTTAGACACCTGCTCTCGAGTCTTTCCATATGGGGCCTCTTGGAACCATCCAATAGGACTCGACTGTCGTGCAGAAGGTAACCTTCAGTTTTGGAGCAGTTCACAAATCCCATCGTAGGCAAAACTTTCTGGCATCATGAAGCCCCCATACCCTTCAGGAAGAGGCCATGCTGGACAAGAACTCTAGCCTGAGGCACGTCTCATAGTTGACATGACCTCAGTGCAGGAGATCTCGATTCAGCCTCTGCAGAGTGGGCCTGCCGTGCCCTCGGTCCCAAACCTCACGCTAGCTTGTGTTTTCAGACTTCCTTCCTCACACTCCTGGCAAACAAGCCCTCCGGACTAGGAACTCCGGAACCAAAACCCAGCCCAGTGTCTGCCCACGGAAAAAAAACGTTTCCCTGTGGGGCTCTCCAGAAAACCCAGATGAGGATCAACCTGCTCGGGCCTCGACGGTACCCGAACTGGATAGGCTGCTCTGGGCACTCATGCTCTGCCTGACACAGCCTGAAGCCAGACGTCCAGACAGACAAGGAGAGAGCTGGCCGCACACCCAGCACTTCGGACACGCCATGGTCTTATGCCGTCACCTCATCCTAACCTTGGTTTTCAGATATCTGAACCTAGACATTATATCAATTCTCCACACAGCTGGGTATAGCAAGCACAAAACAGAACTCCTCCTTCCCCATGGCTGTCAAGCTTGCTCTTGGCATGGAGTCACTCCTTCAGGGTGGGTGAAATCTTCATGGCCCCTGATGCCACGCCCAAACTTGAGTACTGCTTGGGCACAAATTCACACTGTGACCCTCAGGACGAGCCCCATGTCAAAGAAGGCCTGTCAGGGCCTGGACCAAGAGCCCACATATGGGGCTTGCCAAGCCCCTATGCACCCAATCCTCACCACGGTTTGAATTTTCCAGTCGCCCCGCCCGTACCTGGAGCTCTGCTCTGGAATCCCTTTCTTGGAGAGACCTATGAGCCAGACAACACGACTCCACCCTTCCCACAAAATGACCCCAAACTCTTGGGAGCTGGGACAAATCCCCAGAGAGGGATACTCGTCCACAGTACCTGAGGCCACCGCTCCAATCCACGGCTATCCCGGACACAAAATCCAGAGACAAAAGCCTGAAGGAACGCCTCCCACTCGCCCTTGTTTCAGAGGCCCAGGAGCTCCCTCTCGGGCTGTACATCCGGCCTGCCATACCCTAAACGCCACTCATAAGCTGAGTTTTTGTATTCACACTTCTGTGCCCACAGCCTGGACCCACACAACTTCCAGGCTAGGGCCTCTGGACCAAACAGCGAAAGATTGTGCCTGCCCTCTCCAAGGAAAGTGTGCCCAATCCATTGACCACAACCCTACAGGTTAGGGAAAAGCTCCAAGGTCCCTGAGGCCATCAATAGTATAGGCCACCCTGGACCAAGAGGGGCTCTCTGACACCAGCGGAGCAACTATCTCCACTTAGACTCTCAGACAGTGTCCCCAGAGACAGAAGGTTGAAATGGACAGGCCCCCAGGCCCTAATCTGAACCTTAGCTTTGGTTTCCATGTTTCCTTTCTCAGAGGACTGTTTTCGTAGACCAGCACATGGGGTTTTTCTGAGGCACCAAACCAAACCTCTCTCATCTCCACATGGGCAGCTTTCTTACTGGGATGTATCAAACACTTCAGGTAGGAGAGTTCCGCAGGGCCACTGAACAACCAGCACATTCCAAGGTCTCCATGGACCCAAACGCACATTATGACGCATCCTCAGGAGAGGCCATTTCAACTCAGCCCCCTGGGTCGCGTGTTCCAGAGGCAGCAGATCAAACATATCTTGTCGCTAATAGCCAATGGGAATGGGAGGCATGCTGTACAGGGATCCATCCTTCGAACCCTGCTCTCCAGTCCTTCCATATGGTATGTCCTGGAGCCATGCAGCAGGACTCGAATGTCCCGCAGAAGGAAACCTTGGGGTTTGGGGCAACCTCCAAACTCAGCGTGGGAAAACTTCCTTGGCCTCATGAGGCCCCCACTTCATGAAGGTGCCATCATGGACACATACTCCAGCCTCAGCCAACGTCTGATCCTCAGCCTGACTTCAGATGCAGGAGATTTTGATTCAGCCTCTGCAGAGTGGGCCTGCTCTGCCCTTGGCTCCAATCCTCACACTAGCTTGTGTTTTCAGACTTCCGTCCTCACACTCCTGGCCCACAAACCCTCCCTATTGGGAATTCTGGGGCCACAATGAAGCACTGTCCCTGCCTCCCAGGAGAAAAATATTGTCTATGGCGCTGCCCAGAAACCCCAAATGAGGATCAAACTGCTTGGCCCTCGGCAACACCCCAATTGCATAGGCTACCTTAAACAGTGATGCTCTGTCGCAAATAGCCTGAGCCCAGACCTTCCAACAGACACGGACACAGCTGGCTGCACACCCAGCACATTGGACCCGCCACTGCCTTAGGCCACCATCCATTCCCAACCTGGTTTTTCAGTCATCGGAACTTAGACCTTTTCTCCAATCCCTGCACAGGGGGGAACCTGATGCACATGTCAGAACCCCTCCTTCCCCATGGCAAGAAACCTTGCTGCTGGCAGTGAGTCAAACCTTCAGTGTAGGAGAAAACGGCATGGCCCATGAGGCCACGCCCAAGTGTGAGGGCCGCCTTGGGCACAAACACACATTGTGACCCTCAGCGTGAGTACCTTATTCAAGTAACGCCTCTCAGTGACTGGACCAAGAGCCTGCATATGTGGCTTGCCATGCCCATAGGCACCCAGGACTAACTAGATGGTGTGTATTCCAGTTGAGGGAACCCACTGCTGTGCTCTAGAGTCCTTCTCCTGGGGGGTCCCCTGTGGCAGAAAACAGTACTCTTCATTCCCACAGAATGAACACAAACACTTGGGAGCTTGGACAACCCCCGAGAGGAAGGCTCTTCCTCGGCCTCTGAGACAACCCCTACCCTGACCGGACACTGTAAACGCAACACCCAGAGACAAAATCCTGAGTGACTGCCTCCCACTTGCCCTACTTTGATTTCCAGAGGATCTCCCCTCACGGACTAGAGATCAGGCCTGCCATTACATTGGCCCCTAGCTGAGCCAAGTTTGCTTTTTCAGACATCTGTCCCCACAGCCCTGGCAAACACAGCCTCTAGGCTGGGTCCTCTGGAGCCATACCACAGGACCGTGCCTGCTCTCTCCTGGGAAACTGTGTCCATTCCTTTGGCCACACACCTCCAGAATATGAGAAACCTCAAGGCCTCCGAGGACATCCCACTACTGGGAGCCTCACTGGACTCACAGGGGCATTCGGACACAAGCTGAGCAGCTACATCCATGAATGCATGCACACAGATGTCAACAGAGATAGAAGGTTGAGCCGGACAGGCCTTTAGGCCGTAGTCTCAACTCTTGCTTGGTTTCCAGGTGTCACTCCTCAGAGGCTTTGGTTCGAAGAACAGGGTATGGGGCTTTCCTGAGGCACGGAACAGAACTCCTCTCGTCTCCACATGGGAAGTTTCCTTGCTGGAGCGGTGTCAAACACCTCATGTTGGAGAATCCTGCAGAGTCCCTGAGCCACCTCCACATTCCAAGGTCTCCCAGGCCACCAAGCCACAGTAGGACTCATCTTCAGGAGAGACCATTTCAACTCTCCCCTCTGGGTTGCTCACCCAGGAGCCCGCAGATTGAGCCTGCCTTGTCCTGACTAAAGAGTGGGAATATGATGTGGAGTTCCCAGGCATCCATGCTTAGACACCTGCTCTCGAGTCTTTCCATATGGGGCCTCTTGGAACCATCCAATAGGACTCGACTGTCGTGCAGAAGGTAACCTTCAGTTTTGGAGCAGTTCACAAATCCCATCGTAGGCAAAACTTTCTGGCATCATGAAGCCCCCATACCCTTCAGGAAGAGGCCATGCTGGACAAGAACTCTAGCCTGAGGCACGTCTCATAGTTGACATGACCTCAGTGCAGGAGATCTCGATTCAGCCTCTGCAGAGTGGGCCTGCCGTGCCCTCGGTCCCAAACCTCACGCTAGCTTGTGTTTTCAGAATTCCTTCCTCACACTCCTGGCAAACAAGCCCTCCGGACTAGGAACTCCGGAACCAAAACCCAGCCCAGTGTCTGCCCAACGGAAAAAAAAAACGTTTCCCTGTGGGGCTCTCCAGAAAACCCAGATGAGGATCAACCTGCTCGGGCCTCGACGGTACCCGAACTGGATAGGCTGCTCTGGGCACTCATGCTCTGCCTGACACAGCCTGAAGCCAGACGTCCAGACAGACAAGGAGAGAGCTGGCCGCACACCCAGCACTTCGGACACGCCATGGTCTTATGCCGTCACCTCATCCTAACCTTGGTTTTCAGATATCTGAACCTAGACATTATATCAATTCTCCACACAGCTGGGTATAGCAAGCACAAAACAGAACTCCTCCTTCCCCATGGCTGTCAAGCTTGCTCTTGGCATGGAGTCACACCTTCAGGGTGGGAGAAACCTTCATGGCTTCTGATGCCACGCCCAAACTTGAGTGCTGCTTGGGCACAAATTCACACTGTGACCCTCAGCATGAGCCCCATGTCAAAGAAAGGCCTGTCAGGGCCTGGACCAAGAGCCCACATATGGGGCTTGCCAAGCCCCTATGCACCCTATCCTCACCACGGTTTGAATTTTCCAGTCGCCCCGCCCATACCTGGAGCTCTGATCTGGAATCCCTTTCTTGGAGAGACCCATGAGCCAGACAACACGACTCCACCCTTCCCAAAAAATGACCCCAAACTCTGGGGAGCTGGGACAGATCCCCAGAGAGGGATACTCGTCCACAGTACCTGAGGCCACCGCTCCAATCCACGGCTATCCGGGACACAACATCCAGAGACAAAAGCCTGAAAGAACGTCTCCCACTCGCCCTTGTTTCAGAGGCCCAGGAGCTCCCTCTCGGGCTGTACATCCGGCCTGCCATACCCTAGGCGCCACTCATAAGCTGAGTTTGTGTATTCAGAATTCTGTGCCCACAGCCTGGACCCACACAACAACCAGGCTAGGGCCTCTGGACCAAACAGCGAAAGATTGTGCCTGCCCTCTCCAAGGAAAGTGTGCCCAATCCATTGACCACAACCCTACAGGTTAGGGAAAAGCTCCTAGGTCCCTGAGGCCATTAATAGTATAGGCCACCCTGGACTAATAGGGGCTCTCTGACACCAGCGGAGCAACTATCTCCACTTAGACTCTCAGACAGTGTCCCCAGAGACAGAAGGTTGAAATGGACAGGCCCCCAGGCCCTAATCTGAACCTTAGCTTTGGTTTCCATGTTTCCTTTCTCAGAGGACTGTTTTCGTAGACCAGCACATGGGGCTTTTCTGAGGCACCAAACCAAACATCTCTCATCTCCACATGGGCAGCTTTCTTACTGGGATGTATCAAACACTTCAGGTAGGAGAGTTCCGCAGGGCCACTGAACAACCAGCACATTCCAAGGTCTCCATGGACCCAAACGCACATTATGACGCATCCTCAGGAGAGGCCATTTCAACTCAGCCCCCTGGGTCGCGTGTTCCAGAGGCAGCAGATCAAACATATCTTGTCGCTAATAGCCAATGGGAATGCGAGGCATGCTGTACAGGGATCCATCCTTCGAACCCTGCTCTCCAGTCCTTCCATATGGTATGTCCTGGAGCCATGCAACAGGACTCGAATGTCCCGCAGAAGGAAACCTTGGGGTTTGGGGCAACCTCCAAACAGCGTGGGAAAACTTCCTTTGCCTCATGAGGCCCCCACTTCATGAAGGTGCCATCATGGACACATACTCCAGCCTCAGCCAACGTCTGATCCTCAGCCTGACTTCAGATGCAGGAGATTTTGATTCAGACTCTGCAGAGTGGGCCTGCTCTGCCCTTGGCTCCAATCCTAACACTAGCTTGTGTTTTCAGACTTCCGTCCTCACACTCCTGCCCCACAAACCCTCCCTACTGGGAATTCTGGGGCCACAATGAAGCACTGTGCCTGCCTCCAGGAGAAAAACATTGTCTATGACGCTGCCCAGAAACCCCAAATGAGAATCAAACTGCTTGGCCCTCGGCAACACCCCAATTGCATAGGCTACCTTAAACAGTGATGCTCTGTCGAAAATAGCCTGAGCCCAGACCTTCCAACAGACACCGACACAGCTGGCTACACACCCAGCACATTGGACCCGCCACTGCCTTAGGCCACCATCCATTCCCAACCTGGGTTATTAGTCATCGGAACCTAGACCTTATCTCCAATCCCTGCACAGGGGGGAACCTGATGCACAAGTCAGAACCCCTCCTTCCCCATGGCAAGAAACCTTGCTGCTGGCAGTGAGTCAAACCTTCAGTGTAGGAGAAAACGGCATGGCCCATGAGGCCACGCCTAAGCGTGAGGGCCGCCTTGGGCACAAACACACATTGTGACCCTCAGCGTGAGTACCTTATTCAAGTAACGCCTCTCAGTGACTGGACCAAGAGCCTGCATATGTGGCTTGCCATGCCCATAGGCACCCAGGACTAACTAGATGGTGTGTATTCCAGTTGAGGGAACCCACTGCTGTGCTCTAGAGTCCCTCTCCTGGGGGGTCCCCTGTGGCAGAAAACAGTACTCTTCATTCCCACAGAATGAACACAAACACTTGGGAGCTTGGACAATCCCCCGAGAGGAAGGCTCTTCCTCGGCCTCTGAGACAACCCCTACCCTGACCGGACACTGTAAACGCAACACCCAGAGACAAAATCCTGAGTGACTGCCTCCCACTTGCCCTACTTTGATTTCCAGAGTATCTCCCCTCACGGACTAGAGATCAGGCCTGCCATTACATTGGCCCCTAGCTGAGCCAAGTTTGCTTTTTCAGACATCTGTCCCCACAGCCCTGGCAAACACAGCCTCTAGGCTGGGTCCTCTGGAGCCATAACACAGGACCGTGCCTGCTCTCTCCTGGGAAACTGTGTCCATTCCTTTGGCCACACACCTCCAGAATATGAGAAACCTCAAGGCCTCCGAGGACATCCCACTACTGGGAGCCTCACTGGACTCACAGGGGCATTCGGACACAAGCTGAGCAGCTACATCCATGAATGCATGCACACAGATGTCAACAGAGATAGAAGGTTGAGCCGGACAGGCCTTTAGGCCGTAGTCTCAACTCTTGCTTTGGTTTCCAGGTGTCACTCCTCAGAGGCTTTGGTTCGAAGAACAGGGTATGGGGCTTTCCTGAGGCACGGAACAGAACTCCTCTCGTCTCCACATGGGAAGTTTCCTTGTTGGAGCCGTGTCAAACACCTCATGTTGGAGAATCCTGCAGAGTCCCTGAGCCACCTCCACATTCCAAGGTCTCCCAGGCCACCAAGCCACAGTAGGACTCATTTCAGGAGAGACCATTTCAACTCTCCCCTCTGGGTCGCTCACCCAGGAGCCCGCAGATTGAGCCTGCCTTGTCCTGACTAAAGAGTGGGAATATGAGGTGGCGTTCCCAGGCATCCATGCTTAGACACCTGCTCTCGAGTCTTTCCATATGGGGCCTCTTGGAACCATCCAATAGGACTCGACTGTCGTGCAGAAGGTAACCTTCAGTTTTGGAGCAGTTCACAAATCCCATCGTAGGCAAAACTTTCTGGCATCATGAAGCCCCCACACCCTTCAGGAAGAGGCCATGCTGGACAAGAACTCTAGCCTGAGGCACGTCTCATAGTTGACATGACCTCAGTGCAGGAGATCTCGATTCAGCCTCTGCAGAGTGGGCCTGCCGTGCCCTCGGTCCCAAACCTCACGCTAGCTTGTGTTTTCAGACTTCCTTCCTCACACTCCTGGCAAACAAGCCCTCCGGACTAGGAACTCCGGCCCAAAACCCAGCCCAGTGTCTGCCCAACGGAAAAAAAAAACGTTTCCCTGTGGGGCTCTCCAGAAAACCCAGATGAGGATCAACCTGCTCGGGCCTCGACGGTACCCGAACTGGATAGGCTGCTCTGGGCACTCATGCTCTGCCTGACACAGCCTGAAGCCAGACGTCCAGACAGACAAGGACACAGCTGGCCGCACACCCAGCACTTCGGACACGCCATGGTCTTATGCCGTCACCTCATCCTAACCTTGGTTTTCAGATATCTGAACCTAGACATTATATCAATTCTCCACACAGCTGGGTATAGCAAGCACAAAACAGAACTCCTCCTTCCCCATGGCTGTCAAGCTTGCTCTTGGCATGGAGTCACACCTTCAGGGTGGGAGAAACCTTCATGGCTTCTGATGCCACGCCCAAACTTGAGTGCTGCTTGGGCACAAATTCACACTGTGACCCTCAGCATGAGCCCCATGTCAAAGAAAGGCCTGTCAGGGCCTGGACCAAGAGCCCACATATGGGTCTTGCCAAGCCCCTATTCACCCAATCCTCACCACGGTTTGAATTTTCCAGTCGCCCCGCCCATACCTGGAGCTCTGCTCTGGAATCCCTTTCTTGGAGAGACCCATGAGCCAGACAACACGACTCCACCCTTCCCACAAAATGACCCCAAACTCTTGGGAGCTGGGACAAATCCCCAGAGAGGGATACTCGTCCACAGTACCTGAGGCCACCGCTCCAATCCACGGCTATCCCGGACACAAAATCCAGAGACAAAATCCTGAAGGAACGCCTCCCACTCGCCCTTGTTTCAGAGGCCCAGGAGCTCCCTCTCGTGCTGTACATCGGCCGGCCATACCCTAGGCGCCACTCATAAGCTGAGTTTGTGTATTCAGACTTCTGTGCCCACAGCCTGGACCCACACAACATCCAGGCTAGGGCCTCTGGACCAAACAGCGAAAGATTGTGCCTGCCCTCTCCAAGGAAAGTGTGCCCAATCCATTGACCACAACCCTACAGGTTAGGGAAAAGCTCCAAGGTCCCTGAGGCCATCAATAGTATAGGCCACCCTGGACTAAGAGGGGCTCTCTGACACCAGCGGAGCAACTATCTCCACTTAGACTCTCAGACAGTGTCCCCAGAGACAGAAGGTTGAAATGGACAGGCCCCCAGGCCCTAATCTGAACCTTAGCTTTGGTTTCCATGTTTCCGTTCTCAGAGGACTGTTTTCGTAGACCAGCACATGGGGCTTTTCTGAGGCACCAAACCAAACCTCTCTCATCTCCACATGGGCAGCTTTCTTACTGGGATGTATCAAACACTTCAGGTAGGAGAGTTCCGCAGGGCCACTGAACAACCAGCACATTCCAAGGTCTCCATGGACCCAAACGCACATTATGACGCATCCTCAGGAGAGGCCATTTCAACTCAGCCCCCTGGGTCGCGTGTTCCAGAGGCAGCAGATCAAACATATCTTGTCGCTAATAGCCAATGGGAATGCGAGACATGCTGTACAGGGATCCATCCTTCGAACCCTGCTCTCCAGTCCTTCCATATGGTATGTCCTGGAGCCATGCAACAGGGCTCGAATGTCCCGCAGAAGGAAACCTTGTGGTTTGGGGCAACCTCCAAACTCAGCGTGGGAAAACTTCCTTGGCCTCATGAGACCCCCACTTCATGAAGGTGCCATCATGGACACATACTCCAGCCTCAGCCAACGTCTGATCCTCAGCCTGACTTCAGATGCAGGAGATTTTGATTCAGCCTCTGCAGAGTGGGCCTGCTCGGCCCTTGGCTCCAATCCTCACACTAGCTTGTGTTTTCAGACTTCCGTCCTCACACTCCTGCCCCACAAACCCTCCCTACTGGGAATTCTGGGGCCACAATGAAGCACTGTGCCTGCCTCCCAGGAGAAAAACATTGTCTATGGCGCTGCCCAGAGACCCCAAATGAGGATCAATCTGCTTGGCCCTCGGCAACACCCCAATTGCATAGGCTACCTTAAACAGTGATGCTCTGTCGCAAATAGGCTGAGCCCAGACTTTCCAACAGACACCGACACAGCTGGCTGCACACCCAGCACATTGGACCCGCCACTGCCTTAGGCCACCATCCATTCCCAACCTGGGTTTTCAGTCATCGGAACCTAGACCTTATCTCCAATCCCTGCACAGGGGGGAACCTGATGCACAAGTCAGAACCCCTCCTTCCCCATGGCAAGAAACCTTGCTGCTGGCAGTGAGTCAAACCTTCAGTGTAGGAGAAAACGGCATGGCCCATGAGGCCACGCCCAAGCGTGAGGGCCGCCTTGGGCACAAACACACATTGTGACCCTCAGCGTGAGTACCTTATTCAAGTAACGCCTCTCAGTGACTGGACCAAGAGCCTGCATATGTGGCTTGCCATGCCCATAGGCACCCAGGACTAACTAGATGGTGTGTATTCCAGTTGAGGGAACCCACTGCTGTGCTCTAGAGTCCCTCTCCTGGGGGGTCCCCTGTGGCAGAAAACAGTACTCTTCATTCCCACAGAATGAACACAAACACTTGGGAGCTTGGACAATCCCCCGAGAGGAAGGCTCTTCCTCGGCCTCTGAGACAACCCCTACCCTGACCGGACACTGTAAACGCAACACCCAGAGACAAAATCCTGAGTGACTGCCTCCCACTTGCCCTACTTTGATTTCCAGAGGATCTCCCCTCACGGACTAGAGATCAGGCCTGCCATTACATTGGCCCCTAGCTGAGCCAAGTTTGCTTTTTCAGACATCTGTCCCCACAGCCCTGGCAAACACAGCCTCTAGGCTGGGTCCTCTGGAGCCATAACACAGGACCGTGCCTGCTCTCTCCTGGGAAACTGTGACCATTCCTTTGGCCACACACCTCCAGAATATGAGAAACCTCAAGGCCTCCGAGGACATCCCACTACTGGGAGCCTCACTGGACTCACAGGGGCATTCGGACACAAGCTGAGCAGCTACATCCATGAATGCATGCACACAGATGTCAACAGAGATAGAAGGTTGAGCCGGACAGGCCTTTAGGCCGTTGTCTCAACTCTTGCTTTGGTTTCCAGGTGTCACTCCTCAGAGGCTTTGGTTCGAAGAACAGGGTATGGGGCTTTCCTGAGGCACGGAACAGAACTCCTCTCGTCTCCACATGGGAAGTTTCCTTGTTGGAGCCGTGTCAAACACCTCATGTTGGAGAATCCTGCAGAGTCCCTGAGCCACCTCCACATTCCAAGGTCTCCCAGGCCACCAAGCCACAGTAGGACTCATCTTCAGGAGAGACCATTTCAACTCTCCCCTCTGGGTAGCTCACCCAGGAGCCCGCAGATTGAGCCTGCCTTGTCCTGACTAAAGAGTGGGTATATGAGGTGGCGTTCCCAGGCATCCATGCTTAGACACCTGCTCTCGAGTCTTTCCATATGGGGCCTCTTGGAACCATTCAATAGGACTCGACTGTCGTGCAGAAGGTAACCTTCAGTTTTGGAGCAGTTCACAAATCCCATCGTAGGCAAAACTTTCTGGCATCATAAAGCCCCCACACCCTTCAGGAAGAGGCCATGCTGGACAAGAACTCTAGCCTGAGGCACGTCTCATAGTTGACATGACCTCAGTGCAGGAGATCTCGATTCAGCCTCTGCAGAGTGGGCCTGCCGTGCCCTCGGTCCCAAACCTCACGCTAGCTTGTGTTTTCAGACTTCCTTCCTCACACTCCTGGCAAAGAAGCCCTCCGGACTAGGAACTCCGGCCCAAAACCCAGCCCAGTGTCTGCCCAACGGAAAAAAAACGTTTCCCTGTGGGGCTCTCCAGAAAACCCAAATGAGGATCAACCTGCTCGGGCCTCGACGGTACCCGAACTGGATAGGCTGCTCTGGGCACTCATGCTCTGCCTGACACAGCCTGAAGCCAGACGTCCAGACAGACAAGGAGAGAGCTGGCCGCACACCCAGCACTTCGGACACGCCATGGTCTTATGCCGTCACCTCATCCTAACCTTGGTTTTCAGATATCTGAACCTAGACATTATATCAATTCTCCACACAGCTGGGTATAGCAAGCACAAAACAGAACTCCTCCTTCCCCATGGCTGTCAAGCTTGCTCTTGGCATGGAGTCACACCTTCAGGGTGGGAGAAACCTTCATGGCTTCTGATGCCACGCCCAAACTTGAGTGCTGCTTGGGCACAAATTCACACTGTGACCCTCAGCATGAGCCCCATGTCAAAGAAAGGCCTGTCAGGGCCTGGACCAAGAGCCCACATATGGGGGTTGCCAAACCCCTATGCACCCAATCCTCACCACGGTTTGAATTTTCCAGTCGCCCCGCCCATACCTGGAGCTCTGCTCTGGAATCCCTTTCTTGGAGAGACCCATGAGCTAGACAACACGACTCCACCCTTCCCAAAAAATGACCCCAAACTCTTGGGAGCTGGGACAAATCCCCAGAGAGGGATACTCGTCCACAGTACCTGAGGCCACCGCTCCAATCCACGGCTATCCCAGACACAACATCCAGAGACAAAAGCCTGAAGGAACGCCTCCCACTCGCCCTTGTTTCAGAGGCCCAGGAGCTCCCTCTCGTGCTGTACATCGGCCGGCCATACCCTAGGCGCCACTCATAAGCTGAGTTTGTGTATTCAGACTTCTGTGCCCACTGCCTGGACCCACACAACAACCAGGCTAGGGCCTCTGGACCAAACAGCGAAAGATTGTGCCTGCCCTCTCCAAGGAAAGTGTGCCCAATCCATTGACCACAACCCTACAGGTTAGGGAAAAGCTCCAAGGTCCCTGAGGCCATCAATAGTATAGGCCACCCTGGACTAATAGGGGCTCTCTGACACCAGCGGAGCAACTATCTCCACTTAGACTCTCAGACAGTGTCCCCAGAGACAGAAGGTTGAAATGGACAGGCCCCCAGGCCCTAATCTGAACCTTAGCTTTGGTTTCCATGTTTCCTTTCTCAGAGGACTGTTTTCGTAGACCAGCACATGGGGCTTTTCTGAGGCACCAAACCAAACCTCTCTCATCTCCACATGGGCAGCTTTCTTAGTGGGATGTATCAAACACTTCAGGTAGGAGAGTTCCGCAGGGCCACTGAACAACCAGCACATTCCAAGGTCTCCATGGACCCAAACGCACATTATGACGCATCCTCAGGAGAGGCCATTTCAACTCAGCCCCCTGGGTCGCGTGTTTAGAGGCAGCAGATCAAACATATCTTGTCGCTAATAGCCAATGGGAATGCGAGGCATGCTGTACAGGGATCCATCCTTCGAACCCTGCTCTCCAGTCCTTCCATATGGTATGTCCTGGAGCCATGCAGCAGGACTCGAATGTCCCGCAGAAGGAAACCTTGGGGTTTGGGGCAACCTCCAAACAGCGTGGGAAAACTTCCTTGGCCTCATGAGGCCCCCACTTCATGAAGGTGCCATCATGGACACATACTCCAGCCTCAGCCAACGTCTGATCCTCAGCCTGACTTCAGATGCAGGAGATTTTGATTCAGCCTCTGCAGAGTGGGCCTGCTCTGGCCTTGGCTCCAATCCTCACACTAGCTTGTGTTTTCAGACTTCCGTCCTCACACTCCTGGCCCACAAACCCTCCCTACTGGGAATTCTGGGGCCACAATGAAGCACTGTCCCTGCCTCCCAGGAGAAAAATATTGTCTATGGCGCTGCCCAGAAACCCCAAATGAGGATCAAACTGCTTGGCCCTCGGCAACACCCCAATTGCATAGGCTACCTTAAACAGTGATGCTCTGTCGCAAATAGCCTGAGCCCAGACCTTCCAACAGACACGGACACAGCTGGCTGCACACCCAGCACATTGGACCCGCCACTGCTTTAAGCCACCATCCATTCCCAACCTGGGTTTTCAGTCATCGGAACCTAGACCTTATCTCCAATCCCTGCACAGGGGGGAACCTGATGCACAAGTCAGAACCCCTCCTTCCCCATGGCAAGAAACCTTGCTGCTGGCAGTGAGTCAAACCTTCAGTGTAGGAGAAAACGGCATGGCCCATGAGGCCACGCCCAGGCGTGAGGGCCGCCTTGGGCACAAACACACATTGTGACCCTAGCGTGAGTACCTTATTATTATATTCAAGTAACGCCTCTCAGTGACTGGACCAAGAGCCCGCATATGTGACTTGCCATGCCCATAGGCACCCAGGACTAACTAGATGGTGTGTATTCCAGTTGAGGGAACCCACTGCTGTGCTCTAGAGTCCCTCTCCTGGGGGGTCCCCTGTGGCAGAAAACAGTACTCTTCATTCCCACAGAATGAACACAAACACTTGGGAGCTTGGACAATCCCCAGAAAGGAAGGCTCTTCCTCGGCCTCAAAGACAACCCCTACCCTGACCGGACACTGTAAACGCAACACCCAGAGACAAAATCCTGAGTGACTGCCTCCCACTTGCCCTACTTTGATTTCCAGAGGATCTCCCCTCACGGACTAGAGATCAGGCCAGCCATTACATTGGCCCCTAGCTGAGCCAAGTTTGCTTTTTCAGACATCTGTCCCCACAGCCCTGGCAAACACAGCCTCTAGGCTGGGTCCTTTGGAGCCATACCACAGGACCGTGCCTGCTCTCTCCTGGGAAACTGTGTCCATTCCTTTGGCCACACACCTCCAGAATATGAGAAACCTCAAGGCCTCCGAGGACATCCCACTACTGGGAGCCTCACTGGACTCACAGGGGCATTCGGACACAAGCTGAGCAGCTACATCCATGAATGCATGCACACAGATGTCAACAGAGATAGAAGGTTGAGCCGGACAGGCCTTTAGGCCGTAGTCTCAACTCTTGCTTTGGTTTCCAGGTGTCACTCCTCAGAGGCTTTGGTTCGAAGAACAGGGTATGGGGCTTTCCTGAGGCACGGAACACAACTCCTCTCGTCTCCACATGGGAAGTTTCCTTATTGGAGCCGTGTCAAACACCTCATGTTGGAGAATCCTGCAGAGTCCCTGAGCCACCTCCACATTCCAAGGTCTCCAGGCCACCAAGCCACAGTAGGACTCATCTTCAGGAGAGACCATTTCAACTCTCCCCTCCGGGTAGCTCACCCAGGAGCCCGCAGATTGAGCCTGCCTTGTCCTGACTAAAGAGTGGGAATATGAGGTGGCGTTCCCAGGCATCCATGCTTAGACACCTGCTCTCGAGTCTTTCCATATGGGGCCTCTTGGAACCATCCAATAGGACTCGACTGTCGTGCAGAAGGTAACCTTCAGTTTTGGAGCAGTTCACAAATCCCATCTTAGGCAAAACTTTCTGGCCTCATGAAGCCCCCACACCCTTCAGGAAGAGGCCATGCTGGACAAAAACTCTACCCTGAGGCACGTCTCATAGTTGACATGACCTCAGTGCAGGAGATCTCGATTCAGCCTCTGCAGAGTGGGCCTGCCGTGCCCTCGGTCCCAAACCTCACGCTAGCTTGTGTTTTCAGACTTCCTTCCTCACACTCCTGGCAAACAAGCCCTCCGGACTAGGAACTCCGGAACCAAAACCCAGCCCAGTGTCTGCCCAACGGAAGAAAAACGTTTCCCTGTGGGGCTCTCCATAAAACCCAGATGAGGATCAACCTGCTCGAGTCGACGGTACCCGAACTGGATAGGCTTCTCTGGGCACTCATGCTTTGCCTGACAGAGCCTGAACCCAGACGTCCAGACAGACAAGGAGACAGATGGCGGCACACCCAGCACTTCGGACACGCCATGGTCTTATGCCGTCACCTCATCCTAACCTTGGTTTTCAGATATTTGAACCTAGACATTATATCAATTCTCCACACAGCTGGGTATAGCAAGCACAAAACAGAACTCCTCCTTCCCCATGGCTGTCAAGCTTGCTCTTGGCATGGAGTCACACCTTCAGGGTGGGAGAAATCTTCATGGCCCCTGATGCCACGCCCAAACTTGAGTGCTGCTTGGGCACAAATTCACACTGTGACCCTCAGGATGAGCCCCATGTCAAAGAAAGGCCTGTCAGGGCCTGGACCAAGAGCCCACATATGGGGCTTGCCAAGCCCCTATGCACCCAATCCTCACCACGGTTTGAATTTTCCAGTCGCCCCGCCCATACCTGGAGCTCTGCTCTGGAATCCCTTTCTTGGAGAGACCTATGAGCCAGACAACACGACTCCACCCTTCCCACAAAATGACCCCAAACTCTTGGGAGCTGGGACAAATCCCCAGAGAGGGATACTCGTCCACAGTACCTGAGGCCACCGCTCCAATCCACGGCTATCCCGGACACAACATCCAGAGACAAAAGCCTGAAGGAACGCCTCCCACTCGCCCTTGTTTCAGAGGCCCAGGAGCTCCCTCTCGGGCTGTACATCCGGCCTGCCATACCCTAAACGCCACTCATAAGCTGAGTTTTTGTATTCAGACTTCTGTGCCCACAGCCTGGACCCACACAACTTCCAGGCTAGGGCCTCTGGACCAAACAGCGATAGATTGTGCCTGCCCTCTCCAAGGAAAGTGTGCCCAATCCATTGACCACAACCCTACAGGTTAGGGAAAAGCTCCAAGGTCCCTGAGGCCATCAATAGTATAGGCCACCCTGGACTAAGAGGGGCTCTCTGACACCAGCGGAGCAACTATCTCCACTTAGACTCTCAGACAGTGTCCCCAGAGACAGAAGGTTGAAATGGACAGGCCCCCAGGCCCTAATCTGAACCTTAGCTTTGGTTTCCATGTTTCCTTTCTCAGAGGACTGTTTTCGTAGACCAGCACATGGGGTTTTTCTGAGGCACCAAACCAAACCTCTCTCATCTCCACATGGGCAGCTTTCTTACTGGGATGTATCAAACACTTCAGGTAGGAGAGTTCCGCAGGGCCACTGAACAACCAGCACATTCCAAGGTCTCCATGGACCCAAACGCACATTATGACGCATCCTCAGGAGAGGCCATTTCAACTCAGCCCCCTATGTCGCGTGTTCCAGAGGCAGCAGATCAAACATATCTTGTCGCTAATAGCCAATGGGAATGCGAGGCATGCTGTACAGGGATCCATCCTTCGAACCCTGCTCTCCAGTCCTTCCATATGGTATGTCCTGGAGCCATGCAACAGGACTCGAATGTCCCGCAGAAGGAAACCTTGGGGTTTGGGGCAACCTCCAAACAGCGTGGGAAAACGTCCTTGGCCTCATGAGGCCCCCACTTCATGAAGGTGCCATCATGGACACATACTCCAGCCTCAGCCAACGTCTGATCCTCAGCCTCACTTCAGATGCAGGAGATTTTGATTCAGCCTCTGCAGAGTGGGCCTGCTCTGCCCTTGGCTCCAATCCTCACACTAGCTTGTGTTTTCAGACTTCCGTCCTCACACTCCTGGCCCACAAACCCTCCCTACTGGGAATTCTGGGGCCACAATGAAGCACTGTGCCTGCCTCCCAGGAGAAAAATATTGTCTATGGCGCTGCCCAGAAACCCCAAATGAGGATCAAACTGCTTGGCCCTCGGCAACACCCCAATTGCATAGGCTACCTTAAACAGTGATGCTCTGTCGCAAATAGCCTGAGCCCAGACCTTCCAACAGACACGGACACAGCTGGCTGCACACCCAGCACATTGGACCCGACACTGCCTTAGGCCACCATCCATTCCCAACCTGGGTTTTCAGTCATCGGAACCTAGACCTTATCTCCAATCCCTGCACAGGGGGGAACCTGATGCACAAGTCAGAACCCCTCCTTCCCCATGGCAAGAAACCCTGCTGCTGGCAGTGAGTCAAACCTTCAGTGTAGGAGAAAACGGCATGGCCCATGAGGCCACGCCGAAGCGTGAGGGCCGCCTTGGGCACAAACACACATTGTGACCCTCAGCGTGAGTACCTTATTCAAGTAACGCCTCTCAGTGACTGGACCAAGAGCCCGCATATGTGGCTTGCCATGCCCATAGGCACCCAGGACTAACTAGATGGTGTGTATTCCAGTTGAGGGAACCCACTGCTGTGCTCTAGAGTCCCTCTCCTGGGGGGTCCCCTGTGGCAGAAAACAGTACTCTTCATTCCCACAGAATGAACACAAACACTTGGGAGCTTGGACAATCCCCAGAATGGAAGGCTCTTCCTCAACCTCAAAGACAACCCCTACCCTGACCGGACACTGTAAACGCAACACCCAGAGAAAAAATCCTGAGTGACTGCCTCCCACTTGCCCTACTTTGATTTCCAGAGGATCTCCCCTCACGGACTAGAGATCAGGCCAGCCATTACATTGGCCCCTAGCTGAGCCAAGTTTGCTTTTTCAGACATCTGTCCCCACAGCCCTGGCAAACACAGCCTCTAGGCTGGGTCCTTTGGAGCCATACCACAGGACCTTGCCTGCTCTCTCCTGGGAAACTGTGTCCATTCCTTTGGCCACACACCTCCAGAATATGAGAAACCTCAAGGCCTCCGAGGACATCCCACTACTGGGAGCCTCACTGGACTCACAGGGGCATTCGGACACAAGCTGAGCAGCTACATCCATGAATGCATGCACACAGATGTCAACAGAGATAGAAGGTTGAGCCGGACAGGCCTTTAGGCCGTAGTCTCAACTCTTGCTTTGGTTTCCAGGTGTCACTCCTCAGAGGCTTTGGTTCGAAGAACAGGGTATGGGGCTTTCCTGAGGCACGGAACACAACTCCTCTCGTCTCCACATGGGAAGTTTCCTTGTTTGAGCCGTGTCAAACACCTCATGTTGGAGAATCCTGCAGAGTCCCTGAGCCACCTCCACATTCCAAGTTCTCCAGGCCACCAAGCCACAGTAGGACTCATCTTCAGGAGAGACCATTTCAACTCTCCCCCCGGGTAGCTCACCCAGGAGCCCGCAGATTGAGCCTGCCTTGTCCTGACTAAAGAGTGGGAATATGAGGTGGCGTTCCCAGGCATCCATGCTTAGACACCTGCTCTCGAGTCTTTCCATATGGGGCCTCTTGGAACCATCCAATAGGACTCGACTGTCGTGCAGAAGGTAACCTTCAGTTTTGGAGCAGTTCACAAATCCCATCGTAGGCAAAACTTTCTGGCCTCATGAAGCCCCCACACCCTTCAGGAAGAGGCCATGCTGGACAAAAACTCTAGCCTGAGGCACGTCTCATAGTTGACATGACCTCAGTGCAGGAGATCTCGATTCAGCCTCTGCAGAGTGGGCCTGCCGTGCCCTCGGTCCCAAACCTCACGCTAGCTTGTGTTTTCAGACTTCCTTCCTCACACTCCTGGCAAACAAGCCCTCCGGACTAGGAACTCCGGAACCAAAACCCAGCCCAGTGTCTGCCCAACGGAAGAAAAACGTTTCCCTGTGGGGCTCTCCATAAAACCCAGATGAGGATCAACCTGCTCGAGTCGACGGTACCCGAATTGGATAGGCTGCTCTGGGCACTCATGCTCTGCCTGACAGAGCCTGAAGCCAGACGTCCAGACAGACAAGGAGACAGATGGCCGCACACCCAGCACTTCGGACACGCCATGGTCTTATGCCGTCACCTCATCCTAACCTTGGTTTTCAGATATTTGAACCTAGACATTATATCAATTCTCCACACAGCTGGGTATAGCAAGCACAAAACAGAACTCCTCCTTCCCCATGGCTGTCAAGCTTGCTCTTGGCATGGAGTCACACCTTCAGGGTGGGAGAAATCTTCATGGCCCCTGATGCCACGCCCAAACTTGAGTGCTGCTTGGGCACAAATTCACACTGTGACCCTCAGGATGAGCCCAATGTCAAAGAAAGGCCTGTCAGGGCCTGGACCAAGAGCCCACATATGGGGCTTGCCAAGCCCCTATGCACCCAATCCTCACCACGGTTTGAATTTTCCAGTCGCCCCGCCCGTACCTGGAGCTCTGCTCTGGAATCCCTTTCTTGGAGAGACCTATGAGCCAGACAACACGACTCCACCCTTCCCACAAAATGACCCCAAACTCTTGGGAGCTGGGACAAATCCCCAGAGAGGGATACTCGTCCACAGTACCTGAGGCCACCGCTCCAATCCACGGCTATCCCGGACACAATATCCAGAGACAAAAGCCTGAAGGAACGCCTCCCACTCGCCCTTGTTTCAGAGGCCCAGGAGCTCCCTCTCGGGCTGTACATCCGGCCTGCCATACCCTAAACGCCACTCATAAGCTGAGTTTTTGTATTCAAACTTCTGTGCCCACAGCCTGGACCCACACAACTTCCAGGCTAGGGCCTCTGGACCCAACAGCGAAAGATTGTGCCTGCCCTCTCCAAGGAAAGTGTGCCCAATCCATTGACCACAACCCTACAGGTTAGGGAAAAGCTCCAAGGTCCCTGAGGCCATCAATAGTATAGGCCACCCTGGACCAAGAGGGGCTCTCTGACACCAGCGGAGCAACTACCTCCACTTAGACTCTCAGACAGTGTCCCCAGAGACAGAAGGTTGAAATGGACAGGCCCCCAGGCCCTAATCTGAACCTTAGCTTTGGTTTCCATGTTTCCTTTCTCAGAGGACTGTTTTCGTAGACCAGCACATGGGGTTTTTCTGAGGCACCAAACCAAACCTCTCTCATCTCCACATGGGCAGCTTTCTTACTGGGATGTATCAAACACTTCAGGTAGGAGAGTTCCGCAGGGCCACTGAACAACCAGCACATTCCAAGGTCTCCATGGACCCAAACGCACATTATGACGCATCCTCAGGAGAGGCCATTTCAACTCAGCCCCCTGGGTCGCGTGTTCCAGAGGCATCAGATCAAACATATCTTGTCGCTAATAGCCAATGGGAATGCGAGGCATGCTGTACAGGGATCCATCCTTCGAACCCTGCTCTCCAGTCCTTCCATATGGTATGTCCTGGAGCCATGCAACAGGACCGAATGTCCCGCAGAAGGAAACCTTGTGGTTTGGGGCAACCTCCAAACTCAGCGTGGGAAAACTTCCTTGGCCTCATGAGGCCCCCACTTCATGAAGGTGCCATCATGGACACATACTCCAGCCTCAGCCAACGTCTGATCCTCAGCCTGACTTCAGATGCAGGAGATTTTGATTCAGCCTCTGCAGAGTGGGCCTGCTCTGCCCTTGGCTCCAATCCTCACACTAGCTTGTGTTTTCAGACTTCCGTCCTCACACTCCTGGCCCACAAACCTTCCCTACTGGGAATTCTGGGGCCACAATGAAGCACTGTGCCTGCCTTCCAGGAGAAAAACATTGTCTATGGCGCTGCTCAGAAACCCCAAATGAGGATCAAACTGCTTGGCCCTCGGCAACACCCCAATTGCATAAGCTACCTTAAACAGTGATGCTCTGTCGCAAATAGGCTGAGCCCAGAACTTCCAACAGACACCGACACAGCTGGCTGCACACCCAGCACATTGGACCCGCCACTGCCTTAGGCCACCATCCATTCCCAACCTGGGTTTTCAGTCATCGGAAGCTAGACCTTATCTCCAATCCCTGCACAGGGGGGAACCTGATGCATAAGTCAGAACCCCTTCTTCCCCATGGCAAGAAACCTTGCTGCTGGCAGTGAGTCAAACCTTCAGTGTAGGAGAAAACGGCATGGCCCATGAGGCCACGCCCAAGCGTGAGGGCCGCCTTGGGCACAAACACACATTGTGACCCTCAGCGTGAGTACCTTATTCAAGTAACGCCTCTCAGTGACTGGACCAAGAGCCCGCATATGTGGCTTGCCATGCCCATAGGCACCCAGGACTAACTAGATGGTGTGTATTCCAGTTGAGGGAACCCACTGCTGTGCTCTAGAGTCCCTCTCCTGGGGGGTCCCCTGTGGCAGAAGACAGTACTCTTCATTCCCACAGAATGAACACAAACACTTGGGAGCTTGGACAATCCCCAGAAAGGAAGGCTCTTCCTCGGCCTCAAAGACAACCCCTACCCTGACCGGACACTGTAAACGCAACACCCAGAGACAAAATCCTGAGTGACTGTCTCCCACTTGCCCTACTTTGATTTCCAGAGGATCTCCCCTCACGGACTAGAGATCAGGCCAGCCATTACATTGGCCCCTAGCTGAGCCAAGTTTGCTTTTTCAGACATCTGTCCCCACAGCCCTGGCAAACAAAGCCACTAGGCTGGGTCCTCTGGAGCCATACCACAGGACCGTGCCTGCTCTCTCCTGGGAAACTGTGTCCATTCCTTTGGCCACACACCTCCAGAATATGAGAAACCTCAAGGCCTCCGAGGACATCCCACTACTGGGAGCCTCACTGGACTCACAGGGGCATTCGGACACAAGCTGAGCAGCTACATCCATGAATGCATGCACACCGATGTCAACAGAGATAGAAGGTTGAGCCGGACAGGCCTTTAGGCCGTAGTCTCAACTCTTGCTTTGGTTTCCAGGTGTCACTCCTCAGAGGCTTTGGTTCGAAGAACAGGGTATGGGGCTTTCCTGAGGCACGGAACAGAACTCCTCTCGTCTCCACATGGGAAGTTGCCTTGTTGGAGCCGTGTCAAACACCTCATGTTGGAGAATCCTGCAGAGTCCCTGAGCCACCTCCACATTCCAGGCTCTCCCAGGCCACCAAGCCAGAGTAGGACTCATCTTCAGGAGAGTCCATTTCAACTCTACCCTCTGGGTAGCTCACCCAGGAGCCCGCAGATTGATCCTGCCTTGTCCTGACTAAAGAGTGGGAATATGAGGTGGCGTTCCCAGGCATCCATGCTTAGACACCTGCTCTCGAGTCTTTCCATATGGGGCCTCTTGGAACCATCCAATAGGACTCGACTGTCGTGCAGAAGGTAACCTTCAGTTTTGGAGCAGTTCACAAATCCCATCGTAGCCAAAACTTTCTGGCCTCATGAAGACCCACAACCTTCAGGAAGAGGCCATGCTGGACAAGAACTGTAGCCTGAGGCACGTCTCATAGTTGACATGACCTCAGTGCAGGAGATCTCGATTCAGCCTCTGCAGAGTGGGCCTGCCGTGCCCTTGGTCCCAAACCTCACGCTAGCTTGTGTTTTCAGACTTCCTTCCTCACACTCCTGGCAAACAAGCCCTCCGGACTAGGAACTCCAGAACCAAAACCCAGCCCAGTGTCTGCCCAACGGAAGAAAAACGTTTCCCTGTGGGGCTCTCCAGAAATCCCAGATGAGGATCAACCTGCTCGGGCCTCGACGGTACCCGAAATGGATAGGCTGCTCTGGGCACTCATGCTATGCCTGACACAGCCTCAAGCCAGACGTCCAGACAGACAAGGACACAGCTGGCTGCACACCCAGCACTTCGGACACGCCATGGTCTTATGCCGTCACCTCATCCTAACCTTGGTTTTCAGATATCTGAACCTAGACATTATATCAATTCTCCACACAGCTGGGTATAGCAAGCACAAAACAGAACTCCTCCTTCCCCATGGCTGTCAAGCTTGCTCTTGGCATGGAGTCACACCTTCAGGTTGGGAGAAACCTTCATGCCCCCTGATTTCACGCCCAAACTTGAGTGCTGCTTGGGCACAAATTCACACTGTGACCCTCAGCATGAGCCCCATGTCAAAGAAAGGCCTGTCAGGGCCTGGACCAAGAGCCCACATATGGGGCTTGCCAAGCCCCTATGCACCCAATCCTCACCACGGTTTGAATTTTCCAGTCGCCCCGCCCGTACCTGGAGCTCTGCTCTGGAATCCCTTTCTTGGAGAGACCCATGAGCCAGACAACACGACTCCACCCTTCCCACAAAATGACCCCAAACTCTTGGGAGCTGGGACAAATCCCCAGAGAGGGATACTCGTCCACAGTACCTGAGGCCACCGCTCCAATCCACGGCTATCCCGGACACAACATACAGACACAAAAGCCTGAAGGAACGCCTCCCACTCGCCCTTGTTTCAGAGGCCCAGGAGCTCCCTCTCGGACTGTACATCCGGCCTGCCATACCCTAGGCGCCACTCATAAGCTGAGTTTGTGTATTCAGAATTCTGTGCCCACAGCCTGGACCCACACAACATCCAGGCTAGGGCCTCTGGACCAAACAGCGAAAGATTGTGCCTGTCCTCTCCAAGGAAAGTGTGCCCAATCCATTGACCACAACCCTACAGGTTAGGGAAAAGCTCCAAGGTCCCTGAGGCCATCAATAGTATAGGCCACCCTGGACTAAGAGGGGCTCTCTGACACCAGCGGAGCAACTATCTCCACTTAGACTCTCAGACAGTGTCCCCAGAGACAGAAGGTTGAAATGGACAGGCCCCCAGGCCCTAATCTGAACCTTAGCTTTGGTTTCCATGTTTCCGTTCTCAGAGGACTGTTTTCGTAGACCAGCACCTGGGGCTTTTCTGAGGCACCAAACCAAACCTCTCTCATCTCCACATGGGCAGCTTTCTTACTGGGATGTATCAAACACTTCAGGTAGGAGAGTTCCGCAGGGCCACTGAACAACCAGCACATTCCAAGGTCTCCATGGACCCAAACGCACATTATGACGCATCCTCAGGAGAGGCCATTTCAACTCAGCCGCCTGGGTCGCGTGTTCCAGAGGCAGCAGATCAAACATATCTTGTCGCTAATAGCCAATGGGAATGTGAGGCATGCTGTACAGGGATCCATCCTTCGAACCCTGCTCTCCAGTCCTTCCATATGGTATGTCCTGGAGCCATGCAACAGGACTCGAATGTCCCGCAGAAGGAAACCTTGTGGTTTGGGGCAACCTCCAAACTCAGCGTGGGAAAACTTCCTTGGCCTCATGAGGCCCCCACTTCATGAAGGTGCCATCATGGACACATACTCCAGCCTCAGCCAACGTCTGATCCTCAGCCTGACTTCAGATGCAGGAGATTTTGATTCAGCCTCTGCAGAGTGGGCCTGCTCTGCCCTTGGCTCCAATCCTCACACTAGCTTGTGTTTTCAGACTTCCATCCTCACACTCCTGGCCCACAAACCCTCCCTATTGGGAATTCTGGCGCCACAATGAAGCACTGTGCCTGCCTCCCAAGAGAAAAACATTGTCTATGGCGCTGCCCAGAAACCCCAAATGAGGATCAAACTGCTTGGCCCTCGGCAACACCCCAATTGCCTAGGCTACCTTGAACAGTGATGCTCAGTCGCAAATAGCCTGAGCCCAGACCTTCCAACAGACACCGACACAGCTGGCTGCACACCCAGCACATTGGACCCGCCACTGCCTTAGGCCACCATCCATTCCCAACCTGGGTTTTCAGTCATCGGAACCTAGACCTTATCTCCAATCCCTGCACAGGGGGGAACCTGATGCACAAGTCAGAACCCCTCCTTCCCCATGGCAAGAAACCTTGCTGCTGGCAGTGAGTCAAACCTTCAGTGTAGGAGAAAACGGCATGGCCCATGAGGTCACGCCCAAGCGTGAGGGCCCCTTGGGCACAAACACACATTGTGACCCTCAGCGTGAGTACCTTATTCAAGTAACGCCTCTCAGTGACTGGACCAAGAGCCCGCATATGTGGCTTGCCATGCCCATAGGCACCCAGGACTAACTAGATGGTGTGTATTCCAGTTGAGGGAACCCACTGCTGTGCTCTAGAGCCCTCTCCTGGGGGGTCCCCTGTGGCAGAAAACAGTACTCTTTATTCCCACAGAATGAATAAAAACACTTGGGATCTTGGACAATTCCACGAGAGGAAGGCTCTTCCTCGGCCTCTGAGACAACCCCTCCCCTGACCGGACACTGTAAACGCAACACCCAGATACAAAATCCTGAGTGACTGCCTCCCACTTGCCCTACTTTGATTTCCAGAGGATCTCCCCTCACGGACTAGAGATCAGGCCTGCCATTACATTGGCCCCTTCTGAGCCAAGTTTGCTTTTTCAGACATCTGTCCCCACAGCCCTGGCAAACACAGCCTCTAGGCTGGGTCCACTGGAGCCATACCGCAGGACCGTGCCTGCTCTCTCCTGGGAAACTGTGTCCATTCCTTTGGCCACACACCTCCAGAATATGAGAAACCTCAAGGCCTCCGAGGACATCCCACTACTGGGAGCCTCACTGGACTCACAGGGGCATTCAGACACAAGCTGAGCAGCTACATCCATGAATGCATGCACACAGATGTCAACAGAGATAGAAGGTTGAGCCGGACAGGCATTTAGGCCGTTGTCTCAACTCTTGCTTTGGTTTCCAGGTGTCACTCCTCAGAGGCTTTGGTTCGAAGAACAGGGTATGGAGCTTTCCTGAGGCACGGAACAGAACTCCTCTCGTCTCCACATGGGAAGTTTCCTTGTTGGACCTTGACAAACACCTCATGTTGGAGAATCCTGCAGAGTCCCTGAGCCACCTCCACATTCCAAGGTCTCCCAGGGCACCAAGCCACAGTAGGACTCATCTTCAGGAGAGTCCATTTCAACTCTCCACTCTGGGTAGCTCACCCAGGATCCCGCAGATTGAGCCTGCCTTGTCCTGACTAAAGAGTGGGAATATGAGGTGGCGTTCCCAGGCATCCATGCTTAGACACCTGCTCTCGAGTCTTTCCATATGGGGCCTCTTGGAACCATCCAATAGGACTCGACTGTCGTGCAGAAGGTAACCTTCAGTTTTGGAGCAGTTCACAAATCCCATCGTAGCCAAAACTTTCTGGCCTCATGAAGCCCCCACACCCTTCAGGAAGAGGCCATGCTGGACAAGAACTCTAGCCTTTGGCACGTCTCATAGTTGACATGACCTCAGTGCAGGAGATCTCGATTCAGCCTCTGCAGAGTGGGCCTGCCGTGCCCTCGGTCCCAAACCTCACGCTAGCTTGTGTTTTCAGACTTCCTTCCTCACACTCCTGGCAAACAAGCCCTCCGGACTAGGAACTCCGGAACCAAAACCCAGCCCAGTGTCTGCCCAACGGAAGAAAAACGTTTCCCTGTGGGGCTCTCCAGAAAACCCAGATGAGGATCAACCTGCTCGGGCCTCGACGGTACCCGAACTGGATAGGCTGCTCTGGGCACTCATGCTCTGCCTGACACAGCCTGAAGCCAGACGTCCAGACAGACAAGGAGACAGCTGGCTGCACACCCAGCACTTCGGACACGCCATGGACTTATGCCGTCACCTCATCCTAACCTTGGTTTTCAGATATCTGAACCTAGACATTATATCAATTCTCCACACAGCTGGGTATAGCAAGCACAAAACAGAACTCCTCCTTCCCCATGGCTGTCAAGCTTGCTCTTGGCATGGAGTCACACCTTCAGGGTGGGAGAAACCTTCATGGCCCCTGATGCCACGCCCAAACTTGAGTGCTGCTTGGGCACAAATTCACACTGTGACCCTCAGCATGAGCCCCATGTCAAAGAAACGCCTGTCAGGGCCTGGACCAAGAGCCCACATATGGGGCTTGCCAAGCCCCTATGCAACAATTCTCACCACGGTTTGAATTTTCCAGTCGCCCCGCCCGTACCTGGAACTCTGCTCTGGAATTCCTTTCTTGGAGAGACCCATGAGCCAGACAACACGACTCCACCCTTCCCACAAAATGACCCCAAACTCTTGGGAGCTGGGACAAATCCCCAGAGAGGGATACTCGTCCACAGTACCTGAGGCCACCGCTCCAATCCACGGCTATCCCGGACACAACATCCAGACACAAAAGCCTGAAGGAACGCCTCCCACTCGCCCTTGTTTCAGAGGCCCAGGAGCTCCCTCTCGGGCTGTACATCCGGCCAGCCATACCCTAGGCGCCACTCATAAGCTGAGTTTGTGTATTCAGACTTCTGTGCCCACAGCCTGGACCCACACAACATCCAGGCTAGGGCCTCTGGACCCAACAGCGAAAGATTGTGCCTGCCCTCTCCAAGGAAAGTGTGCCCAATCCATTGACCACAACCCTACAGGTTAGGGAAAAGCTCCAAGGTCCCTGAGGCCATCCATAGTATAGGCCACCCTGGACTAAGAGGGGCTCTCTGACACCAGCGGAGCAACTATCTCCACTTAGACTCTCAGACAGTGTCCCCAGAGACAGAAGGTTGAAATGGACAGGCCCCCAGGCCCTAATCTGAACCTTAGCTTTGGTTTCCATGTTTCCGTCTCAGAGGACTGTTTTCGTAGACCAGCACATGGGGCTTTTCTGAGGCACCAAACCAAACCTCTCTCATCTCCACATGGGCAGCGTTCTTACTGGGATGTATCAAACACTTCAGGTAGGAGAGTTCCGCAGGGCCACTGAACAACCAGCACATTCCAAGGTCTCCATGGACCCAAACGCACATTATGACGCATCCTCAGGAGATGCCATTTCAACTCAGCCCCCTGGGTAGCGTGTTGCAGAGGCAGCAGATCAAAAATATTTTGTCGCTAATAGCCAATGGGAATGCGAGGCATGCTGTACAGGGATCCATCCTTCGAACCCTGCTCTCCAGTCCTTCCATATGGTATGTCCTGGAGCCATGCAACAGGACTCGAATGTCCCGCAGAAGGAAACCTTGTGGTTTGGGGCAACCTCCAAACTCAGCGTGGGAAAACTTCCTTGGCCTCATGAGGCCCCCACTTCATGAAGGTGCCATCATGGACACATACTCCAGCCTCAGCCAACGTCTGATCCTCAGCCTGACTTCAGATGCAGGAGATTTTGATTCAGCCTCTGAAGAGTGGGCCTGCTCTGCCCTTGGCTCCAATCCTCACACTAGCTTGTGTTTTCAGACTTCCGTCCTCACACTCCTGGCCCACAAACCCTCCCTACTGGGAATTCTGGGGCCACAATGAAGCACTGTGCCTGCCTCCCAGGAGAAAAACATTGTCTATGGCGCTGCTCAGAAACCACAAATGAGGATCAAACTGCTTGGCCCTCGGCAACACCCCAATTGCATAAGCTACCTTAAACAGTGATGCTCTGTCGCAAATAGGCTGAGCCCAGACCTTCCAACAGACACCGACACAGCTGGCTGCACACCCAGCACATTGGACCCGCCACTGCCTTAGGCCACCATCTATTCCCAACCTGGGTTTTCAGTCATCGGAACCTAGACCTTATCTCCAATCCCTGCACAGGGGGGAACCTGATGCACAAGTCAGAACCCCTCCTTCCCCATGGCAAGAAACCTTGCTGCTGGCAGTGAGTCAAACCTTCAGTGTAGGAGAAAACGGCATGGCCCATGAGGCCACGCCCAAGCGTGAGGGCCGCCTTGGGCACAAACACACATTGTGACCCTCAGCGTGAGTACCTTATTCAAGTAACGCCTCTCAGTGACTGGACCAAAAGTCCGCATATGTGGCTTGCCATGCCCATAGGCACCCAGGACTAACTAGATGGTGTGTATTCCAGTTGAGGGAACCCACTGCTGTGCTCTAGAGTCCCTCTCCTGAAGGGTCCCCTGTGGCAGAAAACAGTACTCTTCATTCCCACAGAATGAACACAAACACTTGGGAGCTTGGACAATCCCCCGAGAGGAAGGCTCTTCCTCGGCCTCTGAGACAACCCCTACCCTGACCGGACACTGTAAACGCAACACACAGAGACAAAATCCTGAGTGACTGCCTCCCACTTGCCCTACTTTGATTTCCAGAGGATCTCCCCTCACGGACTAGAGATCAGGCCTGCCATTACATTGGCCCCTAGCTGAGCCAAGTTTGCTTTTTCAGACATCTGTCCCCACAGCCCTGGCAAACACAGCCTCTAGGCTGGGTCCTCTGGAGCCATACCACAGGACCGTGCCTGCTCTCTCCTGGGAAACTGTGTCCATTCCTTTGGCCACACACCTCCAGAATATGAGAAACCTCAAGGCCTCCGAGGACATCCCACTACTGGGAGCCTCACTGGACTCACAGGGGCATTCGGACACAAGCTGAGCAGCTACATCCATGAATGCATGCACACAGATGTCAACAGAGATAGAAGGTTGAGCCGGACAGGCTTTTAGGCCGTAGTCTCAACTCTTGCTTTGGTTTCCAGGTGTCACTCCTCAGAGGCTTTGGTTCGAAGAACAGGGTAATGGGCTTTCCTGAGGCACGGAACAGAACTCCTCTCGTCTCCACATGGGAAGTTGCCTTGTTGGAGCCGTGTCAAACACCTCATGTTGGAGAATCCTGCAGAGTCCCTGAGCCACCTCCACATTCCAAGGTCTCCCAGGCCACCAAGCCACAGTAGGACTCATCTTCAGGAGAGTCCATTTCAACTCTACCCTCTGGGTAGCTCACCCAGGAGCCCGCAGATTGAGCCTGCCTTGTCCTGACTAAAGAGTGGGAATATGAGGTGGCGTTCCCAGGCATCCATGCTTAGACACCTGCTCTCGAGTCTTTCCATATGGGGCCTCTTGGAACCATCCAATAGGACTCGACTGTCGTGCAGAAGGTAACCTTCAGTTTTGGAGCAGTTCACAAATCCCATCGTAGCCAAAACTTTCTGGCCTCATGAAGCCCCCACACCCTTCAGGAAGAGGCCATGCTGGACAAGAACTCTAGCCTGAGGCACGTCTCATAGTTGACATGACCTCAGTGCAGGAGATCTCGATTCAGCCTCTGCAGAGTGGGCCTGCCGTGCCCTCGGTCCCAAACCACACGCTAGCTTGTGTTTTCAGACTTCTTTCCTCACACTCCTGGCAAACAAGCCCTCCGGACTAGGAACTCCGGAACCAAAACCCAGCCCAGTGTCTGCCCAACGGAAGAAAAACGTTTCCCTGTGGGGCTCTCCAGAAAACCCAGATGAGGATCAACCTGCTCGGGCCTCGACGGTACCCGAACTGGATAGGCTGCTCTGGGCAGTCATGCTCTGCCTGACACAGCCTGAAGCCAGACGTCCAGACAGACAAGGAGACAGCTGGCCGCACACCCAGCACTTCGGACACGCCATGGTCTTATGCCGTCACCTCATCCTAACCTTGGTTTTCAGATATCTGAACCTAGACATTATATCAATTCTCCACACAGCTGGGTATAGCAAGCACAAAACAGAACTCCTCCTTCCCCATGGCTCTCAAGCTTGCTCTTGGCATGGAGTCACACCTTCAGGGTGGGAGAAACCTTCATGGCCCCTGAAGCCACGCCCAAACTTGAGTGCTGCTTGGGCACAAATTCACACTGTGACCCTCAGCATGAGCCCCATGTCAAAGAAAGGCCTGTCAGGGCCTGGACCAAGAGCCCACATATGGGACTTGCCAAGCCCCTATGCACCCAATTCTCACCACGGTTTGAATTTTCCAGTCGCCCGTCCGTACCTGGAGCTCTGCTCTGGAATCCCTTTCTTGGAGAGACCCATGAGCCAGACAACACGACTCCACCCTTCCCACAAAATGACCCCAAACTCTTGGGAGCTGGGACAAATCCCCAGAGAGGGATACTCGTCCACAGTACCTGAGGCCACCGCTCCAATCCACGGCTATCCCGGACACAACATCCAGACACAAAAGCCTGAAGGAATGCCTCCCACTCGCCCTTGTTTCAGAGGCCCAGGAGCTCCCTCTCGGGCTGTACATCCGGCCGGCCATACCCTAGGCGCCACTCATAAGCTGAGTTTGTGTATTCAGACTTCTGTGCCCACAGCCTGGACCCACACAACATCCAGGCTAGGGCCTCTGGACCCAACAGCGAAAGATTGTGCCTGCCCTCTCCAAGGAAAGTGTGCCCAATCCATTGACCACAACCCTACAGGTTAGGGAAAAGCTCCAAGGTCCCTGAGGCCATCAATAGTATAGGCCACCCTGGACTAAGAGGGGCTCTCTGACACCAGCGGAGCAACTATCTCCACTTAGACTCTCAGACAGTGTCCCCAGAGACAGAAGGTTGAAATGGACAGGCCCCCAGGCCCTAATCTGAATCTTAGCTTTGGTTTCCATGTTTCCTTTCTCAGAGGACTGTTTTCGTAGACCAGCACATGGGGCTTTTCTGAGGCACCAAACCAAACCTCTCTCATCTCCACATGGGCAGCTTTCTTACTGGGATGTATCAAACACTTCAGGTAGGAGAGTTCCGCAGGGCCACTGAACAACCAGCACATTCCAAGGTCTCCATGGACCCAAACGCACATTATGACGCATCCTCAGGAGAGGCCATTTCAACTCAGCCCCCTGGGTCGCGTGTTCCAGAGGCAGCAGATCAAACATATCTTGTCGCTAATAGCCAATGGGAATGCGAGACATGCTGTACAGGGATCCATCCTTCGAACCCTGCTCTCCAGTCCTTCCATATGGTATGTCCTGGAGCCATGCAACAGGACTCGAATGTCCCGCAGAAGGAAACCTTGTGGTTTGGGGCAACCTCCAAACTCAGCGTGGGAAAACTTCCTTGGCCTCATGAGGCCCCCACTTCATGAAGGTGCCATCATGGACACATACTCCAGCCTCAGCCAACGTCTGATCCTCAGCCTGACTTCAGATGCAGGAGATTTTGATTCAGCCTCTGCAGAGTGGGCCTGCTCTGCCCTTGGCTCCAATCCTCACACTAGCTTGTGTTTTCAGCCTTCCGTCCTCACACTCCTGGCCCACAAACCCTCCCTACTGGGAATTCTGGGGCCACAATGAAGCACTGTGCCTGCCTCCCAGGAGAAAAACATTGTCTATGGCGCTGCCCAGAAACCACAAATGAGGATCAAACTGCTTGGCCCTCGGCAACACCCCAATTGCATAGGCTACCTTAAACAGTGATGCTCTGTCGCAAATAGGCTGAGCCCAGACCTTCCAACAGACACCGACACAGCTGGCTGCACACCCAGCACATTGGACCCGCCACTGCCTTAGGCCACCATCTATTCCCAACCTGGGTTTTCAGTCATCGGAACCTAGACCTTATCTCCAATCCCTGCACAGGGGGGAACCTGATGCACAAGTCAGAACCCCTCCTTCCCCATGGCAAGAAACCTTGCTGCTGGCAGTGAGTCAAACCTTCAGTGTAGGAGAAAACGGCATGGCCCATGAGGCCACGCCCAAGCGTGAGGGCCGCCTTGGGCACAAACACACATTGTGACCCTCAGCGTGAGTACCTTATTCAAGTAACGCCTCTCAGTGACTGGACCAAGAGCCCGCATATGTGGCTTGCCATGCCCATAGGCACCCAGGACTAACTAGATGGTGTGTATTCCAGTTGAGGGAACACACTGCTGTGCTCTAGAGTCCCTATCCTGGGGGGTCCCCTGTGGCAGAAAACAGTACTCTTCATTCCCACAGAATGAACACAAACACTTGGGAGCTTGGACAATCCCCCGAGAGGAAGGCTCTTCCTCGGCCTCTGAGACAACCCCTACCCTGACCGGACACTGTAAACGCAACACCCAGAGACAAAATCCTGAGTGACTGCCTCCCACTTGCCCTACTTTGATTTCCAGAGGATCTCCCCTCACGGACTAGAGATCAGGCCTGCCATTACATTGGCCCCTAGCTGAGCCAAGTTTGCTTTTTCAGACATCTATCCCCACAGCCCTGGCAAACACAGCCTCTAGGCTGGGTCCTCTGGAGCCATACCACAGGACCGTGCCTGCTCTCTCCTGGGAAACTGTGTCCATTCCTTTGGCCACACACCTCCAGAATATGAGAAACCTCAAGGCCTCCGAGGACATCCCACTACTGGGAGCCTCACTGGACTCACAGGGGCATTCGGACACAAGCTGAGCAGCTACATCCATGAATGCATGCACACAGATGTCAACAGAGATAGAAGGTTGAGCCGGACAGGCCTTTAGGCCGTAGTCTCAACTCTTGCTTTGGTTTCCAAGTGTCACTCCTCAGAGGCTTTGGTTCGAAGAACAGGGTATGGGGCTTTCCTGAGGCACGGAACAGAACTCCTCTCGTCTCCACATGGGAAGTTGCCTTGTTGGAGCCGTGTCAAACACCTCATGTTGGAGAATCCTGCAGAGTCCCTGAGCCACCTCCACATTCCAAGGTCTCCCAGGCCACCAAGCCACAGTAGGACTCATCTTCAGGAGAGTCCATTTCAACTCTCCCCTCTGGGTAGCTCACCCAGGAGCCCGCAGATTGAGCCTGCCTTGTCCTGACTAAAGAGTGGGAATATGAGGTGGCGTTCCCAGGCATCCATGCTTAGACACCTGCTCTCGAGTCTTTCCATATGGGGCCTCTTGGAACCATCCAATAGGACTCGACTGTCGTGCAGAAGGTAACCTTCAGTTTTGGAGCAGTTCACAAATCCCATCGTAGCCAAAACTTTCTGGCCTCATGAAGCCCCCACACCCTTCAGGAAGAGGCCATGCTGGACAAGAACTCTAGCCTGAGGCACGTCTCATAGTTGACATGACCTCAGTGCAGGAGATCTCGATTCAGCCTCTGCAGAGTGGGCCTGCCGTGCCCTCGGTCCCAAACCTCACGCTAGCTTGTGTTTTCAGACTTCCTTCCTCACACTCCTGGCAAACAAGCCCTCCGGACTAGGAACTCCGGAACCAAAACCCAGCCCAGTGTCTGCCCAACGGAAGAAAAACGTTTCCCTGTGGGGCTCTCCAGAAAACCCAGATGAGGATCAACCTGCTAGGGCCTCGACGGTACCCGAACTGGATAGGCTGCTCTGGGCACTCATGCTCTGCCTGACACAGCCTGAAGCCAGACGTCCAGACAGACAAGGAGACAGCTGGCTGCACACCCAGCACTTTGGACACGCCATGGTCTTATGCCGTCACCTCATCCTAACCTTGGTTTTCAGATATCTGAACCTAGACATTATATCAATTCTCCACACAGCTGGGTATAGCAAGCACAAAACAGAACTCCTCCTTCCCCATGGCTCTCAAGCTTGCTCTTGGCATGGAGTCACACCTTCAGGGTGGGAGAAACCTTCATGGCCCCTGATGCCACGCCCAAACTTGAGTGCTGCTTGGGCACAAATTCACACTGTGACCCTCAGCATGAGCCCCATGTCAAAGAAAGGCCTGTCAGGGCCTGGACCAAGAGCCCACATATGGGGCTTGCCAAGCCCCTATGCACCCAATTCTCACCACGGTTTGAATTTTCCAGTCGCCCGTCCGTACCTGGAGCTCTGCTCTGGAATCCCTTTCCTGGAGAGACCCATGAGCCAGACAACACGACTCCACCCTTCCCACAAAATGACCCCAAACTCTTGGGAGCTGGGACAAATCCCCAGAGAGGGATACTCGTCCACAGTACCTGAGGCCACCGCTCCAATCCACGGCTATCCCGGACACAAAATCCAGACACAAAAGCCTGAAGGAACGCCTCCCACTCGCCCTTGTTTCAGAGGCCCAGGAGCTCCCTCTCGGGCTGTACATCCGGCCGGCCATACCCTAGGCGCCACTCATAAGCTGAGTTTGTGTATTCAGACTTCTGTGCCCACAGCCTGGACCCACACAACATCCAGGCTAGGGCCTCTGGACCCAACAGCGAAAGATTGTGCCTGCCCTCTCCAAGGAAAGTGTGCCCAATCCATTGACCACAACCCTACAGGTTAGGGAAAAGCTCCAAGGTCCCTGAGGCCATCAATAGTATAGGCCACCCTGGACTAAGAGGGGCTCTCTGACACCAGCGGAGCAACTATCTCCACTTAGACTCTCAGACAGTGTCCCCAGAGACAGAAGGTTGAAATGGACAGGCCCCCAGGCCCTAATCTGAACCTTAGCTTTGGTTTCCATGTTTCCGTCTCAGAGGACTGTTTTCGTAGACCAGCACCTGGGGCTTTTCTGAGGCACCAAACCAAACCTCTCTCATCTCCACATGGGCAGCTTTCTTACTGGGATGTATCAAACACTTCAGGTAGGAGAGTTCCGCAGGTCCACTGAACAACCAGCACATTCCAAGGTCTCCATGGACCCAAACGCACATTATGATGCATCCTCAGGAGAGGCCATTTCAACTCAGCCCCCTGGGTCGCGTGTTCCAGAGGCAGCAGATCAAACATATTTTGTCGCTAATAGCCAATGGGAATGCGAGACATGCTGTACAGTGATCCATCCTTCGAACCCTGCTCTCCAGTCCTTCCATATGGTATGTCCTGGAGCCATTCAACAGGACTCGAATGTCCCGCAGAAGGAAACCTTGTGGTTTGGGGCAACCTCCAAACTCAGCGTGGGAAAACTTCCTTGGCCTCATGAGGCCCCCACTTCATGAAGGTGCCATTATGGACACATACTCCAGCCTCAGCCAACGTCTGATCCTCAGCCTGACTTCAGATGCAGGAGATTTTGATTCAGCCTCTGCAGAGTGGGCCTGCTCTGCCCTTGGCTCCAATCCTCACACTAGCTTGTGTTTTCAGACTTCCATCCTCACACTCCTGGCCCACAAACCCTCCCTACTGGGAATTCTGGGGCCACAATGAAGCACTGTGCCTGCCTCCCAGGAGAAAAACATTGTCTATGGCGCTGCCCAGAAACCCCAAATGAGGATCAAACTGCTTGGCCCTCGGCAACACCCCAATTGCATAGGCTCCCTTAAACAGTGATGCTCTGTCGCAAATAGCCTGAGCCCAGACCTTCCAACAGACACCGACACAGCTGGCTGCACACCCATCACATTGGACCCGCCACTGCCTTAGGCCACCATCCATTCCCAACCTGGGTTTTCAGTCATCGGAACCTAGACCTTATCTCCAATCCCTGCACAGGGGGGAACCTGATGCACAAGTCAGAACCCCTCCTTCCCCATGGCAAGAAACCTTGCTGCTGGCAGTGAGTCAAACCTTCAGTGTAGGAGAAAACGGCATGGCCTATGAGGCCACGCCCAAGCGTGAGGGCCACCTTGGGCACAAACACACATTGTGACCCTCAGCGTGAGTACCTTATTCAAGTAACGCCTCTCAGTGACTGGACCAAGAGCCCGCATATGTGGCTTGCCATGCCCATAGGCACCCAGGACTAACTAGATGGTGTGTATTCCAGTTGAGGGAACCCACTGCTGTGCTCTAGAGTCCCTCTCCTGGGAGGTCCCCTGTGGCAGAAAACAGTACTCTTCATTCCCACAGAATGAACACAAACACTTGGGAGCTTGGACAATCCCCCGAGAGGAAGGCTCTTCCTCGGCCTCTGAGACAACCCCTACCCTGACCGGACACTGTAAACGCAACACCCAGAGACAAAATCCTGAGTGACTGCCTCCCACTTGCCCTACTTTGATTTCCAGAGGATCTCCCCTCACGGACTAGAGATCAGGCCTGCCATTACATTGGCCCCTAGCTGAGCCAAGTTTGCTTTTTCAGACATCTGTCCCCACAGCCCTGGCAAAAACAGCCTCTAGGCTGGGTCCTCTGGAGCCATACCACAGGACCATGCCTGCTCTCTCCTGGGAAACTGTGTCCATTCCTTTGGCCACACACCTCCAGAATATGAGAAACCTCAAGGCCTCTGAGGACATCCCACTACTGGGAGCCTCACTGGACTCACAGGGGCATTCGGACACAAGCTGAGCAGCTACATCCATGAATGCATGCACACAGATGTCAACAGAGATAGAAGGTTGAGCTGGACAGGCCCTTAGGCCGTAGTCTCAACTCTTGCTTTGGTTTCCAGGTGTCACTCCTCAGAGGCTTTGGTTCGAAGAACAGGGTAATGGGCTTTCCTGAGGAACGGAACAGAACTCCTCTCGTCTCCACATGGGAAGTTTCCTTGTTGGAGCCGTGTCAAACACCTCATGTTGGAGAATCCTGCAGAGTCCCTGAGCCACCTCCACATTCCAAGGTCTCCCAGGCCACCAAGCCACAGTAGGACTCATCTTCAGGAGAGTCCATTTCAACTCTCCCCTCTGGGTAGCTCACCCAGGACCCCGCAGATTGAGCCTGCCTTGTCCTGACTAAAGAGTAGGAATATGAGGTGGCGTTCCCAGGCATCCATGCTTAGACACCTGCTCTCGAGTCTTTCCATATGGGGCCTCTTGGAACCATCCAATAGGACTCGACTGTCGTGCAGAAGGTAACCTTCAGTTTTGGAGCAGTTCACAAATCCCATCGTAGGCAAAACTTTCTGGCCTCATGAAGCCCCCACACCCTTCAGGAAGAGGCCATGCTGGACACGAACTCTAGCCTGAGGCACGTCTTATAGTTGACATGACCTCAGTGCAGGAGATCTCGATTCAGCCTCTGCAGAGTGGGCCTGCCGTGCCCTCGGTCCCAAACCTCACGCTAGCTTGTGTTTTCAGACTTCCTTCCTCACACTCCTGGCAAACAAGCTCTCCGGACTAGGAACTCCGGAACCAAAACCCAGCCCAGTGTCTGCCCAACGGAAGAAAAACGTTTCCCTGTGGGGCTCTCCAGAAAACCCAGATGAGGCTCAACCTGCTCGGGCCTCGACGGTACCCGAACTGGATAGGCTGCTCTGGGCACTCATGCTCTGCCTGACACAGCCTGAAGCCAGACGTCCAGACAGACAAGGAGACAGCTGGCCGCACACCCAGCACTTCGGACACGCCATGGTCTTATGCCGTCACCTCATCCTAACCTTGGTTTTCAGATATCTGAACCTAGACATTATATCAATTCTCCACACAGCTGGGTATAGCAAGCACAAAACAGAACTCCTCCTTCCCCATGGCTGTCAAGCTTGCTCTTGGCATGGAGTCACACCTTCAGGGTGGGAGAAACCTTCATGGCCCCTGATGCCACGCCCAAACTTGAGTGCTGCTTGGGCACAAATTCACACTGTGATCCTCAGCATGAGCCCCATGTCAAACAAAGGCCTGTCAGGGCCTGGACCAAGAGCCCACATATGGGGCTTGCCAAGCCCCTATTCACCCAATCCTCACCACGGTTTGAATTTTCCAGTCGCCCGCCCGTACCTGGAGCTCTGCTCTGGAATCCCTTTCTTGGAGAGACCCATGAGCCAGACAACACGACTCCACCCTTCCCACAAAATGACCCCAAACTCTTGGGAGCTGGGACAAATCCCCAGATAGGGATACTCGTCCATAGTACCTGAGGCCACCGCTCCAATCCACGGCTATCCCGGACACAACATCCAGAGACAAAAGCCTGAAGGAACGCCTCCCACTCGCCCTTGTTTCAGAGGCCCAGGAGCTCCTTCTCGGGCTGTACATCCAGCCGGCCATACCCTAGGCGCCACTCATAAGCTGAGTTTGTGTATTCAGACTTCTGTGCCCACAGCCTGGACCCACACAACATCCAGGCTAGGGCCTCTGGACCAAACAGCGAAAGATTGTGCCTGCCCTCTCCAAGGAAAGTGTGCCCAATCCATTGACCACAACCCTACAAGTTAGGGAAAAGCTCCAAGGTCCCTGAGGCCATCAATAGTATAGGCCACCCTGGACTAAGAGGGGCTCTCTGACACCAACAGAGCAACTATCTCCACTTAGACTCTCAGACAGTGTCCCCAGAGACAGAAGGTTGAAATGGACAGGCCCCCAGGCCCTAATCTGAACCTTAGCTTTGGTTTCCATGTTTCCGTTCTCAGAGGACTGTTTTCATAGACCAGCACATGGGGCTTTTCTGAGGCACCAAACCAAACCTCTCTCATCTCCACATGGGCAGCTTTCTTACTGGGATGTATCAAACACTTCAGGTAGGAGAGTTCCGCAGGGCCACTGAACAACCAGCACATTCCAAGGTCTCCATGGACCCAAACGCACATTATGACGCATCCTCAGGAGAGGCCATTTCAACTCAGCCCCCTGGGTCGCGTGTTCCAGAGGCAGCAGATCAAACATATCTTGTCGCTAATAGCCAATGGGGATGCGAGGCATGCTGGACAGGGATCCATCCTTCGAACCCTGCTCTCCAGTCCTTCCATATGGTATGTCCTGGAGCCATGCAACAGGACTCGAGTGTCCCGCAGAAGGAAACCTTGTGGTTTGGGGCAACCTCCAAACTCAGCGTGGGAAAACTTCCTTGGCCTCATGAGGCCCCCACTTCATGAAGGTGCCATCATGGACACATACTCCAGCCTCAGCCAACGTCTGATCCTCAGCCTGACTTCAGATGCAGGAGATTTTGATACAGCCTCTGCAGAGTGGGCCTGCTCTGCCCTTGGCTCCAATCCTCACACTAGCTTGTGTTTTCAGACTTCCGTCCTCACACTCCTGGCCCACAAACCCTCCCTACTGGGAATTCTGGGGCCACAATGAAGCACTGTGCCTGCCTCCCAGGAGAAAAACATTGTCTATGGCACTGCCCAGAAACCCCAAATGAGGATCAAACTGCTTGGCCCTCGGCAACACCCCAATTGCATAGGCTACCTTAAACGGTGATGCTCTGTCGCAAATAGCCTGAGCCCAGACCTTCCAACAGACACCGACACAGCTGGCTGCACACCCAGCACATTGGACCCTCCACTGCCTTAGGCCACCATCCATTCCCAACCTGGGTTTTCAGTCATCGGAACCTAGACCTTATCTCCAATCCCTGCACAGGGGGGAACCTGATGCACATGTCAGAACCCCTCCTTCCCCCTGGCAAGAAACCTTGCTGCTGGCAGTGAGTCAAACCTTCAGTGTAGGAGAAAACGGCATGGCTCATGAGGCCACGATTAAGCGTGAGGGCCGCCTTGGGCACAAACACACATTGTGACCCTCAGCGTGAGTACCTTATTCAAGTAACGCCTCTAAGTGACTGGACCAAGAGCCCGCATAATCGGCTTGCCATGCCCATAGGCACCCAAGACTAACTAGATGGTGTGTATTCCAGTTGAGGGAACCCACTGCTGTGCTCTAGAGTCCCTCTCCTGGGGGGTCCCCTGTGGCAGAAAACAGTACTCTTCATTCCCACAGAATGAACACCAACACTTGGGAGCTTGGACAATCCCCCGAGAGGAAGGCTCTTCCTCGGCCTCTGAGACAACCCCTACCCTGACCGGACACTGTAAACGCAACACCCAGAGACAAAATCCTGAGTGACTGCCTCCCACTTGCCCTACTTTGATTTCCAGAGGATCTCCCCTCACGGACTAGAGATCAGGCCTGCCATTACATTGGCCCCTAGCTGAGCCAAGTTTGCTTTTTCAGACATCTGTCCCCACAGCCCTGGCAAACACAGCCTCTAGGCTGGGTCTTCTGGAGCCATACCACAGGACCGTGCCTGCTCTCTCCTGGGAAACTGTGTCCATTCCTTTGTCCACACACCTCCAGAATATGAGAAACCTCAAGGCCTCCGAGGACATCCCACTACTGGGAGCCTCACTGGACTCACAGGGGCATTCGGACACAAGCTGAGCAGCTACATCCATGAATGCATGCACACAGATGTCAACAGAGATAGAAGGTTGAGCTGGACAGGCCTTTAGGCCGTAGTCTCAACTCTTGCTTTGGTTTCCAGGTGTCACTCCTCAGAGGCTGTGGTTCGAAGAACAGGGTATGGGGCTTTCCTGATGCACGGAACAGAACTCCTCTCGTCTCCACATGGGAAGTTTCCTTGTTGGAGCCGTGGCAAACACCTCATGTTGGAGAATCCTGCAGAGTCCCTGAGCCACCTCCACATTCCAAGGTCTCCCAGGCCACCAAGCCACAGTAGGACTCATCTTCAGGAGAGTCCATTTCAACTCTCCCCTCTGGGTAGCTCACCCAGGAGCCCGCAGATTGAGCCTGCCTTGTCCTGACTAAAGAGTGTGAATATGAGGTGGCGTTCCCAGGCATCCATGCTTAGACACCTGCTCTCGAGTCTTTCCATATGGGGTCTCTTGGAACCATCCAATAGGACTCGACTCTCGTGCAGAAGGTAACCTTCAGTTTTGGAGCAGTTCACAAATCCCATCGTAGCCAAAACTTTCTGGCCTCATGAAGACCCACACCCTTCAGGAAGAGGCCATGCTGGACAAGAACTCTAGCCTGAGGCACGTCTCATAGTTGACATGACCTCAGTGCAGGAGATCTCGATTCAGCCTCTGCAGAGTGGGCCTGCTGTGCCCTCGGTCCCAAACCTCACGCTAGCTTGTGTTTTCAGACTTCCTTCCTCACACTCCTGGCAAACAAGCCCTCCGGACTAGGAACTCCGGAACCAAAACCCAGCCCAGTGTCTGCCCAACGGAAGAAAAACGTTTCATTGTAGGGCTCTCCAGATAACCCAGATGAGGATCAACCTGCTCGGGCCTCGACGGTACCCGAACTGGATAGGCTGCTCTGGGCACTCATGCTCTGCCTGACACAGCCTGAAGCCAGACGTCCAGACAGACAAGGACACAGCTGGCCGCACACCCAGCACTTCGGACACGCCATGGTCTTATGCCGTCACCTCATCCTAACCTTGGTTTTCAGATATCTGAACCTAGACATTATATCAATTCTCCACACAGCTGGGTATAGCAAGCACAAAACAGAACTCCTCCTTCCCCATGGCTGTCAAGCTTGCTCTTGGCATGGAGTCACACCTTCAGGGTGGGAGAAACCTTCATGGCCCCTGATGCCACGCCCAAACTTGAGTGCTGCTTGGGCACAAATTCACACTGTGACCCTCAGCATGAGCCCCATGTCAAAGAAAGGCCTGTCAGGGCCTGGACCAAGAGCCCACATATGGGGCTTGCCAAGCCCCTATGCACCCAATCCTCACCACGGTTTGAATTTTCCTGTCGCCCCGCCCGTACCTGGAGCTCTGCTCTGGAATCCCTTTCTTGGACAGACCCATGAGCCAGACAACACGACTCCACCCTTCCCACAAAATGACCCCAAACTCTTGGGAGCTGGGACAAATCCCCAGAGAGGGATACTCGTCCACAGTACCTGAGGCCACCGCTCCAATCCACGGCTATCTCGGACACAACATCCAGAGACAAAAGCCTGAAGGAACGCCTCCCACTCGCCCTTGTTTCAGAGGCCCAGGAGCTCCCTCTCGGGCTGTACATCCGGCCGGCCATACCCTAGGCGCCACTCATAAGCTGAGTTTGTGTATTCAGACTTCTGTGCCCACAGCCTGGACCCACACCACATCCAGGCTAGGGCCTCTGGACCAAACAGCGAAAGATTGTGCCTGCCCTCTCCAAGGAAAGTGTGCCCAATCCATTGACCACAACCCTACAGGTTAGGGAAAAGCTCCAAGGTCCCTGAGGCCATCAATAGTATAGGCCACCCTGGACTAAGAGGGGCTCTCTGACACCAGCGGAGCAACTATCTCCACTTAGACTCTCAGACAGTGTCCCCAGAGACAGAAGGTTGAAATGGACAGGCCCCCAGGCCCTAATCTGAACCTTAGCTTTGGTTTCCATGTTTCCGTTCTCAGAGGACTGTTTTCGTAGACCAGCACATGGGGCTTTTCTGAGGCACCAAACCAAACCTCTCTCATCTCCACATGGGCAGCTTTCTTACTGGGATGTATCAAACACTTCAGGTAGGAGAGTTCTGCAGGGCCACTGAACAACCAGCACATTCCAAGGTCTCCATGGACCCAAACGCACATTATGACGCATCCTCAGGAGAGGCCATTTCAACTCAGCCCCCTGGGTCGCTTGTTCCAGAGGCAGCAGATCAAACATATCTTGTCGCTAATAGCCAATGGGAATGCGAGGCATGCTGTACAGGGATCCATCCTTCGAACCCTGCTCTCCAGTCCTTCCATATGGTATGTCCTGGAGCCATGCAACAGGACTCGAATGTCCCGCAGAAGGAAACCTTGTGGTTTGGGGCAACCTCCAAACTCAGCGTGGGAAAACTTCCTTGGCCTCATGAGGCCCCCACTTCATGAAGGTGCCATCATGGACACATACTCCAGCCTCAGCCAACGTCTGATCCTCAGCCTGACTTCAGATGCAGGAGATTTTGACTCAGCCTCTGCAGAGTGGGCCTGCCCTGCCCTTGGCTCCAATCCTCACACTAGCTTGTGTTTTCAGACTTCCGTCCTCACACTCCTGGCCCACAAACCCTCCCTACTGGGAATTCTGGGGCCACAATGAAGCACTGTGCCTGCCTCCCAGGAGAAAAACATTGTCTATGGCGCTGCCCAGAAACCCCAAATGAGGATCAAACTGCTTGGCCCTCGGCAACACCCCAATTGCATAGGCTACCTTAAACAGTGATGCTCTGTCGCAAATAGCCTGAGCCCAGACCTTCCAACAGACACCGACACAGCTGGCTGCACACCAGCACATTGGACCCGCCACTGCCTTAGGCCACCATCCATTCCCAACCTGGGTTTTCAGTCATCGGAACCTAGACCTTATCTCCAATCCCTGCACAGGGGGGAACCTGATGCACAAGTCAGAACCCCTCCTTCCCCATGGCAAGAAACCTTGCTGCTGGCCGTGAGTAAAACCTTCAGTGTAGGAGAAAACGGCAAACCTGCCGGGCCTCATGAAGCCCCCCATATCCTTCAGGGAGAGGCCATCATGGTCAAAAACTCTAGCTTGAAGCACGTCTCATAGTAGACATGACCGCAATGCAGGAGATCTTGATTCAGCCTCTGCAGAGTGGCCTGCCGTGCCCTCGGTCCCAAACCTCACGCTAGCTTGTGTTTTCAGACTTCCTTCCTCACACTCCTGGCAAACAATCCCTCCAGAGTAGGAATTGCAGAACCACAAGCCTGCCCAATTACTGCCCACCGGTAGAAAACGTTTCCTTGTGGGGCTTTCCATAAAACCCAGATGAGGATAAACCTGCTCTTGCCTCGACGGCACTCAGATTTGATAGGCTGCTCTGGGCACTAGTGCTCTGCCTTTCACAGCCTGATGCCAGACGTCCAGACAGGCAAGGAGACAGCTGGCCACACACCTAGCACTTCTGACACGCCATGGTCTTATGCCGTTATCTCTTCCTAACCTTGTTTTTCCGATATCTAAACCCAGGTATTATATCAATTCCCCACACAGTTGGGCATCTGAAGCACAAATCAGAACTCCTTCTTCCCCATGGCTGTAAGGCTTGCTCTTGGCATGGAGTCACACCTTCAGGGTGGGAGTAACCTTCATTTCCCCTGAAACCATGCCCAAACCTGAGTGCTGCCTTGGGCAGAAATTCACTCTGTGACCCTCAGCATGAGGCCAATATCAAAGAAAGGCCTGTCAGGGCCTTGACCAAGAGCCCTCATATGGGGCGTGCCAAGCCCCTATACACCCAATCCTCACCAGTGTTTGAGTTTTCCAGTCTCCCCCCTGTTCCTGGGGCTCTGCTCTGGAATCACTTTCTTGGAGAGACACATGAGCCAGACAACAGGACTCCACCCTTCCCACAAAATGACCCCAAACTCCTGTTAGCTGGGACAAATCCCCAGAGAGGTTACTCGTCCACAGTCACTGAGGCCACCCCCTACAATCCACGGCTATCCTGGACGCATCCAGAGACAAAAGCCTGAAGGAATCTCGCCCTTGATTCACAAGCCAAGGAGCTCACTCTTTATCTGTACATCCGGCCTGCCATACCCTCGGCGCCACTCATAAGCTGAGTTTTTGTTTTCAGACTTATGTGCCCACAGCCTGGACCCACACACCCTCCAGGCTAGGGCATCTGGAGCCACAGTGAAAGATCGTGCCTGCCATCTCCAAGGAAAGTGTGCCCAATCCATTGACCACAACCCTACAGGTTAGGGAAAAGTTCCAAGGCCCCTGAGGCCATCCTGATAGTGTAGGCTGCCCTGGACTAAAAGGGGCACTCTGACACCAGCTCTGCCATTATCACCACTTAGACTTTCAGACAGTGTCCCCAGAGACAGAAGAATGAAATGGACAGGCCCTTAGGCCCTAATATGAACCTTAGCTTTAGTTTTCATGTGTCTGTCCTCAGAGGACTGGTTTCTTATACCAGCATATTAGGTTTTTCTGAGGCTCCAAACCAAACCTCTCTCGTCTCCACATGGAGTGCTTTCTTACTGGATCTGTATCAAACCCTTCTGGTCGGAGAATTCCGCAGGGCCACAGTACAACCATCACATTCCAAGGTCTCCATGGACAGAAACACACATTATGACGCATCCTCAGGAGAGGCCATTTCAACTCAGCCCACTGGTTAGCTTGCCCCAGAGCCAGCAGAACAAACATATCTTGTCGTTAATGGCCAAAGGGAATGCGAGGCATGTTGTTCAGGGATCCATCCTTTGAACCCTCCTCTTCAGTCCTTCTGTATGGTATGTACTGGAGCCATTCAACAGGACTCGACTGTCTCGCAGAAGGAAACCTTGTGGTTTGTGGCAACCTCCAAACTCAGCGTGGGAAAACTTCGTTGGCCTCATGAGGCACCTGCTTCATGAAGGTGCCATCAAGGGCACAATCCAACCTCAGCCAATGTCTGATCCTCAGCCTGACTTCAGATGCATGAGATATCCTTTCAGCCTTTGCAGAGTGGGCCTGCTCCCCACCTCACCCTATGTTTTGTTTTCAGACTCTACCCTAGCACTCCTGGCCCAAAAGCCCTCATGATTGGGAATTCTGGTTCCAGAACGAAGCACTCTGCCTGCCCCCCAAAGAAAAACATTGTCTATGGCATTGCTCATAAACCCCAAATGAAAATCAACCTGCTCAGCCCTTGGCAACACCCCAATTGCATAGGCTACCCTAAACACTATGCTCTGTCTTACATAGCCTGAGCCCAGACCTTGTGAGAGACATTGAGACAGTTGGCTTCACACCCAGCACATCGAACCTGCCATGGGTTAGGCCATTTCATCCCTTCCCATTGACCTGGGTGTCTTCCTGGAGGTATATTCTGAGGCTGTGTCAGACTATGCATTTTTTCTGGAACTTCCTATGGAATTGGGGTGGTATTAGGGGCCTTGCAATTTTCTCTTAATCTGGTGGGTTGGGAAACTGAGACAGGCTGACATTCCTTGGGAGAGCTGGCCCAGTGCTGTTGTGTGTTCCTGGAGGCCCCATCCTGGAGGGCATATGGGTCAGGACTCTGGGTCCAAAGTCTTCAGACACAAACTCGGGTAAGAGTTAAGCTCGAGGTGATGGCAGACCCAATCTGCAGACCCTGAGCGAAGCATCTCCAGATATGAAATTCGGACGGCTGTGAGGCAGGAGCACAGTCTTTTCTGTCTGACTTGTTTGTCTATGATGGCCACGAAATGGAGGGGTGGCCTCATGGGTCCATGTGAGATTCTACCTCTCTGGGAATTCTGCTCGGCACCCAAGAGTTTGGTGTATTTCCGGGGGATGGGAGGAGCGCAGTTTTCTGAGTCAGGGATCCCGTCCAAACAGCCATTCCAGAGATGGGTCCTGGGTTCTGGAGCCTGGATCACCGCAACAAGGCTTAGGATTTGGGCCTAGGGTCCTGCTCTATGTTTTCCTGGTACAGCTCCCGAGTGTTCTTGTTGGAAATGGGTCTCATTCTGAGGTTCACAATGCCTGTTTTTGCCCAGATGCCCATGCTGAGTGGGTGTGACCTCATGGGCTATGCACTTGGCTCCCACTCTGAGGGTTGGACTGCCATCTCAACATTCAGTTTTCCTGCCATGGGGAAGGAGGGGTACTTTTTTATGCTTCAGGTTCCCCCATGGGCAGGAATTTGAGCTAAGTTCTGGGACCGGTGCCTGAATACCCAGTTCACTTTGAGATGAGGTCCTCGGGCCAAGGCAGGACCCACCTGCAGAAAATGAGGCCTGCTTTCTGGGTGCCTGTCAGGAGCTCGGGCTCGAGCTGTGTCAGACAGAACTTTCGTGGAGAGTTCGGCCTATGATATTGGGGTGCTTTTGAGAGCTGTGCAACTGGATCCTCATGGGGGATTTTTGCACAGACCCTTTCTTCACTTTTTCTATCTGGTGAGCAGGCAGATGGCTGCATTACGGCTCCAGAATATCCAAGTTGGAGGGTTTGCAGGCGAGGAGTGTGAGGACAGAAGTATGAAAACATAAGCTACGGTTACGCTCAGTGCCGAGCACATGTCTATTCCAATGTACAGCAGTTGTTTCGAGATCTTCAGCACCTGGGCGAGGGGAAGATGTCTGCTCACGCTGGAGTTTGTATCCATGATGGCCAACAAATGGTGGGGAGGCCTCAAGAATTCTTGGAGGTTTTTCCAAGCTGGAGCTTGTGAGCTGCTCCAAACATCAAGGTGTCCTACTAAGGGACAGCAGAAGTCTTCTTACAGGGCTCCAGGGTCCCCCATATGGAAGATTCGATAGCAATGCTCTCTGAATGGAGGCCTGGGAAGCCAATCTCTTGTTACCATTGCAGCTGAGGAACAGGGTAAGCTTGAACCAATGACACTGATTCCAAGTTCCAAGTGATTTGCGTTGATGGAAGTTCTCAGTCTAACAGGTTCCAATGCTGCTTGATGTCCAGGGAGACCTTAGAATGTGGTGGCGGCTCTCTGACCATTGAGGATTCTCTATCCTTAGGATTAGACCCAGTACCCAGGAGCCAGGTTTCCTTCTTGGGACAGGAGGTGTGCTCTTGTATGGCTCACGGACCACAGGTTGGACCATATGCTTGAATTTCCAGAACAGCCCTCTAGGGAGAGAGACCTCAAAACATAAGCTAGGGTTCTGATGAGGTTTTAGGGCCATGGAAGTTTCAATCTTCGGACTAAGTGCCATTGGCCTGCATGTCATCCTGGAGGTAGGTGCTGAGGCTGTGTCAGGCTGTGCACTTTTCCCCGAGTGGCCTATGATATTGGGGTGCAGTCAGGGGCCTTGCAGTTTTCTCCTAATCTGGACATTTTGGGAAACTGAGATGGGCAGGGTTTCCTCAGGAGAGCAGGGCCAGTGATGTCATGTGTTTCTCGAGGCCCCATCCTGGAGGTCATGTGTGTCAGGACTTTGGGACCAAAGACTTTAGACACAACCTCGGATAAGAGATAGGAGTGAGGTGATGGCAGTCCGAATCTGAAGACCCTGAGGGAAGCTCCTCGGGATTTGAAATTCAGGTGGCTGGGAGGGAGGAGCACAGGCTTTTCTGTCTGGATTTTGTGTCTAGGATGGCCACTAAATGGAGGGGTGACCTCATGTGTCCATGGGATATTCTTCCACTCTGGTGATTCTGCTTGGCACCCAAGAGTTTGATTTCTTTCTGGGGAAGAGGAAAAGACTGTATTCCATCTCTGGGATCCTGTCCAAACAGGGATTCCAGAGATGGTTTCTGGGTCCAGACACTGGGAAAACTTAACCAAAGCTTCGATTTGGGTTCCTGGTCCAGATCCCAAGGGGGATCTTTGGAAAGGGGTCTCATTCTGAGGGTCACAATGCCTGTTTGTGCCCAGCTGCCCATCCTGTGTAGGCGTGGTCTCATGGACCATGCACCTGGTTCCCACTCAGGGTTGTACAGCCATCTCAACATTCAGTTTTCTGGCCATGGGGAAGGAGGAGCACTCTTTTGTGCTTCCGAGTCCCCTATGGGCAGGAATTTGAGCTAAGTCTGGGACAGGTACCTGAATATCCAGGTTGCTTCAAGATGATGGCCTCGGGCCAAGGTTGGACCCACCTGGAGGATATGGGGCCCACTATCTGGGTGGCTGACAGGAGGTCGGGGATCAGGCGGTGTCAGACAGACAATTTATGCAGAGGTCGGTCTATTATATTGGGGTGCCATTGAGGGCCGTGCAGGAGGATCCTCATGTGGGTTTCTGCGAAGACCCATAGGGCACTTCTTCTTTGTGGTGGGCAGGCAGAAAGCTGCACTGTGGCTTCAGAATTCCCAATATGGAGGGCTTGTAGGCGAGGAGTGTGAAGACAGAAGTCTGAAAACACAAGCCAGGGATAAGCTCAGTGCCGACCACAGGACCATTCCATTGTGCAGTGGTTGTTTCGAGATTTCCAGCACCTGAGTATGGGCGAGGGTCAGATGTCTGCTCACGCTGGGTTTGCATCCATGATGGTCAACGAATTGTGGGGTGGCCTCAAGAATTCTTGGAGATTTTCCCAAGCAGGACCTTGTGAGCTGCTCCAAACAGCAAGGTGTCCTACTGTGGGACAGGGGAAGTCCACTTACAAGGCTCCAGGGTCCCCCACATAGAAAGATTCGACAGCAGAGGTCTCTGAATGGGGGCCTGGAAAGTCTTCCTTGCATGACCATTGCAGCTGAGGAACATTGCAGGCTTGATCTGCTGGTTTTTGTTCAAATTTCCAAGTGATCTAAGTGACGGATGTTCTCAGTCTAATGAGTCACAATGCTGCTTGGTGTCCAGGGAGACCTTAGAATGTGGTGGTGAGGGTGCCTGGGTGGCTCAATGGGCTAAGCCGCTGCCTTCGGCTCAGGTCATGATCTCAGGGTCCTGGGATTGAGTCCCGCATCGGGCTCTCTGCTCAGCAGGGAGCCTGCTTCTTCCTCTCTCTCTCTCTGCCTTCCTCTATGCCTACTTGTGATCTCTCTCTGTCAAATAAATAAATAAAATCTATATAAAAAAAAAGAATGTGGTTGTGGATCTGTGGCCATGCAGGATTCTCCTACCTGAGGGTTAGACCCAGTTCCCAGGAGCCAGGTTCCCTTCTCGGGACAGGAGGGGTTCTCTTGTATGGCTCAGGGACCACATGTCGGATCATATGTTGGATTTCAAGACCAGGCCTCTGGGCACAGAGGCCTGAATATCTAGGCTAGGGTTCTTATGAGGTTGTAGGGGCATGTCATCCTCAACCTTCGGACTTAGGGACTTTGACCTGTGAGTCTTCCTGGAGGTAGATGCTCAGGCTGTGTCAGACTGTGCATTTTTTCCAGAGTGGCCTATGAAATTGGGGTGGGCTCAGGGGCCTTGCAGGCTTTTCCTAATCTGGAGGGTTTGTGCAACTGAGACGGCAGAATTTCATCCAGAGATCAGGCCCAGTGATGTAGTGTGGTTCTGTCAGCCCCATCCTGCAGGGAATGTGGTTAAGGGCTCTGGGACCAAAGTCTTCAGACACAAAATTGTGTATCAATTAGGAGGGAGGTGATGGCAGCCCCGATCTGCAGACGCTGAGGGCAGCTCCTCAGGATTTGAAATTCGTGTGGCTGGGAGGCAGGAGCAAAGGCTTTTCTGTCTGGATTGTGTCTAGGATGGCCTTGGAATGGTGGGGTGTCCTCATGTGTCCATGGAATATTCTACCTCTCTGGGGATTCTGCCCAGCACCCAAGAGTTTGGTGTCTCACTGGGAAGGAGAGAGCGTGGTTTACTGTTTCAGGGTTTCCGTCAACACAGGGATTCCAGAGATGGGTTATAGGTCCCTGTGCCTGGATAACCCTACAAAGGCTTAGTATTTGGGCCTAGAGGCTTGACTGCCTGGCTCTGTGGGGCTTTGGTTCAGCTCCCATGGAGACTTGTTGGAAATGGGTCTCAGGGTAAGGGTCACAATGCCTGTTTGTGCCCAGATGCCCATCCTGAGTGGGCATTGGCTCTTGTTCCATGCACCTGGATCCCAATATGAGGGTTGGACCACCATATCAACATTTAATTTTCCTTCTATGAGGAAGGAGGAGTACTCTTTTGTGCTTCAGATTCCCCCATGCACAGTAATTTGAGCTATGTTCTGGGACTGGTACGTGAATAACCAGGTTGGTTTGAGATGAAGGACTCAGGTCAAGGCAGGTCACACCGGCCAGATATGGGTCCCGCTATCTAGGTGTCTACCAGGAGGTCGGGGCTCGAGCTGTGTCAGACAAAGCATTAGTTCACAAGGTGGCCTATGGTATTGTGGTGCTATAGAGGGCTGTGCTGGTGGAACCTTATATGGAGTTTCACGCAGACCCATAGGGCACCTCTTTTTTCTGGTGGGCAGGCAGAAGACTGCATTGTGGCTCCCAAATTCCCAATATGGAGGACTTGAAGGCGAGGAGTGTGAGAACAGAAGGCAAAAAACACAATCTATGCTTAATCTCAGTGCCGAGAACATGGCCGTTCCAATGTGCAGTGGTTTTTTTCGAGATCTCCAGCATCTGAGTACAGGCGAGGGTCAGATGTCTGCTCATGATAGAGTTTGTATCTATCGTGGCCAACAAATGAAATATCCAGCACCTGAGTAAAGGTGGATTTCAGATGTTTACGCACACTGGAGTTTGTGTCTCTGATGACCGAATGGAGGAGTGGCATCAAGAGGCTGATGCATGTGAGATGCTCCAAACAGCAAGGTTGTTTTTAATACTGGACAGTTAGAGTCTGGTATGTTTTCTGCAGGGCCCCCCATGTGAAAAGTATGGGTAGCAGAGCCCTTCCACATGGATGCCTGGAAAGCACACCTCCATTGACCAATGCAGCTGAGGAACATGCAGGTTCTTTACGGTGCTTCTGGGGCGAAGCACCAAGGTCTTGAGTTGACATGGAATCTCTTGAAGATGGGTTACAATGCTGGTTTTTTTTTTACCAGGTAGATCTTAGAATGTGTTGGTGGCTAAGGTGCCTGCAGGATTCTCCTACCCTGAGGGTTTAACACAGGTCGAAGAGCACGGTTACCTTCTGGGGACAGGAGATGTAGTGTTTTGTGGCTCAGGGACCACATGCCGTATCATAAGTTCCTATTCAAGAACAGGCCTCTGAAGACAGATGCCCGACAACCTAATCTAGGGTTCCAATGAGTCCCAGGGGCATGAGAGGTTCAATCTTCAGACTTAGTACAGTTGACTTGGGTGTCTGCCAGGATGTAGGTGATCAGGGAGTTTCAGACTGTGCACTTATGTCCAGAGTAACCTCCAATATTGGGGTGGCCACAGGGGCCTTGAATGTTTCAACCAACTCTGGAGGGTTTGGTTAACTGACATGCACAATTTCCATGGGGATGGCAAGCACAGTCCTGTGGTGTGGCTCCAGAGACTCCACCCTGGAGGGCATGTGAGCCATGGTTCTGGGAGGGAAGTCTGCAAACACAAACTTGGGTTAGGTTTAGTGGCTAGGTTATCGCAGGGCAATGTGTAGACCTGGAAGGCTACTCGTCAGGAACAGTAACTGGAATGACCCGAAGGCGGAAGCACAGGCTTTTATATCTGGATTGTGTGTCTAGGGTGACGTCAGAATGTAGCTGTGGCCTCATGGGTCCATGGGAGATTTTTCCTCTAAGGATACAGGCGGCTCCCAATATTTTGATGACTTTTTGGTATGGGAAGACTGCTATTTTCGATCTTAGGTGTGCCCCAAAACAGAGATTCCAGAGATGGGCTCTGGGTCTAGGCGCCTGGAAAATCCCACCAAGGGTTGGGATTTGGGCTTATGGGCAGACCAGGCCTGCAATGCAGGATCTTGGTGGTGCAACTGAGAGGGCTTGTTTGGAAACATGCTCAGGCTGAGCATTACAATGCCTGTTTGTGCCCAGGGTGGCCCTGAGGAGTGGGCGTGGTCCCATTGTCCATTTTCTGGCTCCCACACTGAGGGATGGACACACATTCCAATGGCCAGGTTTCCAGCCATGGGGAAGGAGGAAATATCTATTGTGCTTCATGTTCCCCCATAGGCAGGGATTACAGCAAAGGTCTGGGGACAGATGCCTGAATACCAAGGATGCATAGAGATGACAGATTTGGGCCATGGCCGTTCTCACATGCTGGATATGGGCCCCGCTCTCTGGGTGGCTGACACGAGGTCTGGGCTCAGGCTGTGTCAGACACAGCACTAGTGGCCAGAGAAGTCTATATATTGGGGTTCTCTCCAGGGCCGAGTAAATTGATCCTCATGTAGGGTTTCTGGCGAGACTCACGAAGCACTTCTTTCTGTGGGGCAGGCAGAATGCTGCCTTATGGATCTAGAATTCCCTATCAAGAGGGTTTGGGGACAAATAGGGTGAGAATGCAATTGTATACACCAGCTATGCTTAAATTGAGTGCCAAGCGGAAGTCAGTTTCAATGTGCAGCAGCTTATACGAGATATCCAGCACCTGAGTAAGGGCAGATGTCAGATATTTGCTCACACTGGAGTTTGTGTCTAGGATGACGACTAATGGAGGGGTGGCTTCAGGAGGCAATGGAGGATTACCCACGCTTAAGATTGTGAGATGCTCCAAACAACAAGGTTTCCTTCTAATGGACAGGAGGCGTCTGTTTTTTTTTCCTCCAGGGTCCCTCAAGTGGAAGTTTGCGTAGCAGAGCCCTCCCGCATGGATGACTGGAAAGCACACGTGCAATGACCATTGCAGCTGAGGAACATGACAGGTTCATTTTGGTGGTTCTGGTGCCAAGTACCAAGGCCTTGAGTTGACTTGGAATCTCTTACAGATGTGTCCCAAAACTGGTTTGTTACAAGGGAGGTCTTAGAATGTATTGGTGGCTATGGGCCACGTTGAGGGTTTGGCACAGGTCGATGTGCACAGTTTCCATCTTGGGAGAGGAGATGTTCTGTTTTGTGGCTCAGGGTACATATGTTGTATCCTGACTTGGTATTCAAGAACAGGCCTCTGAGGATTGATGCTGGCAACCTAATCTAGAGATCCAATGATGTCCTTGGTGCCCATCAGGTTCAATTTTCTTACTAAGGACCATTGATATGGTTGTCTGACTGGATGTAGGTGATCAGGGTGTTTCAGACTGTGCATTTGCATCCAGAGCCACTTCCACTATTGGGGTGGGCTCAGGGGCCTTGCAGGTTTCTCCTAACTTGGAGGCTTTGGGGAACTGTGATGGGCACAGTTTCCTTGGGGATGGCAGGCCCAGTCCTGTGGTAAGGCTTCAGAGACCACCTCCTTGAGGATATGAGAGCCATGGTTTTGGGAGGGAAGTCTGCAAACAAAATTTGGGTAAGGGATAGTGGCAAGGTGATCGCAGGTCCAATGCATATACCTAGAAGGCATCACGTCAGGAACTGTAATTAGGGTGACTGAAAGCTGGTAGCACAGGCTTTTCTATCTGGATTGTGTGTCCAGGATGGGCTCTGAATGTAGACGTGGTCTCATGGTTCAATGGGAGACTTTTCCTCTCTAAGGATCCTGGTGGATCTCCATAGATTGGTGGTTTTTCAGAGAAGAAAAGAGTGCTCTTTTCCATCTTAGGGGTGCTCCAAAACAGGGAAGAATGCTGTTTTCCAACTTAGGCTTATGCCAAAACAGGGATTCCAGAGACGGGCTCTGGGTCTGGGTGCCCGGATATCCCACCAAGTGTTAGGATTTGGGCCTAGGGGCATTCCAGGCCTGCAATGCAGGATCCTAATGGTGTAACAGAGAGGGCTTGTTTGAAAGCATGCTCAGGCTGAGGGTCATCATGCCTCTTTGTGCCCAGGGGGGCCCTCAGGAGAGGGCGTAGTCTCATTGGCCATATAGCTGGATCCCACTTTGAGGGTTGGACACCCATTGCAACAGCCAGGCTTCCTGCAATGGAAAGAGGAGTTCTCTATTGTGCTTCAGGTTCCCCCATTGGCAGGGTTACAGGAAAGGTCTGTGGAAAGTTGCCTTAATACCAAGGATGTGTACAGATGACAGGCTAAGAATTCCCAGGTAACAAAACAGCATTGTTACCCATATTCATGACATTCCATGTAAAAATAAGCCCTTAGTACTTCGCCCCAGAGCCACCAGAATGAACTTGCCATGTTCCTAAGCTGCAATGGTCAGTGGAGGTGTGGTTTCCAGGCAACCATACGGGGGTGCTCTGCTACACAAACTTTGCAATTGGCGGGGACCCTTGAGACAAAAAAACAGAATGCCCCTGTCCGGTAGAAGGAAACCTTCTGTTTGGAGCATCTCACAAGCCCCAGCGTGGGAAATCCTCCATTTCCTCTTGAAGCCACCACTCCATTTGTCAGTCATCATAGACACAAACTCCAGCATGAGCAAACATCTGACATCCGCCCTTACTCAGGTGCTGGATTTCAATTCGATCGCTGCACACTGGAACTGCCTTTAGTTTGACTGAATTAAGCCATAGCTTGGGTTTACAATTCCATCCTCAGCCTACTGGTCCACAAGCCCTATTGTGAGGGAATTCTGGAGCTACAACACAATATTCTGCCTTCCCCATAGAAAGAAAAAGGGCCTGGAGAGTCTGCCCAGAAACTCCATATGATGGTCAATCTCGGTGCTAGACGGAACCCTGATTCATAGGCTGCCCTGGGCACTAGTGCTGTGTCTGACATAGCCGGAGCCAGGACCTAGTGTCAGCCACTGAGAGATCAGGGCCCATATACAGCATGTGAGACCAGCTATGGCCCAAGTCTGTCTTCTCTTCTATTCTTGGTATTCAGGCATCTGTACCCACACCTTTGCTGAAATCCTTGCCATTGGGGGAACCTGAAGCACAATAGAGAACTCCTCCTTCCCCATGGAAGGTATTCTGACAGTTGGGATAGTTGCTCAACCCTCAAAGTGGAAGGCAGCTCCATGGCCAAGGAGACCATGTGCACTCATGATGGCTTCCCCGGGCACAAGCAGGCATTGTGACCTCAGCCTGAGCATGCTTTCAACCAAACGCTCTCAATTGCATCTCTGGGACCCCGAATTGCAGGCCTAGTACACACCTAGGCCCAAATCCTAACCCTGGTGGGATTTTACAGGGGCCCAGACACAGAGCCCATCTCTGGAATCCCTATTTTGGGGGACCCTTAAGATGGAAAACAGCACTCTTCCCTTCCCCGAGATAGTCACCAAACTCATGGTAGTCACCAGGATCCTTGAGTGGAAAAATCTGCCATAGACCCATGAGAACACACCTGCATTCCGAGGCCATCCTGGACATACAATCCAGATACATATCATGTGCTATCACCTTTGAGTCATCGGATTTACAGTTCCTGACGAGCTGCCTTCCAGGTCTATGCATTGGGCCTGCAATCACCTTGCCATTATCCTAAACTGAGTTTGTGTTTGCAGACTTCCTTCCTAAAACCATGGCTCACATGACCTCCAGGTTCTGGCATCTGAAGCCACACCACAAGACTGTGCATGAGATCCTCAAGGAATCTGTGCCCATCACTTTTGCCCGATACCTTTAGATTAGGAGAAACCTACAAGGCCCCTGAGCGCAGCCAAATAATGGAGGCCGCTCTGGGCACAAATGCACAGTCTGAGACACCCTGATCACCTCCATACAGGCAGACACCCAAGTCAATGCTCCTGAGTCAGAAGATTGAACCTGACATGCCCCGAGGACTTCATTGGCACACTAGATTAGGTTTACAGGTATCTGTCATCAGAGGCCTGCTCTGGAATATCAACTTATGATAAAATATATAGTCCCTGAGCCACAGAACAGAATATGTCCTCCCCAAAAAGGAAGCCATGCTCCTGGAATTGTGTCATACCCTTAGGGTATTTGGATCCTGAATGGCCCCTTAGCAACCAGCACATTCTATGATATTCCTGGTAACAAACCATCATTGTGCCCCATCTTCATGAGACTCCATGTCAACTTAAGGTCTCGATATATTGCCCCAGAGCCACCAGAATGCACCTGCCATGTTCCTCAGGTGCAATGGTCAATTGAGGGGTGATTTCCAGGCATCCCTGTGGGGTTCTCTGCTACAAAACTTTCCACATGGAGAAACCAGAGAAAACAAACCAGACTTCTCCTGTCCGGTAGAAAGAAACTTTGCTATTTGGAGCATCTCACAAGCCCCAGCATGGGAAATCCTCCATGGCCTCTTGACGCCACCCTTCCATTTGTGGGTAATCACAGACACAAACTCCAGTGTGAGCAAACATCTGACATCCACCCTTACTCAGGTGCTGGATATTCGAAACGGCAGCTGCACACTGGAACTGCCTTTTGCTTTTCACTGAACTTAACCATAGCTTTGTATTACTATTCTATCCTCACCACACTGGTCCACAATATCTCTTGATAGGGAATTCTGGAGCCACAACGCAGTATTCTGCCTTCCACATAGAAAGAAGAAGGACCTGTTGAGTCTGCCCAGAAACCTCACATGAGGATCAATCTACTCAGACCACGAGGCAACCCTGATTAATAGATTTCCCTGACCACTAGTGCTGTGTCTGACAGAGTCTAAGCCCCGACGACCTCGTGTCAGCCACCCAGAGTTGAGGGCCCATATTTAGCATGAGAGATCGGCCATGGCCCTGGGCCATCATCTGTACCCATCCTTGGTATCCAGTCATCTGTCCCCCAAACTTTGCTGGAATTCCTGCCAATGGCGAACCTGAAACACAATAGAGAACACCTCCTTCCCCATGGCAGGAATATTGGTTGTCCAACTCTCAGCGTGGGAGCCAGCTGCATGGCCAAGGAGACCATGCCCACTCCTGAGGGCCGACATGGGCACAGGCAGGCATGGTGATCCTCAGCCTGAGCATGTTTTCAAACAAACACTCTCAGTTGCTCCTCCAGTACCAGCATTGCAGGCCTGGTATGCCCCTAGGCCCAAATCCTAACCCTTGGTGGGATTTTCCAGGTGCCCAGACCCAGAGTCCGTCTCAGAATCCCTGTTTGGGGCACTCTTCCCTTCCCTGAGAAAGGCACCAAACTATTGGGAGCCGCCAGGATCCTTAGAGAGAAAAAATCTCCCATGGACCCATGAAAACAAACCTGCATTCCGAGGCCATCCTGTCCACACAATCCAGAGAGAAAAGTCTTTGCTACCGCCTTCGAGTCATCCTATTTACATTTCCTGACGAGCTGCCCTCCATGTCTATGCATTGGGCCTGTGATCATCTCGACACTAACCCTAACCCCAGTTTGTGTTTGCCGACTTCTCTCCCAAAACCATGGCTTACATGCCCACCAAGATGTGGTCCCTCAAGCCACATCACAGGAAAGTTCCTGCCATCCCCAAGAAAACTGTGCCCATCAGGTTGTCCAAACCCTCCAGATTAGGAGAAACCTGCCAGGCCCCTGAACCCACCCCAATATTGGCGGTTGCTCTGGATGCAAACGTGCATTCTGAAACACCCTGAGCACCTCCATCGAGGCAGAAAGCCAAGTCAATGGTTCTGAGTCAGATGATTGAACCTGACATGCCCCTAGGACTTCACTGGAACCCTAGATTGGGTCTTCAGACATCTGTTCTCAGAGTCCTGTTCTGGAATACCAAGTTATGATACAACATGTGGTCCCTGATTCCCACAACAGAACATCTCCTGTCTCCAGAAGGAAAATGTGCTCTTGGATCTATGTCCAACTTTCAGGGTAGATGGATCCTGCATGACCCATTAGCCCCAGCACCTTCTATGATCTCCCTGGTAACAAACCAGCATTGTGACCCAACTTCCTGAGACTTGATGCCAACTCAAGGTGTTGGTACTTTGCCCAAGAGCCATGAAACGAATCTGCCATGTTCCTCAGGTACAAAGGTCAATGGACGTGTGCTTTCTAGGCATCCAAGAGGTAGTTCTCTGCTACACAAAAATTCCACATAGGGAACCCTAGAGCAAACAAATAAGACTGCTCCTGTCAGGTTGAAGGAAACCTTGGTTGTTTGGAGCATCTCACAAGCCCCAGCCTGGGAAGTCCTCCACATTCTCTTGATGCCAACCCTCCATTTGTTAGTCATCATAGACACAAATTCCATCATGAGCAAACATCTGACATCTGCTCTTACTCAGGTGCTGGATATTCGAATCAGTCACGCACACTGGAAATACCTTTCACTTGACACTGTATTCTTGCATAGTTTGGGTTTACAATTCCATCCTCACCCTACTGGACTGCAAGTCCTCTTGAGAGGGAATTAGGGAGACAAAACGCAACATTCTGCCTTCCCCATAGAAAGAAGAAGGGCCTGGTGAGTCTGCCCAGAAACTCCCCATGAAGATCAATCTACTTGGCCCTCGAGGGAACCCCGATTTATACTTTGCGCTGGCCACTAGCGCTGTGTCTGAGAGAGCCTGAGCCCCAACCTCGTGTCAGCCACCCAGAGTGTGGGGCCCTTATCCAGCATGTTGGACTGGCCATGGCCCAGTCATCTCTACCCATCCTTGGTATTCCGGCAACTATCCCAGATCTTTGCTGGAATCCCTACCAGTGGGGGAACCTGAAGCACAATTGAGAACTCCTCCTTCCCCATGGCAGGAAGCCTGGCTGATGCTATGGGTGCCCAACCCTCAGAATTAGAACCAGGAGCATGGCCAATGAGACAACGCCCAATCATAAGGGCCGCCTGGGCCAAAGCAGGCATTGTGTCCCTCAACCTTAGCATGCATTCAAACAAATGCTCTCAGTTTTTTTCTGCAGGGTCCCGCATCGCAGGCCTGGTATGCCCTTAGGACCAAATCCTAACACTTCGTGGGATTTTCCATGCCAACATAACCAGAGCCCGTCTCTGGAATCTCTGTTTTGAAGCACCCCTATGATGGAAAACAGCACTCTTCCCTCCCCTGAGAAAACTATTAGGAGCTGCCAGGATGCGTAGAGAGGAAAAATCTCCCAGGGCTCCATAAGACCACACCTTCATTCCGAGGCCATCCGGGACACACAATCCAGATACAAGAGACTGTGCTACCACCTTCGAATCACCTGGTTTACAGTTCCAGACGAGCTGCCCTACAGACCTACGCATTGGGCCTGTGATCACCTCGCCATTAACCCTACCCCAAGTTTGTGTTTGCAGACTGCTTTCCCAAAACCATGGCTCACATGCCCTCTATGATGGGTCTCTGTAGCCACACCACAGGAAAGATCCTGCTATCCCCAATGAAACTGTGTCCATCACAGTTGCCCAAACCCTCCAGATTAGGAGAGACCTGCAAGTCCCCTAAGCCCAGTCCAATATTGGAGGCCACTCTGGACACAAATGCACAGTGTGCAACACCCTGATCACCTCCATCCAGGAAGACACCCAAGTCAATGGTCCTGAGTCAGAAGATTGGTCCCTGAACCCCACAATAGAATATCTCCTGTCCCCAGATGGAATTCGTGCTCTTCAACTTGTGTCAAGGGTCGGGGTATATGAATTATGCACAGCCCCTTAGCCCCCAGCACATTCTAAGATCTCTCTGGTAACAAACAAACAGCATTGTGATCCATCTTCATGAGATTCCATGTCACTTCAAGTCCTTGGTAATTCGCCCCAGAGCCACCAGAATGAACCTGCCATGTTCCTCACCTGATATGGTCAGTGGAGGTGTGCTTTCCAGGCATCCATGTGGGAGTGCTCTTCTACTGATTCTTTCCACATGTGGGACCCTGGAACAAACAAACCAGACTGCCACTGACCAGTAGAAGGGAACCCTCTGTTTGGAGCATCTCAGAAGCACCAGCAGGAGAAATCCTCCATGGCCCTTGACACAACCCCTCCATTTGTCAGTCATCATAGACAAAAATTCCAGCATGAGAAAACATCTGAAATCTGCCGTTATTTAGATTCTGCATTTTCTTTTCCACCACTGCACACTGGAACTGCGTTTCACTTGACACTGAATTTAACAATAGCTTGGGTTTAGAATTCCATCCTCAGCCTCCTGGTCTGCAAGCCCTCTAGAGAGGGAATTTGGAGCCACAAGGCAACATTCTGCATTCCCACTAGAAAGAAATAGGGCCTGGTGAATCTTCCCAGAAACTCCACATGAGGATCAATCTACTTGGCACTCGATGGAACCTTGATTTATAGGCTGTCCTGGGCACTAGTACTAGTACTAGTACTAGTACTGTGTCTGACAGAGCCTGAGCCAAGACCTAGTTTCAGGCACCCAGAGATATGAGCCCATATCCAGCATGTGAGATTGGCCAGGGCCCAAGTCCATCATCTCTACCCATCCTTGGTATTCAGGCACCTGTCCCCAGACCTTTTATGTAATCCCTACCAATGGGGTAACCTAAAGCACAATAGAGAACTCCTCCTTCCCCATGGTAGGAATCCTGGCTGTTGATATGGGTGTCCAAACCTCAAAGTGGGAGCCAGCTGCATGGCCAAGGAGACAATGCCCACTCATGAGGGCTGCCCTGGGCACAAGTAGCCATTGTAACCCCCAGCTTGATCAAGCCTTCCAAAAAATGCTCTTAGTTGCACCTCCAGGATCCTTCATTACAGGCCTGATATGCCCTTAAGCCCAAATCCTAACACATCGTGGGATGTTCCATGTGCACATACCCAGAGCCCGTCACTGGAATCCCTGTTTTGAGGCACCCCTAAGATGGAAAACAGCACTCTTCACTTCCCTGAGAAAGCCACCAAACTAATGGGATCCCCCAGGATCCCTGAGAAGAAGAATCTCCCATGGTCCCATGAGTCCACACCTGTATTCCGAGGCCAGCGTGGATATGCTATCCAGATACAAGAGACTGTGCTACTGGCTTTGAGTCACCTGATTTACAGTTCCTGACGTGCTGCCCTCCAGATCTTTGAATTGGGGCTGTGAACACCTCTCCATTAACCTTATCCCGAGTTTGTGTTTGCAGATCTCTTTCTAAAAACCATTGCTCACATGTCCTCCAGGATGGGGCCCCTAGAGTCACACCACAAGACTGTGCTTGCCATCCCCAAGGAAACTGGGCCCATCACAGTTGCCCAAACCCTCCTGATTAGGAGAAACCTGGAAGGCTCCTGAGCACATCCCAATATTGGAGGCTGCTCTGGATGCAAATGCACAGTCTGAAACACCCTGATCACCTCCATCCAGGCAGACACCCAAATCAATGGTCCTGAGTCAGATAATTGAACCTGACATGGCCCTAGGACCTCATTGGAAGAGGGATTAACTTTTCAGGCACCTGTTCTCAGAGGCCTCTTCTGGAATACCAACTTATGATACAAATTATGGCCCCTGAGCCCCAGGGTGGGAAATCCTCCATGGCCTCTTGACGCCACCTCTCCATTTGTTGGTCATCATAGACACAAACTCCAGCCTGAGCAAACATCTGACATCCGCCCATATTCAGGCACTGATATTGGAATCAGCTGCTGCACACTGGAACTGCCTTTCGCTTTGCAATGAATTTAAGCCTAGCTTCAGACTACAATTTCATCCTCACCCTACTGGTCTGCCATATCTCTTGATAGGGAATTCTGGAGCCACAACGCAACATTCTGCCTTCTTCATAGATAGAAGGACCTGGTGAGTCTGCCCATAAACTGCACATGAAGATCAATATACTCAGCCCAGGAGGGAACCCCTATTTATAGTTTGCCCTAGCCACTAGTGCTGTGTCTGACAGAGCCTGAGCCCCTACCTCGTGTCAGCAACCCAGAGGGTGGGGCCCACATTAACCATGTGAGACCGGCCATGGCCCAGGGCTGTCATTACTACCCATCCTTGGTATTCAGGCATCTGTCCCCTAGATCTTAGCTGGAATCCCTACCAATGGGGGGACCTGAAGCACAATAGAGAATTCATCCTTCGCCACGGCAGGAATCCTGGCTTTTGGATGGGTGTCCAACCCTAGGAATGGGAACTGGCTGCATGGCTGAGTAGACATCGCCCAATCCTGATGGCCTCCGGGGCACAAGCAGGCATTGGGACCCTCAGCTTGACCATACTTTCAAACAAACGCTCTCAGTTGCACCTCCAGGATCCCGCATTGCAGGCCTGGTATGGCCCTAGGCCTAAATATTAACCCTTGGTGGGATTTTACAAGCACTTAGACCCAGAGCTCATCTCTGGAATGCCTGTTTTGGGGCACGCCTAAGCTGGAAAACAGTACTCATCCCTTCCCGGAGAAATCCAACAAACTATTGAGAACCGCCAGGATCCTTGAGAGGAGAAATCTCCCATGGACCCTTGAGACAACACCTGCAATAAAGGCCATTCTGGAAATTAAATCCAGATACAATTACCTGTGCTACCACCTTTGAGTTACGTGATTTACAGTTCCAGACTTGCTGCCCTCCTGGTCTATGGATTGGGACTATGATCACCTTGCCACTAACCCTAACCTAAGTTTGTGTTTGCAGACTTCTCTCTCAAAATCATGGCGCACATGTCCTCCAGGATGGGGTCTCTGGAGTCACACCACAGGACAGTTCCTGCAATCCCCAAGGAAACTACCCATCACAGTTGTCCAAAAACCCCATATAAGGAGAAACCTGCAAGGAACCTGAGCCAACCCTAGTATTGGATGCCACTCTGGACACAAATGCACAGTCTGAAACACCCTCATCACCTTCATCCAGTCAGACACCAGAGTCAATGATCCTGAGTCAGAAGATTGAATGACATTCCCCTAGGGCCTCATTCAAACCCTTTATTAGGTTTTCAGGCTTCTGTCCTTAGAGACCTGTTCTGGATTACCAATTTATGATACAACATATGGCCGCTGAGCCCCACAACAGAATATATCCTGCCCCCAGAAGCAATCCAGGCTCTTGGGCCTGTGTCAAATCCTCAGGCTAGATGAATCCTGCATGGCCCATTAACCACCAGCACATTCTAAGATCTCCCTGGTAACAAACCAACATTTTGACCCATCTTCATGAGGTTCCATGTCCAATCCAGTCTTTATTTCTTCGCCTCAAGGCCACCAGATGCCATGTTCCTTCGCTGTCATGGTCAATGAAGGTGTGCTTTCCAGTCACCCATGTGGGAGATCTATGTTATCCGATCATTCGACATGGGGAACCATGGAGGAAACAAATCAGACTGCCCCTGTCTGGTAGAAGGAAACCTTGCTGTTTGGAGCATCTCAAAAACACCAGATTGGGAAATCCTCCATAACCTCTTGACGCCACCCCTCCATTTTTGTGTCATCATAGACACAAACTCCAGCATGAGCAAATATCTGACATCCACCCTCACTCAAGTGCTGAATATTGGATTCAAACATTGCACACTGGAAATTTCTTTCGCTTGATACAGAATGTAACCATAGCTTAGGTTTACAATTCCATCCTCAGCCTCCTGGTCCACAAGCCCTCTTGATAGTGAATTCTAGAGCCACAAAACAGCATTCTGCCTTCCCCTTACAAACAAGAAGGGCCTGGTGAGTCTGCCCAGAAACCATACATGAGGATCAATCTGCTCGGCACTCGAGGGAACCCCAATTTATAGGCTGCCCTGGGCACTAGTGCTGTGTCTGACAGAGCTTGAGCCAAGACCTAGTGTCAGCCACCCAGTGATCGGGGCCCATATCCACGATTTGATACTGGCCATGGCCCATGTCCATCATCTTTACCCATCCTTGGTATTCAGGCCTCTGTCCCCAGACCTTTGCTGGAATCCCCGCTAATGGGGGAACCTGAAGCACTATAGAGAACTCCTCTTTCCCCATGGCAGGATTCTGGCTGTTGGGATGGTTTTCCAACCCTCAAAGTGGGAGCCAGCTGCATGGCCAATGTGACCACGCCCACTAATGAGGGCCACCTGGGCATAAGCAAGTATTGTGACCCTCAGCCTGAGAATGATTTCAAACAAGACCTCTCAGTTGCACCTCCAGGATCCTGCATGCAGGCCTGGTAAGCCACTAGGCCCAAATCCTAACACTTGGTGGGATTTTCCAGGGGACCAAACCCAGAGTCCGTCTCTGGAATCCATATTTTGGGGCACCCCTAACATGAAAAACAGCACTCTTCCCTTCCCCGAAAAAGCCACCAACTATTGGGAGCCACCAGGATCCTTAGAGAGGAAAAATCTCCCATGGACCCATGAGGCCACAACTGCATTCTGAGGCCATCCTGCACACAATACAGAGAAAAAAGCCTGTGATTCTGCCTTTGAGTCACCCGATTAACAGTTCCTGAAGAGCTGCCATCCATGTCTATGCATTGGGCCTGTGATAACCTTGCCACTAACCCTAACCCAAGTTTGTGTTTTCAGACTTCCCTCCCAAAACCATGGCTCACATGCCCTCCAGTTTGTGATAACTGGAGCCACACCACGGGATTGTACCTGTCTTCCCAAAGGAAACTGTGATTGTCACTATTAAACAAACCCTCTAGATTAGGAGAAACCTGCAAGGCCCCTAAGCCCAGCCCAATATTGGAGGCCACTCTGGACGCAAATGCACAGTCTGACACACCATATCATCTACATCCAGGCTGATATCCAAGTCAATGGTCCTCAGACAGAAGATTGAACCTGACATGCTCCTAGGATTCACTGGAACACTAGAATAGGTTTTCAGGTATCTGTACTCAGAATGCTGTTCTGCATATCAATGTATGATACAATATGGTCACTGAGCCACACAAAAGAACATCTGTCCTTAGAAGAAAGCTGTGCTCTGGACCTGTGTCAAACACTCTGGGTAGATGAATCCTTCAAGGCCCCCTGGCAACCAGCACATTCTATGATCTCCCTGACAACATACCAGCATTGTGACCCATCTTCATGAGACTCCATGACAACTCCAGCCCTTGGTACTTCGGCCCAGAGCCACCAGAATGAAACTGCCATGTTCCTCTGCTGCCATGGTCAATGTAGGTGTACTTTCCAGGCATCCAGCGGGAGTGCTCTGATACCAACTTTCCACATGGGGAACCCTGGAGGAAACAAACCAGACTCCCCTGTACGGTAAAAGGAATCTTTTCTGTATGGAGTATCTCAAGCCTGAGGGTGGGTAATCCTCCATGGCCTCTTGAGGCCACCCATCCATTTGTTGGTCATCATAGACACTAACTCCAGCGTGAGCAATCAACTGACATCTGCACTTACTCAAGTGCTGGATATTTGAATCAACTGCTACACACTGGAATTGCCTTATGCTTGGCACTGAATTTAAAAGTAGCTTGGCGGGACGCCTGGGTGGCTCAGTTGGTTAAACAGCTGCCTTCGGCTCAGGTCATGATCCCAGTGTCCTGGGATCGAGTGCCACATCAGGCTCCTTGCTCCGCAGGGAGCCTGCTTCTCCGTCTGACTCTGCCTTCCACTCTGTCTGCCTGTGCTTGCTCTCGCTTGCTCTCTGACAAATAAATAAAATCTTGAAAAAAAAAAAGTAGCTTGGGTTTGCAATTCCATCCTCACCCTGGTGTTCAGTAAGCTCTCTTGATAGGGAATTCTGAAGCCACAACACAGCATTCTGCCTTCCCCATAGCAAGAAAAAACAGCCTGGAGAGACTGCCCAGAAACCCTACATGAGGATAAATCTACTCGACCCTCGAGTGAACCCCATTTATAGGTTTACCTGGCCACTAGCGCTGAGTCTGACAGAACCTCGTCTCTGACCTCGTGTCAGGACCCAGAGACTGGGCTCCAACTCCAGAATGTGAGACCAGCCATGTCCCAGGGCTGTCATCTCTACCCATTCTTGATTCAGGCATCTGTCCCCAGACATTTGCTGAAATCCCTGCCAATGGGGGAACCAGAAGCACAATAGGGAAATCCTCCTTCCCCATGGCAGGAATGATGGCTCTTGGGATGGGTTTCCAGACCTCAGAGTGGTAGCCAGCTGAATGGCCAATGATAACCCGCCCACTCATGAGGGCCGCCCTGGACACAAGCAGGCATTGTGACCCCCAACATGAGCATGCTTTCAAACAAACACTCTCAGTTGCATTCCAGAATCCAAATTTGCAGGCCTGATATTCCCCTAAGCACAAAACCTAACACCTGGTGGGATTTTTCAGGGGACCAGAAACACAGCCTGTCTCTGGAATCCCTGTTTTGGGACAACCCTAAGATGTAAAATAGCACTCTCCCCTTCGCCAAGAAAGCCACCATAGTATAGGGAGCCGCTAGGATCCTTGAGAGGAAAAATCTCCCATGGATCCATGAGACCACACCTGCATTCCGAGGCCATCCTGCACACAAAAGCCAGATACACAAGCCTGTGCTACCACCTTCAAGGCAACTAATTTATAGTTCCAGACGAGCTGCCCTCCAGGTCTATGCATTGGGCCTGCGATCACCTCACCGCTAACCTTAACCCGAGTTTGTGCTTACAGACTTCTATCCCGAAACCATGGCTCATATTTCCTCCAGGATGGGGTCTCTGGAGCCACACCAAAGGACTGTGCCTGCCATCCCCAAGAAAAATGTGTCCGTCACATTTGCCTAAAACTTCGAGATAAGGAGAAACCTGCAAGGCCCCTGAGCCCACCCCAATACTGGAGGCCCCTCTGGACACAAATGTGCATTCTGAAATACGCTGATCACCTGAATCCAGGCAGATACCCAAGTCAGTGTTTCTCAGTCAGAAGATTGAACCTGACATGCTCCTATGACCTCATTGTAACCCCTGATTAGGTTTTCAGGCATCTGTAATCAGAGACCTGTTCTGGAGTACCAACTTAAGATACAACATATGGTCCCTGATCCCCACAACAGAACATCTCCTTTCTCTAGATGGAAGCCGTGCTCTTGGAACTGTGTCAAACCCTCAGGGTAGATGAATCCTACTTGGCCCGTAGCCACCAGCAGATTCTAAGATCTCACTGGTAACAAGCCAGCATTGTGAGCCATCTTCATGAGATTCCATGTCAACTACAGGCCTTGGTACTTCACCCCAGAGCCTTCAGAAAGAACCTGCCATGTTCCTCAGCTGCAATGTTCAGTGAAAGTGTGCTTTCCAGGCATCCATGTGGGAGTGCTCTGCTACCCAAACTTTCCACATGGGGGACTCTCGAGCAAACAAATCTGACTGCCCTGTCCTGTAGAAGGAAACCTGGCTGTTTGGAGCATCTCACAAGCTCAAGTGTGGGAAATTCTCTATGACCTCTTTTCAACTCCTCTCCATTTGTCGGTCATTATAGACACAAACTCCAGCTTGAGCAAAAATCTGACGTCTGCGCTTACTCAGGTGCTGGATATTTGAATCAGCCGCTGCACACTGGAAATGCCATTCGCTTGTCACTGAATTTATTCATAGCTTGGGTTTACAATTCCATCCTCACCCTACTGGTCCACAAGCCCTCATGATAGGGAATTCTGCAGCCACAACACAGCATTCTGCCTTCCCAATAGAAAGAAGAAGGGCCTGGTGAGTCTGCCCAGAAACTCCACATTATGATCAATCTACTTGTCCCTTGAGGGAACCCTGAATTATAGACAGCCCTGGCCCCTAGTGTTGTGTCTGACAGAGCCTAAGCCCCGACCTCGTGTCAGCCACCTAGAAGGCGGGGCCCATATCCCGCATGTTAGACTGGCCACGGAACAGAGCCGTCATCTTTACCCATCCTTGGTATTCAGGCATGTGTCCCCAGACCTTTCCTGGAATCCCTACCAATGAGGGAACCTGAATCACAATAGAGAAATCCTCATTCCCCATGGCAGGATTCCTGTAAGTTCGGAAGGGTGTCCAACACTCAGAGTGTTAGCCTACTGAATGGCCATTGAGACCACCCCCATTCCTGAGGGCCACCCTATGCAAAAGCTTGCATAGTGACCCTCAGCCTGAGCATGCTTTCAAACAAACGCTCTCAGTTGTATCTCCAGGACTTGCATTGGAGGCCTGGTAAGCCCCTATGCCCAAATCATAACCCTTGGTGGGTATTTCCAGGTGCCCAGAGCCAGAGCACTTCTCTGCAATCCCTGTTATGGGACACCCTTAATATGGAAAACAGAACTCTTTCCTCTCTGAGAAAGCCACCACATTATAAGGAGCCGCCAGGATACTTGAGAGGAAATATCACCCATGGACACCTGAGACCACACCTGCATTCTTAGTCCATCGTGGATACACAATCCAGATAAAAAAGCCTGTGCTACCTCCTTTGAGGCATGCGATTTACATTTCACACGGAGCTTCCCTCCAGGAGTATGCATTGGGCCTACAATCACTTCGCCACTAAACCTAACCCGCATTTGTGTTTGCAGACTTCCCTCCGAAAACCATGGCTCTCATGCCCTCCACCATGGGGTCTTTGGAGCCACACCACAGGACTGTGCCCACCATTGCCAAGGAAACTGTGCCCATCAAATTGCCCTATCTTTCCAGATTAGGAGAAACCTGCAAGGCCCCTGAGCCCACCCCAATACTGGTTGCCACTCTGTACACAAATGCACAGTCTGGAACACCCTGATCACCTACATCTAGGCAGACTTTGAAGTCAATGATACTGAGTCAGAGGATTGAACCTGACATTCCGTTAGGATTTTATTGGAACCCTAGATTAAATTTTCAGGCATCTATCCTCAGAGGCCTGTTCTGCAATACCAAATTATGATACATTTGGTCCGTTAGCCCCACATCAGAACATCTCTTGTCCGAGAAGGAAACCGTGCCCTTTGACCAGTGTCAAACCCTCAGGGTAGATGAATCCTACATGGTCCCTTAGCCACCAGCACACTGTAAGGTCTCCATGGTAACAAACCTGCATTATGACCCATCTTCATGAGACTTCATGTCAACTCCAGGCCTTGGTAATTCGCCCAAGAGCCACCAGAATGAATTGGCCATGTTTCTCAGCTGCAATTTTAATGGAGGTGTGCTTTTCAGGCATCCACGTGGGAGTGCTCTGCTACCCAAACTTTCCACATGGGGGACCCTGGAGCAAATAAACCAGACTCCCCCTGTGTGGTAGAAGGAAACTTTGCTGTTTGAAGCATCTCACAAGCCCCAGCATGTGAAATCCTCCATGGCCTCTTGACGCCACCCCTCCATTCATCGGTCATCATAGACATAAACTCCAGCATGAGGAAATGTCTGACTTTCACCTTTACTCAGGTGCTGGATATCTGGAATCAGACACTGCACAATGGAACTGCCTTTTGCTTGGCACTGAATTGAACCTTAGCTTGAGTTTACAATTCCATCCTCACCCTACTGGTCCCCAAGCCCGCTTGATAGGGAATTCTGGGGCCACAACGCAGCTTTTTGCCTTCCCCTTAGAAAGAAGAAGGGCATGGTGATTCTGCCCAGAAACTCTGCATGAGGATCCATCTGCTCAGCCCTTGAGGGATCCCTGATTCATACTCAGCCCTGACCACTAGTTCTGTTTCTGACAGAGCCTGAGTGCTCAATTCATGTCAGCTACTCAGAGAGTCAGGCATGTGAGACTGGCCATGTCTCAGGTCCCTCATCTCTACCCATCCTTGGTATTCAGGCATCTGTCCCCAGACATTTGCTAGAATACCTGCTAATGGGGGAACCTGAGGCACAATAGAGAATTCTTCCTTTTCCATGGCAGGAATCCTGGTAGTTGGGATAGGTGTCCTACATTAAAGTGGTAGCCAGCTGCATGGCCAAGGAGACAACTCCCACTCATAAGGGCTGCCCTAATCACATCAGGCATTGTGACACTCAGACTAGCATGCTTTCAAACAAACGCTCTCAGTTGTACCTCCAAGTCACACATTGTAGGCCTGGTACTCCCCTAGGCCCAAATCCTAATCCTGGTGGGATTTTCCAAGCACCCAGACTCACAGCCCTTCTCTGGAATCCCTTTTTGGGGAACATCTAAGATTGAAAACAGCACTCTTCCATTCAAATGAGAAAGCCACCATACTATTGGGAGCTTCCAGGATCCGTAGAGAGGAAAATACTCTCATGGAAACATTAGAACACACCTGCATTCCAAGGCTATCATGGACACACAATCCAGATACAAAAGCCAGTGCTAGTGCCTTCGAGGTACGTGATTTACAGTTCCTGACGATCTGCCCTCCAGGTCTATGCATTGGGCCTACGATCACCTCGCAACTCAACCTAATCCGAGTTTGTGATTGCAGACTTCTCTCCCAAAACCATGGCTTACATGCCCTCCAAGATGGAGTCTCTGGAGCCACACCACAGGACTGTGCCTGCCACCCCCAAGGAAACCGTGCCCACAAATTTGCCTAAACCTTCAAGATTAGGAGAAACCTGCAAGGCCCCAGAGCCCACCCCAATATTGGAGGCCACTCTGTACACAAAGGCACAGTCAGAAACACCCTGATTGCCTACATATAGGCAGACACCGAAGTCAATGGTCCTGAGTCTGATGATTGAACCTGAAATTCCCCTTGGACTTCATTGGAACCCTAGATGAAGTTTTTAGGCATCTGTCCTCAGAGGCCTGTTCTGGAATTCCAACTTATGATACAACATTTGGTCCGTGAGCCCCACAACAGAACATCTGCGATACCCAGAAAAAAACCGTGTTCTTTGACCGGTGTCAAACCATCAGGATAGACTAATCATACATGGCCCCTTAGCCACCAGCACATAGTAAGATTTCCGTGGTAACAAAACTGCATTGTGACCCAACTTCATTAGAAACCAGGCCTTGGTACTTTGCCCTAGAGCAACCAGAAAGAACCTGCCATGTTCCTTAGGTGCAATGGTCAATGTAGGTGTGCTTTCCAGTATCCACGTGCGAGTACTATGCTACCCAAACTTTGCACATGGGGGAACCTGGTGTAAACAAACCAGACCTCCCCTGTCCAGTAGAAGGAAACCTTATGTTTGGATCAACTCACAGGCCTCAGCGTGTAAACTGCTCCATGGCCTCTTGATGCCACCACTCCATTGGTCGGTCATCATAGACACAAACTCCAGTCTAAGCAAACATCTGACATGCACCCTTATCCCGGTGCTGGATGTCTTGAATAAACCACTGCACATTGGAACTGCCTTCCACTTGGCACTGAATTGAACCATAGCTTGTGTTTACAATTCCATCCTCACCTGACTGGTCCCTAAGCCCTCTTGATAGGGAAATCTGGGGCCACAACGCAGCATTCTGCCTTCCCCATCGAATGAAGAAATGCCTGGTGAGTCTGCCCTGAAAACCCACATGAGGATCAATCAGGTCGGCCCTCGAGTCAACACCGATTTATTGGCTGCCATGGCCACTAGTGCCGTGTCTGACAGAGCCTGAGCTCGACTGAGTTTCAGCCACTAGAGAGCAGGCCCCATATCTAGCATTTGGGATTGCCATGGCCCAAGTATGTCATCTCTACCCATCCTTGATATTCAGGCACCTGTCCCCAGACCTTGGCAGGGATCCCTGCCAATTAGGGAACTTGAAGCACAATAGAGAACTCTTCTTTCCCCATGGCAATAAACCTGGCTTTTGGGATGGGTGTTCTACCCTCAAAGGGGGAGCCAGTTACAACATCAATGACACCACACACACTCCTGAGGACTACCCTTGGCACAAACAGGCATTGTGACCCTCACCCTGAGCATGCTTTCAAAAAATCCCTCTCAGATTCACCACAATGATCCCTCATTTCAGGCCTGGTATGCCTGTAGGTTCAAATCATAAAACTTGGTGGGATTTTCGAGGTGCCCAGACCCAGAGACCATCTCTGGAATTTTTGTTTTGGTGCACCCTTCAGATGGAAAACAGCACTCATCCCTTCCCCCAAAATGTCACCAAATTATGAGGAGCCACCAGGATCCATAGAGAGGCAATGTCTCCCATGGACCCATGAGAACACACCTGCATTCCGAGGCCATCCTGGACACACAATCCGGAGAGAAAAGCATGTGCTACTGCCTTCTATTCACCCTAATTACAGTTCCAGATGAGCTGCTCTCAAGGTATATGCATTGGGCCTGTGATCACCTCGCCACTCACCCTAATTCAAATTTGTGTTTGCAGACTTATCTACCAAAACCATGGCACACATGCCCTCGAGGATGGGGTCTCTGGATCCACACTGCAGGACTGTCCCTGCCATCCACAAGGAAACTGTTTCCATCACAGTTGCCCAAACTGTCTAGATTAGGAGAAACCTACAAGGCCTCTGGGCCTACCCCAATTTTGGCGGCCGCTCTGAACACAAATGCACAGTCTGAAATACCCTGATCCCCTACATCCAGGAACACAGCCAATTCAATGGTCCTGAGTCAGAATAATGAACCTAACATGCCCCTAGGACGTCATTGGAACCATTGATTCGGTTTTCAGACATGTGTCCTCAGAGGCCTGTTCTAGAATGCGAACTTATGATACAACATGTGGTGCCTGGGCCACACAACAGAACATCTCCTGTCCCCAGAAGGAAAGCGTGCCCTACAATCTGTGCAAAATCCCAGAGTAGTAGATTCCTGCACAACTACTAAGCCACCAGCACATTCTAAGATCTACCTGGTAACAAACCAGCTGTGTGGCCCATCTGCAAGAGATTCCATGTCAAATCAAGGACTTGGTACTTTGCTACAGAGACACCAGAATAAAGCTGCCATGTTCTTCAGTTGCAATGGTCAATGAAGTTGAACATTCCAGGCATCCATGCGGTAGAGCTCTGCTACCCAAACTTTCCACATGGGGGACCCTGGAGCAAATAAACCACACTCCACCTGTCCAGTAGAACGAAACCTTGCTATTTGGAGCAGCTCATGAGTCTCAACGTGAAAATCCCTCCATGGCTTCTTGACGCCACCCCTCCATTTGTCAGACATCATAGACACAAATTCCAGTGTGAGCAAATATCCGACGTCCTCCCTTACTAAGGTGCTGGATATCTCGAAAAAGCTGCTGGACACATGAACTGCCTTCCGCTTGGCAGTGAATTGAACTGTAGCTTGTGTTTACAATTCCTTCCTCACCCGACTGGTCCCCAAGCCTTCTTGATAGCGAATTATGGAGACACAACACAGCATTCTGCCTTCCCGATAGAAACAAGTGCCTGGTGAGTCTGGCCAGAAACCCCACATGAAGATCAATCTGCTCGGCCCTATATCGGAGGGACCCTGATTTATAGGTTGCCCTGGCCACTAGTGCTGTGTCTGACAGAGCCTGAGCCCAGACCTAGTGTCAGTCACCAGAGTTTGAGCCCCACATCTAGCATTTGGGATTGCCATGGCTCAAGTATTTCATCTCTACCCATCCTTGGTATTCAGGCACCTGTCCCCAGACCTTTGCTGGAATCCCTGACAATGGGGCATCCTGAAGCACAATAGAGAACTCCTCCTTCTTCATATCAGGAAACTTGGCTGTTAGGATGGGTGTTCAACCCTGAAAGGGGGAGTCATTTACAAGTCCAGTGAGACCACACAAACTCCTCAGGGATGCCCTGGAGGCAAACAGGCCTTGTGACCCTCAGCCTGAGCATGCTTTCAAATAATCCTTCTCTGTTGCACCACCATGAACCCGCATTGCAGGCCTAATATGCCCCTAAGCCCAAATCCTAGCACATGTTGTGATGTCCCAATGCCATGAACCAGAGCCCGTCTCTGGAATTCCTGTTTTGGGGCACCCATAAGGTGGAAAACATCACTCTCCCCTTCCCCGAAAAAGCCACCAAACTATGGAGAGCCACCAGGATCCATAGAGAGGAAAAGACTCCCATGGACCCATGAGACCACACCTGCATTCCAAGGCCATGCTGGACACACAATCCAAAGAGAAAAGCCTGTGCTACTGCCTTCCAGTCTCCCTAATTATAGTTCATGAAGAGCTTCCCTCCAGGTCTACGCATTGGGCCTGTGATCACCTCGCCACTCACCCTAATTTGTATTTGTGTTTGCAGACTTCTCTCCCAAAACCATGGCTCACATGCCCACCAGAATGTTATCTCTGAAGCCACACCACAGAACTCTGGCTGCCAACCCCAAGGACACTGTGCATATCAGATTTGCCCAAACCTTCCAAATTAGGAGAAACCTGGGTGGCCCCTGAGCCCACACCAATATTGCCGGCCACTCGGGATGGAAATGCGCAGTCTGAAACACCCTTATCACCTACATCCAGGGAAATAGCCAAGTCAATGATCGTGAGATAGACGATTGAACCTAAAATGCCAGTAGGCTCTCAATGGAACCCCATTAGGTTTTTAGGCATCTGTCCTCAGGGGCCTGTTCTGAAATACCAATCTATGACACATCATGTGGTCTCTGAGCCACACGACAGAACATCCCCTGTCCCCAGAAGAATACCATGCTCTTCGACCTGTGCCAAACCCTCAGGGTAGGAGAATCCTGCATGGCACCTTAGCAACCAGCACATTCTAAGTTCTCCCTGGTAACAAACAAGCATTGTGACCCATCTGCAAGAGATCCCATGTCAACTCAAGGCCTTGGCACTTTGTCCCAGAGCCACCAGAACGAATCTGCCATGTTCCTCAGCTACAATTGTCAATGGAGGTGTGCTTTCCTGGCATCCATGCCGGAGAGCTCTTCTTCACAAACTTTCCACATGGGGAAACCTAGAGTAAACAAACCAGACTTCACCTACACTGTACAAAGAAATGTTACTTTTTGCAGCAGTTCACAGGCCTCAGCATGTGAACTCCTCCATGGCCTCTTTATACCACCCCTCCACTTGTCGGTCATCATAGACAAAAACTCTAGTGTGAGCAAGCATCTGACATCCACCCTTATTCCAGTGCTGGATGTCTCGAGTAAACTGCTACAAATTGGAACTGCCTTCTGCTTGGCACTGAATTGAACCATAGCTTTTGTTTACAATTCCACCCAAAACTGACTGGTTCCCAAGCTCTCGTGATTGGGAAACCTGGAGCCACAACACAGCATTCTGCCTTCCCTATTGAATGAACAAATGCCTGGGAATCTTCCCAAGAAACTCCACATGAGGATCAATCTGCTCCGCCCTCGAATCTACTCTGATATAAAGGCTGCCATGGCCACTAGCGCTGTGTCTGACAGAGCCTGAGCCCCGACCGAGTTTTAGGCCTCATATCTAGCATTTGGGATTGCTATGGCCCAAGTACGTCATCTCCACCCATCCTTGGTATTCAGGCACCTATCTCGAGACCTTGCTGGAAACCCTGCCAATGGGGCAACCTGAAGCACAGAGGAACCTGACAGAAGAGAACTCATCCTTCCTCATGGCAGGACATTTGGCTGTTGGGTTGGGTGTCCAACTCTCTAAGAGGGAGCCAGATATATGACCAATGAGACCACTCCCACTCCTGAGGGCCGCCATGAAAGCAAACAGGCATTGTGAGACTCAGCCTGAGCAAGCTTTCAAACAATCCCTCTCAGTTGCACCATCATGATCCCGCATTGCAGGCCTCATACACCCCTAGGTGCAAATCCTAACCCTTGGTGGGAAGTCCCAGATGCCCAGAAAAAGAGCCTGTATCTGGAATCCCTGTTTTGGGGCACCCATAAGATGGAAAACAACACTCTTCCCTTCCCCAAAAAAGCCACCAAATTATGAGCTGCACAGATCCATAGAGAGGAAAAGTTTCCCATGGACCCATGAGACTATACCTGCATTCCAAGGCCATCCTGGACACACAATATAGAGAGAAAAGCCTGTGCTACTGCCTTCCAGTCACCCTAATTACTCCTGACAAGCTGCACTCCAGGTCTACTCATTGGGCCTGTGATCACCTTTCCACTAACCATAACCCACATTTGTGTTTGCAGACTTCTCTCCCAAAACCATGGCTCATATGCCCTCCAGGACAGGGTCTCTGGATCCACAACACATGACTGGGCCTGCCATCCCCAAGGAAACTGTGCCCGTCAAACCTGCCCAAACCTTCCAGTTTAGGAGAAACACGCAAGAGCCCTGAGCCCGACCCAATATTGTCGGCAGCACTGGACACAAATGCCAGTCTGAAACGGCCTGATCACCTACATCCAAGCAGACAGCCATTTCAATGTTCCTGGGTCAGAAGATTGTACCTGACATGCTCCTAGGACGTCATTGGAACACTAGATTAGGTTTTCAGGCATCTGTCCTCAGGGTCCTGTTCTGAAATACCAACTTAGGATACAACACGTGGTCCCTGAGCCACACAATAGAATATCTCCTGTCCCCAGTAGGAAACCATGCCCTTCGACCTGTGCCAAACCCTCAAGATTGGAGAATCCTGCACAGCACCTTAGACACCAGCACAAACTCTAGTTTGTGCGTTGACCCATACCACAAGCTTTCCATCTGATGGACAGTCGAGTCCTGTTGAATGGCTCCAGGATGTCCCATACGGAAAGACTGGAGAGCAGGATTCGAAGGATGGATGCCTGTACAGCATACCTCACATTCCCATTGGCTCTTTGGGACAAGACATGTTTGAACTACTGGCTCTGGGGCGAGCTAACTAGGGGGCTGAATTGAAATGGACTCTCCTGCGGATGGGTCATAATGTGGGTTTGTGTGCATGGAGACCTTGGAATATGTTGGCAGCTCAGGGGCCATGAAGTATTCGCCTAACCGAAGGGTGTAATATTGCTCCAATTAAAAAGAGATCCCTATGTGGAGATGAGACAGGTTCTCTTTGGTGCCTCAGAAAAGCCCCAGATACTGGTCTTCAAACCAGTTCTCTGTGTAGAGACACCTGGAAACCAAAGCTAGGGTTCAGATTAGAGCCTAGATGCCTGTCCGTTTCAATCTTCTGTCTCTGGGGACACTGTCTGAGTATCTAAGTGGAGATAGTTGCTCAGCTGGTGTCAGAGTGCCCCTCTTAGTCCATGGCCGAGGCATGGCCTTGGAGACCTTATTGGATTCTCCTAATCTCTAGGGTTGTGGCCAATGGATTGGGTACGGTTTTCTTGGAGAGGACTGGCACAGTCCTTCAGTGTGTCTCCATAGGCCCTAGCCTGGAGGGTGTGTGGGTCCGGGCTGTGGGTACAGAAGTCTGAAAACACAAACTCGGCTTGGGTGTGGAGCCGAGTGCATGGCAGGATGGACCCACAGACCGTGAGAGGAGATCCTCAGCTTATGAAAGAAGGGCAAATGGGAGGCAGTCACGCAAGCTTTTGTCTTTGGATGTTTTGTCTCCCATAGCCGTGGAATGTAGGGGTGACCTCAGGGGCTATGGAAGAGTCTCCCTCTCTGAGGAGTTGGTCCAGCTCTTAAGATTTTGGGGACATTTTGTGGGAAGGGTGGAGTCCTGCTGTCTGGCTCAGGTGTTCTTCCAGGAGAGGAACTCCAGATCACAGTCCTGGGTTCGAGCAAATGGAATACTCGAGCTCTTGTAAAGATTGGGATCATAGGGGCTTGGCAAGCCCCATATGCGGGCTCTTGGTCGAGGCCCTGAGAGACCTTACTTCGACATGGGGCCCATGCTGATGGTCCCAATGCGAGTTTGTACCCAAGGAGGCACTCAAGTTTAGGCTTGGCCTCAGGGGCCATGAAGGTTTCTCCTACACTGAAGGTATGACTCCATGCCAACAGCAAGCTTTCCAGCCATGGGGAAGGAGAAGATCTGATTTGTGCTTCAGTTACCCACGTTTGCCAGGATTTGATATAATATCTAGGGTCAGATGTCTGAAAACCCAGGTTGGGAAGAGATGACGGCATAAGGCCATGGCCTGTCTGATGTGCTTAGTGTGCAGCCAGTTGTTTCCTTGTCTGTCGGGACGTCAGGCTGTGTCAGACAGAGCACTACTGACCAGGGTAGCCTTTCCAGTTAGGGTGCGGTCGAGGCCAGAGCAGGTTGGTTCTCATTTGTGGTTTCTGGAGAGCCCCATAGGTCAACGTTTTTCTTCTGGTGGGCAGGCAGAAAACTGTGTTGTGGTTCTGGAATTCCCAGTCTGGAGGGCTTGTTTGCCAGGAGTGTGAAGAGGGAAGTCTGAAAACACAAGCTAGCGTTAGGTTTGGGGCCGAGGGCATGGCAGGCGCACTCTGCAGAGACTGAATCGAGATCTCCTGCATCTGAGGTCAGGGCGAGTATCAGACTTTGCCTCAGGTTGGAGTTTGTGTCCATTATGGCCCCTTCCTGAAGGGGGTGGGGGCGTCATGAGGCCAGGGAGGTTTCCCAACGCTGGGAGTTATGAGCTGCCCCAAACATCAAGGTTTCCTCTGTAGGACAGTCGAGTACTATGAGATGGTTCTAGGATGACCCCTACAGAAAGACTCGAGAGAAGGGGTCTAAGCATGAATGTCTGCAAATGCCACCTCACATTCCCACTGGCTGCTTGGGGCAAGGCAGGCTCAATCTGCAGGCTCTTGGGCGGGTTTCTCAGAGGGCTGAGTAGAAATGGACTCTCCTGAGGATGAGTCATACTGTGGGTTGGTGGCCATGGAGACCTTGGAATGTGGCGGTGGCTCAGGGACTCTGCAGGTTTCTCCAAACCGAAGGGTTTGACACAGCTCCAACAATGAAGCTTCCCATGTGGAGACGATAGTTGTTCTGTTTGGTGTCTCAGGAAAGCCCCAGATGCTGGTCTTCAAACCCAGGCCTCTGAGGAGTGACACCTGGAAACCAAAGCAAGAGTTCAGATTAGGGCGCAGGGGCCTGTCTGGTTCAATCTACTGTCTCTGCCGACATCTGTCTGTGTTTCTGCATGGAGGTAGTTGCTCAGCTTGTGTCAGGATGCCTTTGTCCAGAGAGGCTTATAGTAGTGGGATGTCCTCGGGGGCCTTGAGGTTTCTCCTATTCTGTGGGGTTATGGGCAATGGAATGGGCATAGTCTCCTTGGAGAGAGCAGGACAGTCCTGTGGTGTGGCTCCAGAGGCCCCAGCCTGGCGGCTGTGTGGGCCAGGGCTGTGGGGACAGACATCCAAAAACACAAACTCGGCTGAGGTTTGGGGCTGAGGTTATGGCAGGAGTGATCTACAGTCCGTGAGGGGAGCTCATTGTGATTAGAAAGTAAGGCGAGTGAGAGGCGGTCGTTCAGGCTTATGTCTCTGGATGTTGTATTCATGATGGTCATTTAATGTAAGCATGGTCTCATGGGCCATGGAAGTCTCCCTCTCTGGTGATTTGTCCGGCTCCCAAGAGATTGGGGTCATTTTGTGGGAAGGGAGGAGTCCTGTTTTCTGCCTCATGTGTCCCCACAATAGAGGGATTCTAGAGCAGAGCACTGAGTACATACAACTGGAATACCCACCCTCTGGTTAGGCCTGGGGTCCTATGGGCATGGCAAGCCCATATGCAGATTCTTGGTCCAGCCACTGAGAGACGTTACTTGAATAGTGGACTCATGCTGAGGGTCACAATGTGTGTTTGTGCCCAAGGTGGTCCTCAATATTGGGCGGGACCTCATTGAGCTTGCAGGTTTCTCCTACAGTGAACCTTGGACATGCCAACCTCAGGGTTTCTTGCCATGGGGAAGGAGTAGTTTTGATTTCTGCATCACGTTCACCTCTGGGCACTAATTGGAGATAAGGTCTAGGTTCTGAAGCCTGAAAACCGAGGTTTGGAAGAGATGACGACCTAAGGCCATGGCGGGTCCGATGTGTTCAGTTTGGGGCCAGCTTTCTAGGTGTCGTTCAGGAGGTCTGCACTCAGGCTGTGCCAGACAGGGCATTCGTGCCCAGATACGCTGTATAATTGGGGTACAGTTGAGTGGCATGCAGAAGATAATTATTTGGGGTTTCTCCGTAGCCCCATAAAGCAAAGTCTTTCTTCTGGAGGGCAGGCAGAGTGCTGCATTCTGGCTCCGGAACTGCCAAACTGGAGGCCTTGCGGCCAGGAATGCAAGGATGTAAGTCTGAGAACTGAAGCTTTTCTTTGGTTTCAGGGCGAGGAAATGGCAGGCACATTCTGCAGAGCTGAATTTAGATTTCATGCATCTGAGGTCAGGGCGAGGTTCATATATTGGCTCAGGTTGGAGTTTCTGTCCATGATGGCCCCTTCATGAAGGGGGGTCATCACACCGCCATTGGTGTTTTCCCATGATGGCAGTAGTGAGATGCTCCAAACCACAAGGATTTTCTGCGGGTCAGTTGAAACCTGTTGGATGGCTCCAGGACATCCCATATGGAACAATTGCAGAGCAGGGTTCTAAGGATGGATCCCTGGGCATCCGGCCTTGCATTCCAATTGTCTCCTAGCGAAACGGCACGTTTGATTGCTGCCTATGATGTAGCAGCCGAGGGGGCTGAGTTGAAATGCATTCTCCTGAGGATCGGTCATAATGTGGGATTGTGTCCATGGAGACCTTGGAATGGGGCAGTGGCACCAGGGCTCTGAAGGATGCTCCTAACCAGAGGTTTTGACACAGCTCCAAGAAGCATTTTTCCCATGGGGAAACAAGATTTGTTCTCATTGGTGCTTCAGTAACCCCCAATATGCTGGTATTGGAAACCAGAACTCTGAGGAGAGATGCCTGGAAACCAAGGCAATGGATCTGATTAGGGCCTGGGGCCTGTCTGGTTTAATCTTCTTCTCTCGGTTCATCTGTCTATGGGATTGAGTGGAGGTAGTTCCTCAGCTGGTGTCAGATTGCCCCTATTTGTCCTGGGCAGTCTACACTATTGGGATGGCCACTTTGACTTTGGAGGTTTCTCCTAATTTGCAAGTTTGTGGCCAATGAAATGGGCAGAATTCATTTGGGGAGGGAAGGCACAATCCTGAGGTGTGGCTCTATGGGCTCAAGCATGGTGGGTGTGTGGGTCAGAGATGTGGGGACAGAAGTCTGAAAACAGAAACTCGTCTTAGGTTTGGGGACATAGGTATGGGAGGCCCGATCTACAGACCTTGAGCAGAACTCTTCAGGATATGAACAAAGAGTGAGTGTGAGGCACTTGCTCAGGCTTTTGACTCTGGATTTTGTGTCACTGATGGCCGTGGAAAGTAGGGGCGTCCTCATGGACCATGGGTGAGACTTCCTCTATGGGGATTTGGATGATCCCAATATTTTGGGGTCATTCCGTGGGATGGGAGGAGTCCATTCTGTTTTTTTTTTTTTTTTTTTTTTTTTTTTTTACCTCAGGTGTGCCACTAAAGAGGGATTCCAGAGCAGAACCCTGGGAAGGGGCGACTGGACAACCCGAACTCTGTATAAGATTGGGGGCCTAAGGGCATGGCAATCCCCATATGGGGTACCTTGGTCCAGCCACTGAGAGGTCTTACTTGAGTACAGTGCTCACACTGAGGGTCACAATGCATGTTTGTGCCCAATGTAGGCATCAAGCATGGGCGGGGACTCATGGGCCATGCTTGATTCTCCTACACTGAACTTTGGACAACATACGAACCACAAGGTTTCTTTCCATGGGGAAGGAGGAATTCTGATTTCTGCATCATGTTCACCCCTGGGCAGTGACTGGAGATAAGATCTAAGTTCTGAATCCAGAAAATCGAGGTTGGGATGAGATGATAACCTAAGGTCATGGAGGGTCCGATGTGCTCAGTGTGCGGTCAGCTTTCTGGGTGTTGTTCAGGAGGTATGGATTCAGGCTGTGTCAGACAGTGCATTAGTGCCCAGGTTAGAATGTATAATTTGGGTACAGTTGAGTTCCATGTAGGTTCATCCTCATTTATTGTGTCAGGGAAGCTCACTGGGGCAACATTTTTCTTCTGGTGGGCAGGCAGAGTGCAGCATTGTGGGTCCAGAATTGCCGAACTTGAGGGCGTCGGGACCAGGAGTGTGAGGACGTAAGTCTGAGATCATAAGCTAGACTTAAGTTTCAGGGCGAGGGCACGGCAGGCACCCTCTGCAGATCCGAATCAAAATCTCATTCATCTGAAGTAGGACGAGGATCAGACTTAGGCGCAGGTTGGAGTTTCTGTCCATGATGGCCCCTTCATCAAAGGGGTGGAATCTCGAGGCCATGGAGGTTTTCCCACGTTGGGAGTTGTGGGATGCTCCAAACTGCAAGGATTCCTTCTGCGGGAAAATTGAGAACTGTTGGATGGCTCCAGGACATCCCATATGGAATGACTCCAGAGCCGGGTTCTAAGGATGGATGCCTGAGCAGACTGCCTCTTACACCAATTGTCTCCCTGCCACAAGACAGGTACGATCTGATGGCTATGCAGGAGCAATCGTGGGAGCTGAGTTGAAATGGACTCTCCTGAAGATGGGTCTTAATGTGTGTTTGTGTCCATGAGGACGTTGGAATGGGGTGGTGGCCCCAGGGCTCTAAAGGATTCTAACCGGAGATTTTGAAACAACTCGAAAGAGCAAGTTTTCCATGTGGAGACAAGATTTGTTCTAATTGGTGCCTCAGGATACCCACATATGCTGGTATTAGAACCAGGCCTCTGAGGAGAGATACATAGAAACCACAGCAATGCATCCAATTAGGTCCTAGGAGCCTCTCTGGTTCAATCTTCTTCTCTGTCGACATCTGTCTATTTTATGAAATGGAGGTAGTTGCTCAGCTGGTGTCAGACCGCTCCTGTTTGTCCGGGTGGCCTACACTATAGGGATGGCCTCGGGGACTTTGGAGGTTTCTCCTAAATTGTATGATTATGGACAATGGCATGGGCAGAATTCCTGTGGAGTGGGCAGGCACAGACCTGATGTGTGGCTCCAAGGGCCCAGCCTTGAGGGTGTGTGGGCAAGGACTGTGGGGACAGATGTCTGAAAACACAAACTCAGCTTAGCTTTGGGGACGTAGGTATGGCAGGTCCGATTTACAGACTATGAGGAGAACTTTTTGGGATATGAATAAAGGGTGAAAGTGTGACACTTGTCAGGCTTTTGCCCCTGGATTTTGTGTCAATGATGGCTGTGGAATGTCGAGGAGTCCTCATGGGCCATGGAAGAGTCTTTCTCTCTGTGGATTTGGCCAGATCCCAATTGTTTTGGGTTAATCTGTGGGATTTAGTTTTGTTAACTAAGGTGTCCCACCAAAAGAGGGATTCCAGAGCAGAACCCTGGACAACAAGAAATCTAACTAAAAATACGGGCCTAGGGGCATGGCAAGCCCAATATGCCTTCTAATGGTCCAGCCACTGAGAGGCCTTCATTGAGGACAGAACTCATGCTGAGGGTCACAATACGTGTTTATGCCCTCGTGGTACTCAAGCATGGGTGGGGACTCATGGTGCATGCTTGTTTCTCCTACACTGAATGATAGTCAACATGTCAACCACATGAGTTCTTGCCATGGGGAAGCATTAATTCTGATTTCTGCATGTCATTCACTCTTGGGCAGTGATTGGAGATAAGGTCTAGGTTGTGAAGTCTGAAAACCGAGGTTGGGAAGAGATGACGACCTAAGACCATGTTGGGTCCGATATGCTCAGCGTGGAGCCAGCTGTCTGGGTGTTGGTCGGGAGGTCCAAGCTTGTGCTGTGTCAGACAGGGCATTAGTGCCCAGGGTAGATTGTATAATTGGGGTACAACTGAGTGCCGTGCAGGTTGATCTTTATTTGGCATTTCTGGGTAGCCCCAAGGGCAATGTTTTTCTTCTGGAGAACAGGCAGAGTGCTGCATTGTGGCTCCGGAATTTCCAAAGTGGATGCCTTGTGGACGGGGAGTGTGAGGACGGAAGTCTGAGAACACATGTTAGGCGTAGGTTCTGGGCGAGGGCACGGCAGGCACCCTCTGCAGATCTGAATCGGGATATCATGAATCTGAAGTCAGGGCGAGGTTCAAACCTAGGCTTAGGTTTGAATTTCTGTCCATTCTGGCCACTTTATGAAGGGGACAGCATCTCCAGTCCATGGAGGTTTACCCACAATGGAAGTTGTGAGATGCTCCAAACAACAAAGATTCCTTCTGATCAACAATTGAGACCTTTTGTATCACTCCAGTACATACCATACAGAATGACACCAGAGCAGGGATCTTAGGATGGATGCATGGGAAGCCCGCCTCACATTGCAGTTGTCTCCTAGCAAATAGACAGGTTTGATATGCTGGCTCTGTCAGAGCAACCAAGGGGGCTGAGTTGAAATGGACTCTCCTGAGGATGGATGCTAATGTGGGTTTGTGTCCATGGAGACCTTGGAATGGGGCGTTGGTGCATGGGCCCTGAAGGATTCTCCTAACCGGAGGTTTTGAGACATCTCCAAAGGACAAGTTTCCCATGTGGAGACGAGATTTGTTCTAATTCGTGCCTCAGGAAACCCCCATATACTGTTATTGGAATATAGGCCTCTGAAGAGAGATAACTGGAAGCCAAAGCAATGGCTCCGTTTAGAGCCTAGGGGCCTGTCCGGTTGAATCTTCTTCTCTGTGTACATCCATCTAAGGTATTAGTGGAGTTAGATGCTCAGCTGGTGTCAGATGGCCCTTGTTTGTCCCAGGCGGCCTACACTATTGTGAAGGCCTTGGGGACTTTGGAGGTTTCTCCTAATTTTATGATTATGGACAATGGAATGGGCAGAATTCCCGTGGAGAGGGAAGGCACAGTTTTGATGTGGCTCCAGGGGCCCCAGCCTGCAGGGTGTGTGCCTCAGGACTGTGGAGACAGAAGTCTAAAACACAAACTCAGTTTAGGTTTAGGGACGTAGGTATGGCAGGCCCGATCTACAGACCGTGAGGAGAATTCTTCCAGATATGAAGAAAGAGAGATTGTGAGGCACTCGTTCAGGCTTTTGTTTCTGGATTTTGTGTCAACGATGGGCGTGGAATGTCAGGGAGGCCTCATGGGCCATGGACGAGTCTTCCGCTCTGTGGATTTGGCCCGATTCCAATTGTTTTGGGTCAAACTGTGGGATGGGAGGAGTCCTTTCAGTTTTGTTACCTCAGGTGTCCCACCAAAAGAGGGATTCCAAAGCCGAGCCCTGGGGAGGGGAGACTGGACAACCAGAAATCTGGTTAAAAATTGGGGCCTAGGGGCATGACAAGCCCAATATGCTGTCTTTTGGTCCAGCCACTGAGAGGCCTTACTTGAGAACTGGGCTCACGTTGAGGGTCAGAATGCATGTTTGTGAACGACTTGGTCCTCAAGCATCTGCAGGGCCTCATGGGCCACACTGGTTTCAACTACATTTTACGTTGGACAACATGCCAACCACAAGGTTTCTTGCCATGGGGAAGGAGTTCTGATTCCTGCATCATGTTCAACCCTGGGTGGTGACTGGAGATAAGGTTTAGGTTCTGAAGCCTGAAAACCGAGGTTGGAAAGAGATGATGACCTAAGGCCATGGCGGGTCTGATGTGCTCAGTGTGTGGCTAGCTGGGTGGGTGCGAGCCAGGAGGTTCAGTCTCAGGCTGTGCCAGAAAGGGCAGTAGTGCCCAGGGCAGCCTGTATAATTGGGGTCCAGTCAAGTGGCATGCAGGTTGATCCTCATTTGGGGAATCTGGGTAGCCCCAGAGGGCAATGTTTTTCTTCCGGAAAGCAGGCAGAGTGCTGCCTTGTAGTTCTGGAATTGCCAAACTGGAGGGCTTGTGGGCCAGGAATGTGAGGATGGAAGTTGAGAACACAAACTAGACTTACGTTTCTGGGCAAGGGCACGGCAGACACACTCTGCAGAGCTGAATCAAGATGTCCTGCATCTGAAGTTAGGGCGAGGATCAGACGATCGATCAGGTTGGAGCTTCTGTCCCTGATGGCCCCTTCATGAAGCACAGGGGGCGGGATCACGAGGCCATGGAGGTTTGCCCACGATGGGAGTTGTGAGATGCTCCAAACAGTAAAGATTCTTCTGCGGGACTATTGAGACCTGTTGGTTGGCTACAGGACTTCCCATACAGCATAATTCTGAGAATGGTTCTAAGTATGGATGTCTGGGAAGCCTGCCTCTCATTCCAATCATCTCCTAGCGACAAGACGGGTTAGATCTGCTGGATCAGGGGGAGCAACTGAGGGGGCTGAGTTGAAATGGACTCTCCTGAGGATGGGTCCTAATGTGGGTGTGTCTCCATGGAGACCTTGGAATGAGGCGTTGGCACCGGGAACCTGAAATGTCCTTCTAACCAGAGGCTTTGAGAGAGCTCCAACATGCAAGTTTCCCATGTGTAGACGAGATTTGTTCTGATGGGTGCCTCAGGAGAAGCCCTCAGCTGGTATTGGAAACCAGGCTTTTGAGGAGACATGCCTGTAAACCAAAGCTATGGATCCCATTATGGCCTGGGGTCCTGTCTGGTCAATCTTCTTCTCTGGGGACATCCATCTATGGTATGAGTGGTGGTAGATGCTCAGCTGGTGTCAGACGGCCCTTTTTTGTCCCGGACAACCTACACCATTGGTATGGCCTCAGGGAATTTGGAGGTTTCTCCTAATTTGTATGGTTTTGGATAATGGAATGGGCAGAATTCCCATGGATTGGTTAGGCCCAGTCCTAATGTGTGGTTCCAGGGGCCCAGCCTGGAGGGTGTGTGGCCCAGGACTTTGAGGACAGAACTCAAAAAACACAAACTCAGCTTAGGTTTGGGAACGTAGGTATGGCACGGCCGAACTACAAATCATGAGAAGAACTCTTCAGGATATGAAGAAAGAGCGAGTCTGAGGCGCTTAGTTAGGCTTTTGTCTCTGGATTTTGTATCAGCGATGGCCGTGGAAAGTCGGGGAGGCCTCATGGGCCATGGACGAATCTTCCTCTCTGTGGATTTGGCCCTATCCCAATTCTTTTTCGTGAATCTGTGGGATGGGAGGACTCCTTTAGGGTTTGTTACCTGAGGTGTCCCACCAAAAGAGGAATTCCAAAGCAGAGCCCTGCGCAAGAGTGAAGGGACAACCCGAAATATGGTTAAAAATTAGGGTCTAGGGGCATGGCAAGCCCAATATGCTGTTTCTTCATGCAGCCACTGAGAGGCCTTGCCTGAGGACCGGGCTCAGGCTGAGGGTCACAATGTGTGTTTGAGACCAATGTGGCCCTCAAGCATGGGCTGGGTCTCATGTGCCACACTGGTTTCAACTACACTGAACGTTGGACAACATGCCAACCACGAGGTTTCTTGCCAAGGGAACGAGTTCGGATTTCTGCAACATTTTCAAACCTGGGCAGTGATTGGAGATAAGGTCAAGGTTCTGAAACCTGAAAACCGAGGTTGGGTAGAGATGACGACCTAAGGCCACGGCGGGTCCGATGTGCTCAGTGTGCGGCCAGCTGTCTGGGTGGGGCCAGGACTTCCAGGCTCAGGCTGTGTCAGAATGGGCAATTGTGCCCACTTCAGCCTATATATTTGGTGTACAGCCAAATGGCGTGCAGGTTGATCCTCATTTGGGGTTTCTGGGTAGCCCCAGAGGGCAATGTTCTTCTTCCAGGGAGCAGGCAGAGTGCCGCATTGTACTTCTGGATTGCCAAACTGGAGGGCTTGTGGGCCAGTAGTCTGAGGACTGAAGTCTGAGAACACAAGCTAGGCTTAGTTTTTATGGGTGAGGACATGGCAGGCACAATCTACAGACCTGAATCGAGATCTCGTGCATCTGAAGTCAGGGTGAGGATCAGACGATCTTCAGGTTGGACTTTCTGTCCCTGATGGCCCCTTCATGAAGGGGGGGAATCACGAGGCCATGGGGGTTTTCGCACGATGGGAGTTGTGAGAAGCTCCAAACTACAAAGATTCTTCTCCAGGACAATTGAGACCTGTTAGTTGGTGCCAGGCCAAGGATTCCAAGCATGGTTCTGAGGATGGATGGCTAGGTACCCCACCTGGCATTCCAATTTTCTCCTAGCTACAAGAAAGGTTAGATCTGCTGGATCTGGGGGAGCAACTGAGGAGGCTGAGTTGAAATTGACTCTCCTGTGGATGTGTCCTAATATGTTTTTGTGTCTATGGAGACCTTGGAATGAAGCAGTGGCACTGGGTCCCTGATGGGTTCTTCTAAACAGAGACTTTGACACAGCTCCACCGTGCAAGTTTCCCATATGTAGATGAGATTTGTTCTGATGGGTAAGTCAAGAAACAGCCATATGCTGGTATTGAAATCCAGGCCTCTGAGGAGAAATGCCTGGAAACCATAGCAATAGATCCGATTAGTGCCTAATGGTCTGCTCATTCCTTTTTTCCTCTGGGGACATCAGTCTATGGGTCTGAGTGCAGGAAGGTGCTCTGATGTGCTCAGATTGCTCCTGTTTGTCCTGGGAAGCCACCAATATTGGGATGGCCTAAGGAACTTTGGAGGTTTATCCTATTAGTAGGATTGTGGCCATTGGAATGGGTACACACAATTCCCTTGGAGAGGGCAAGTACAGTCCTCAGGTTTGGCTCCAAGGGCCTGAGCCTTTGGGGTGTGTAGGCCAGGGCTGTTTGGACAGTTTTCTGAAAACACAAACGCGGCTTATGTTTCGGGTCATAGGTATGGCAGGACTGATCTACAGACCATGAGGAGAACTCTTCAGGATATGAAAAAAGGGCGAGCGTGAGGCTCGTGCTCAAGTTTTTGTCTCTGGATATCGTGTCACTCATGGTCGTGAAATTTCCGGGTGACTTCATGGGAAATGGACGAGTCTTACTCTCTGGGGTTTTGCCCCGTCCCAAGAGTTTTGGGTCATTCTGGGGATGGAAGAAATCCGTTTTGTTGTTGTTGTTGATTTGCTTTGTTTTGTTTTTTAACCTCAGGTGTCTCACCAAATGAGGTATTCCAGAGTAGAGCCAGGGGAGGGCCGACCGGACAACCAGAAATCTGGTTTAAAATTGTGGCCTAGGGACATGTCAAGCCCATTATGACATCTAATGGTCGAGCCACTGAGAGGACTTACTAGAGCACAGGACTCACGCTGAGGGTCACAATGCGTGTTTATGCCCTCTTCGCACTCAAGAATTGGCGGGGCCTCCGGGTGAATGCTTGTTTCTCCTACACTGAACGTTGGACAACATGCCCACCACAAGGTTTCTTGCCATGGGTAAGGACGAGTTCTGATTTCTACATCACAAGCACCCCTGGGCAGTGGTTGGAGATAAGGTCTAGGTTCTGAAGCCTGAAAAACAGCAGTTGGGAAGAGATGATGACCTAAGGCCATGGCGGTTCTGATGTGCTCAGTGTGCGGTCAGCTGTCTGGGTGTTGGTCAGGAGGTCCGAGCTCAGGTTGTGTCAGACAGTGCATTAGTGCCCAGGTTAGACTATATAATTTGGGTACAGTCGAATGCCATGTAGATTTATCCTCATATAAGGTGCCTGGGCAGCTCATTAGGCCAAATTTCTTTCTAGAGGGCATGCAGAGTGCTGCATTGTGGGTCTGGAATTGCGAAACTTCTGGGCTTCGGGGCCTGGAGTGTGAGGACGGAGTCTGAGAACACAAGCTAGACTTGGGTTTCAGGGCCAGGGCACGGCAGGTACCCCTGTAGATCTGAACCTATATCTCATGCATCTGAAGTCAGGGCGAGGATCAGATGTTGGCTCAGGTTGGAGTTTCTGTGCATGACGGCCCCTACATGAAGGGAGCGGAATCTCGAGGCCATGGAGGTTTTCCCACGTTGGGAGTTGTGGGATGCCCCCTTCAAGCATTCCTTCTGCGGGACAATTGAGACTTGTTGGGCAGCTCCAGGACATCCCATATGGAATGACTCCAGGGCACCGTTCGAGGATGGATGCCTGGGAAGCCTGCTTCGCATTCCAATTGTCTCCTAGCAACAAGACAGTTTAGATCTGATGGCTCTGCGGGAGAAACCGGGGTGGCTGACTTGAAATGGACTTTCCTGAGGATGGGTCCTAATGTGTGTTTGTGTCCATGAGGGCCTTAAAATGGGGCGGTGGCACCGGGACCCTGAAGTATTCTCCTAAGCTTTTGACATAGCTCGATGCACAAGGTTACTTGTGGAGACGAGATTTGTTTTGATGGGTGCCTCAGGAAAACCTCGATGCTGGTATTGGAATCCAGGCTTTTGAGGAGACATGCCTGTAATCCAAAGCAATGTATCCGATTATGGCCTAGGGTCCTGTCTGGTTCAATCTTCTTCTCAGGGGACATCCATCTATGGTATGAGTGGAGGTAGATGCTCAGCTGGTATCAGACCGCCCTTGTTTGTCCCGGGCGACCTGCACTATTGGGATGGCCTCAGGGATTTGTAGGGTTCTCCAAATTTTACTGTTTTGGACAATGGCATCGGCAGAATTCCCATGGATTGGGTAGGCACAGTCCTAATGTGTGACTCCAGGGGCCCCAGCCTGGAGGGTGTGTGGCCCAGGACTTTGAGGACAGAAGTCTGAAAACACAAACTCAGCTTAGGTTTGGGGACGTAGGTATGGCAGGCCCGATCTATAAACCATGAGAAGAACTCTTCCGGATATGAAGAAAGAGCGAGTCTGAGGCGCTTGCTCAGGCTTTTGTCTCTGGATTTTGTATCAGAGATGGCCGTGGAATGTCGGGGAGGCCTCATGGGCCATGGACGAATCTTCCTCTCTGTGGATTTGGCCCGATCCCAATTGTTTTTCGTCAATCTGTGGAATGGGAGGACTCCTTTCAGGTTTGTTACCTCAGGTGTCCCGCCAAAAGAGGAATTCCAAAGAAGAGCCCTGGGGAAAAGTGAAGGGAGAACCCGAACTCTGGGTAAAATTTCGGGCCTAGGGGCATGGCAAGCACAATATGCTATCTCTTCATCCAGCCACTGAGAGGCCTTATTGAGGACTGGGATCAGGGTGAGCGTCACAATGTGTGCTTTTGACCAATGTGGCTCGCAAACATGAGCGGAGCCTCATGGGCCACACTGGTTTCAACTACACTGAACGTTGGACAATATGCCAACAACATGGTTTCTTGCCACGGGGAAGGAGTTGTGTTTTCTGCATCACTTTCAAGCCTCGGCAGTGATTGGAGATAAGGTCTAGGTTCTGAAACTTGACAACCGAGGTTGGGAAGAGATGACGACCTAAGACCATGGCGGGTCCGATGTGCTCAGTGAGCGGCCAGCTTTCTGTGTGGGGCCAGGTAATCCAGGCTCAGGCTGTGTCAAAAAGGGCAATAGGGCCCAGGTCAGCCTATATATTTGGGGTACAGTCGAATGGCGTGCAGGTTGATCCTCATTTGGAGTTTCTGGGTAGCCCCAGAGGGCAATGTTTTTCTTCCTGAGGGCAGGAAGAGTGCTGAATTATAGTTCTGGTTTTCAAACTGGAGGCTTGTGGGCCAGTACTCTGAGGAAGGAAATCTGAGAGCAAGCTAGGCTTAGGATTCTGGGTGAGGACAAGGCAGGAACAATCTACAGACCTGAATTGAGATCTCGTGCTTATGATGTCAGGGCGAGGATCAGAAGATCGCTCAGGTTGGTGTTTCTGTCCCTGATGGCCCTTCATGAAGGGGCGGGGTGGTCACGAGGCCGTGGGGGTTTTCCCACGATGTTAGTTGTGAGAAGCACCAAACTGCAAAGATTCTTCTGCAGGACAATTGAGACCTGTTGGTTGGCTCCAGGGCAACGATTCCGAGCAGGGTTCTAAGGATGGATGGCTGGGTAGCCCACCTCGCATTCCAATTGTGTCCTAGCAACAAGACAGGTTAGATCTGCTGCATCTGGGGGAGCAACCCAGGAGGCTGAGTTGAAATGGACTCTCCTGTGGATGGGTCCTAATGTCTTTTTGTGTCTATGGAGACCTTGGAATGTAGCGGTGGCACTGGGGTCCTGAAGGGTTTTTCCAAACAGAGGCTTTGACACAGCTCCAACGTGCAAGTTTCCCATATGTAGATGAGATGTTTTCTGATGGGTGAGTCAAGAAACAGCCATACGCTGGTATTGGAATCCAGGCCTCTGAGGAGTGATGACTGATACCACAGCAATGGATCCGTTTAGTGCCTAGGGGCCTGTTCGTTCCTTTTTACCTCTGGGGACGTCAGTCTTGCGTCTGAGTGCAGGTAGGTGCTCAGATGAGCTCAGATTGCCCCTGTTTGTCCTGGGAAGCCACCACTGTTGGGATGGCCTCCGCAGTTTGGAGGTTTATCCTATTAGTAGGGTTGTGGCCATTGGAATGGGCACATACAATTCCCTTGGAGAGGGCAAGTACAGTTCTCAGGTTTAGCTCCAGGGGCCTGAGCCTGTAGGGTGTGTAGGCCAGAGCTGTTTGGACAGTTGTCTGAAAACACAAACGCGTCTTATGTTTCGGGTCATAGGTATGGCAGGACTGATCTACAGACCATGAGGAGAACTCTTCAGGATATAAAAAAAGGGCGAGTGTGAGGCTCGTGCTCAAGTTTTTGTCTCTGGATATCGTGTCACTCATGGTCGTGAAATTTCCGGGTGACTTCATGGGAAATGGACGAGTCTTACTCTCTGAAGTTTTGCCCCGTCCCAAGATTTTTGGGTCATTCTGGGAATGGAAGAAGTCCGTTTTGTTGTTTTTGTTGATTTGCTTTGTATTGTTTTTTTAATTTCAGGTGTCTCACCAAATGAGGTATTCCAGAGTAGAGCCCTGGGGAGGGCCGACCGGACAACCAGAAATCTGGTTTAAAATTGGGGCCTCGGGACATGTTAAGCCCATTATGACATCTAATGGTCGAGCCACTGAGAGGACTTACTAGAGCACAGAACTCACGCTGAGGGTCACAATGCGTGTATGCCCTCTTCGCACTCAAGAATTGGCGTGGCCTGCGGGTGAATGCTGGTTTCTCCTACACTGAACGTTGGACAACATGCCAACCACAAGGTTTCTTGCCATGGGTAAGGACGAGTTCTGATTTCTGCATCACAGGCACCCCTGGGCAGTGGTTGGAGATAAGGTCTAGGTTCTGAAGCCTGAAAAACCGCAGTTGGGAAGAGATGATGGCCTAAGGCCATGGCGGTTCTGATGTGCTCAGTGTGCGGTCAGCTGTCTGGGTGTTGGTCAGGAGGTCCGAGCTCAGGTTGTGTTAGACAGTGCATTAGTGCCCAGGTTAGACTATATACTTTGGGTACAGTCTGGTGACATGTAGATTTATCCTCATATAAGTTGTCTGGGCAGCTCATTAGGCAAAATTTGTTTTCTAGAGGGCAGGCAGAGTGCTTAATTGTCGGTCCGGAATTTTAAACTTGAGGGATTCGTGTCCAGGAGTGTGAGGACGGAAGTCTGAGAACACAAGCTAGACTTGGGTTTCAGGGCGAGGACACGGCAGGTACCACTGTAGATCTGAACCTATATCTCATGCATCTGAAGTCAGGGCGAGGATCAGATGTTGGCTCAGGTTGGAGTTTCTGTGCATGACGGCCCCTTCATGAAGGGAGCGGAATCTCGAGGCCATGGAGGTTTTCCCACGTTGGGTGTTGTGGGATGCCCCCTTCAAGGATACCTTCTGCGGGACAATTGAGACCTGTTGGGCAGCTTCAGGACATCCCATATGGAATGACTCCAGGGCACTGTTCGAGGATGGATGCCTGGGAAGCCGGCCTCGCATTCCAATTGTCTCCCAGCAACAAGACCGTTTAGATCTAATGGCTCTGCGAGAGAAACGGGGGTGGCTGACTTGAAATGGACTTTCCTGAGGATGGGTCCTAATGTGTGTTTGTGTCCATGAGGGCCTTAAAACGGGGCGGTGGCACCGAGACGCTGAAGTGTTCTCCTAAGCTTTTGACATAGCTCGATGCACAACGTTCCTTGTGGAGACGAGATTTGTTTTGATGGGTGCCTCAGGAAAACCTCGATGCTGGTATTGCAATCCAGGCTTTTGAGGAGACATGCCTGTAATCCAAAGCAATGTATCCGATTATGGCCTAGGGTCCTGTCTGGTTCAATCTTCTTCTCAGGGGACATCCATCTATGGTATGAGTGGAGGTAGATGCTCAGCTGGTATCAGACCGCCCTTGTTTGTCCCGGGCGACCTGCACTATTGGGATGGCCTCAGGGATTTGTAGGATTCTCCAAATTTTACTGTTTTGGACAATGGCATCGGCAGAATTCCCATGGATTGGGTAGGCACAGTCCTAATGTGTGATTCCAGGGGCCCGAGCCTGGAGTGTGTGTGGCCCAGGACTTTGAGGACAGAAGTCTGAAAACACAAACTCAGCTTAGGTTTGGGGACGTAGGTATGGCAGGCCCAATCTATAAACCATGAGAAGAACTCTTCCGGATATGAAGAAAGAGCGAGTCTGAGGTGCTTGCTCAGGCTTTTGTCTCTGGATTTTGTATCAGAGATGGCCGTGGAATGTCGGGGAGGCCTCATGGGCCATGGACGAATCTTCCTCTCTGTGGATTTGGCCCGATCCCAATTGTTTTTCGTCAATCTGTGGAATGGGAGGACTCCTTTCAGGTTTGTTACCTCAGGTGTCCCGCCAAAAGAGGAATTCCAAAGAAGAGCCCTGGGGAAAAGTGAAAGGAGAACCCGAACTATGGGTAAAATTTGGGGCCTAGGGGCATGGAAAACCCAATATGCTATCTCTTCATCCAGCCACTGAGAGGCCTTATTGAGGACTGGGATCAGGGTGAGGGTCACAATGTGTGGTTTTGACCAATGTGGCCCGCAAACATGAGCGGGGCCTCATGAGCCACATTGGATTCATCTACACTGAACGTTGGACAACATGCCAACCACATGGTTTGTTGCCACGGGAAAGGAGTTGTGATTTCTGCATCACTTTCAAGCCTGGGCAATGATTGGAGATAAGGTCTAGGTTCTGAAACTTGACAACCGAGGTTGGGAAGAGATGACGACCTAAGACCATGGCGGGTCCGATGTGCTCAGTGAGCGGCCAGCTTTCTGTGTGGGGCCAGGTAATCCAGGCTCAGGCTGTGTCAAAAAGGGCAATAGGGCCCAGGTCAGCCTATATATTTGGGGTACAGTCAAATGGCGTGCAGGTTGATCCTCATTTGGAGTTTCTGGGTAGCCCCAGAGGGCAATGTTTTTCTTCCTGAGGGCAGGAAGAGTGCTGCATTATAGTTCTGGTTTTCAAACTGGAGGCTTGTGGGCCAGTAGTCTGAGGAAGGAAATCTGAGAACAAGCTAGGCTTAGGTTTCTGGGTGAGGACAAGGCAGGAACAATCTACAGACCTGAATCGAGATCTCGTGCTTATGATGTAAGGGCGAGGATCAGAAGATCGCTCAGTTTGGTGTTTCTGTCCCTAATGGCCCTTCATGAAGGGGCGGGGTGGTCACGAGGCCGTGGGGGTTTTCCCACGATGTTAGTTGTGAGAAGCTCCAAACTGCAAAGATTCTTCTGCAGGACAATTGAGACCTGTTTGTTGGCTCCAGGGCAACGATTCCGAGCAGGGTTCTAAGGATGGATGGCTGGGTAGCCCACCTCGCATTCCAATTGTGTCCTAGCAACAAGACAGGTTAGATCTGCTGCATCTGGGGGAGCAACCCAGGAGGCTGAGTTGAAATGGACTCTCCTGTGGATGGGTCCTAATGTCTTTTTGTGTCTATGGAGACCTTGGAATGTAGCGGTGGCACTGGGGTCCTGAAGGGTTTTTCCAAACAGAGGCTTTGACACAGCTCCATCGTGCAAGTTTCCCATATGTAGATGAGATGTTTTCTGATGGGTGAGTCAAGAAACAGCCATACGCTGGTATTGGAATCCAGGCCTCTGAGGAGAGATGACTGGATACCACAGCAATGGATCCGTTTAGTGCCTAGGGGCCTGTTCGTTCCTTTTTACCTCTGGGGACATCAGTCTATGCGTCTGAGGGCAGGTAGGTGCTCAGATGAGCTCAGATTGCCCCTGTTTGTCCTGGGAAGCCACCACTGTTGGGATGGCCTCCGGCAGTTTGGAGGTTTATCCTATTAGTAGGGTTGTGGCCATTGGAATGGGCACTTACAATTCCCTTGGAGAGGGCAAGTACAGTCCTCAGGTTTGGCTCCAGGGGCCTGAGCCTGTAGGGTGTGTAGGCCAGAGCTGTTTGGACAGTTGTCTGAAAACACAAACGCGGCTTATGTTTCGGGTCATAGGTATGGCAGGACTGATCTACAGACCATGAGGAGAACTCTTCAGGATATGAAAAAAGGGCGAGTGTGAGGCTCGTGCTCAAGTTTTTGTCTCTGGATATCGTGTCACTCATGGTCGTGAAATTTCCGGGTGACTTCATGGGAAATGGACGAGTCTTACTCTCTGGGGTTTTGCCCCGTCCCAAGATTTTTGGGTCATTCTGGGAATGGAAGAAGTCCGTTTTGTTGTTGTTGTTGATTTGCTTTGTTTTGTTTTTTAACCGCAGGTGTTTCCCCAAATGAGGTATTCCAGAGTAGAGCCCTGGGGAGGGCCGACAGGACAACCAGAAATCTGGTTAAAAATTGTGGCCTAGGGACATGTCAAGCCCATTATGACATCTAATGGTCGAGCCACTTAGAGGACTTATTAGAGCACAGGACTCACGCTGAGGGTCACAATGCGTGTTTATGCCCTCTTCGCACTCAAGAATTGGCGGGGCCTGCGGGTGAATGCTGGTTTCTCCTACACTGAACGTTGGACAACATGCCAACCACAAGGTTTCTTGCCATGGGTAAGGACGAGTTCTGATTTCTGCATCACAGGCACCCCTGGGCAGTGGTTGGAGATAAGGTCTAGGTTCTGAAGCCTGAAAAACCGCAGTTGGGAATAGATGATGACCTAAGGCCATGGCGGTTCTGATGTGCTCAGTGTGCGGTCAGCTGTCTGGGTGTTGGTCAGGAGGTCCGAGCTCAGGTTGTGTCAGTGCATTAGTGCCCAGCTTAGACTATATACTTTGGGTACAGTCGAATGCCATGTAGATTTATCCTCATATAAGGTGCCTGGGAAGCTCATTAGGCCAAATTTTTTTTCTAGAGGGCAGGCAGAGTGCTGCATTGTGGGTCTGGAATTGCAAAACTTCTGGGCTTCGGGGCCGGGAGTGTGAGGAGGGAAGTCTGAAAACACAAGCTAGACTTGGGTTTCAGGGCCAGGGCACGGCAGGTACACCTGTAGATCTGAACCTATATCTCATGCATCTGAAGTCAGGGCGAGGATCAGACGTTGGCTCAGGTTGGAGTTTCTGTGCATGACGGCCCCTTCATGAAGGGAGCGGAATCTCGAGGCCATGGAGGTTTTCCCACGTTGGGAGTTGTGGGATGCCCCCTTCAAGGATTCCTTCTGCGGGACAATTGAGACTTGTTGGGCAGCTCCAGGACATCCCATATGGAATGACTCCAGGGCACCGTTCGAGGATGGATGCCTGGGAAGCCCGCCTCACATTCCAATTGTCTCCTTGCAACAAGACAGTTTAGTTCTGATGGCTCTGCGGGAGAAACCGGGGTGGCTGACTTGAAATGGACTTTCCTGAGGATGGGTCCTAATGTGTGTTTGTGTCCATGAGGGCCTTAAAATGGGGCGGTGGCACCGGGACACTGAAGTATTCTCCTAAGCTTTTGACATAGCTCGATGCACAAGGTTCCTTGTGGAGACGAGATTTGTTTTGATGGGTGCCTCAGGAAAACCTCTATGCTGGTATTGGAATCCAGGCTTTTGAGGAGACAAGCCTGTAATCCAAAGCAATGTATCCGATTATGGCCTAGGGTCCTGTCTGGTTCAATCTTCTTCTCAGGGGACATCCATCTATGGTATGAGTGGAGGTAGATGCTCAGCTGGTATCAGACCGCCCTTGTTTGTCCCAGGCGACCTGCACTATTGGGATGGCCTCAGGGATTTGTAGGGTTCTCCAAATTTTACTGTTTTGGACAATGGCATCGGCAGAATTCCCATGAATTGGGTAGGCACAGTCCTAATGTGTGACTCCAGGGGCCCCAGCCTGGAGTGTGTGTGGCCCAGGATTTTAAGGACAGAATTCTGAAAACACAAACTCAGCTTAGGTTTGGGGACGTAAGTATGGCAGGCCCGATCTATAAACCATGAGAAGAACTCTTCCGGATATGAAGAAAGAGCGAGTCTGAGGCGCTTGCTCAGGCTTTTGTCTCTGGATTTTGTATCAGAGATGGCCGTGGAATGTCGGGGAGGCCTCATGGGCCATGGACGAATCTTCCTCTCTGTGGATTTGGCCCGATCCCAATTGTTTTTCGTCAATCTGTGGAAAGGGAGGACTCCTTTCAGGTTTGTTACCTCAGGTGTCCCGCCAAAAGAGGAATTCCAAAGAAGAGCCCTAAGGAAAAGTGAAGGGAGAACCCGAACTCTGGGTAAAATTTGGGGCTTAGGGGCATGGCAAGCCCAATATGCTATCTCTTCATCTAGCATCTGAGAGGCCTTATTGAGGACTGGGATCAGGGTGAGGGTCACAATGTGTGGTTTTGACCAATGTGGCCCGCAAACATGAGCGGGGCCTGATGGGCCACACTGGTTTCAACTACACTGAACGTTGGACAACATGCCAACCACATGGTTTCTTGCCACGGGGAAGGAGTTGTGATTTCTGCATCACTTTCAAGCCTGGGCAGTGATTGGAGATAAGGTCTAGGTTCTGAAACTTGACAACCGAGGTTGGGAAGAGATGACGACCTAAGACCATGGCGGGTCCGATGTGCTCAGTAAGCGGCCAGCTTTCTGTGTGGGGCCAGGTAATCCAGGCTCAGGCTGTGTCAAAAAGGGCAATAGTGCCCAGGTCAGCCTATATATTTGGGGTACAGTCGAATGGCGTGCAGGTTGATCCTCATTTGGAGTTTCTGGGTAGCCCCAGAGGGCAATGTTTTTCTTCCTGAGGGCAGGAAGAGTGCTCCATTATAGTTCTGGTTTTCAAACTGGAGGCTTGTGGGCCAGTAGTCTGAGGAAGGAAATCTGAGAACAAGCTAGGCTTAGGATTCTGGGTGAGGACAAGGCAGGAACAATCTACAGACCTGAATCGAGATCTCGTCCTTATGATGTCAGGGCGAGGATCAGAAGATCGCTCAGGTTGGTGTTTCTGTCCCTGATGGCCCTTCATGAAGGGGCAGGGGGGCCACGAGGCCGTGGGGGTTTTCCCACGATGTTAGTTGTGAGAAGGTCCAAACTGCAAAGATTCTTCTGCAGGACAATTGAGACCTGTTGGTTGGCTCCAGGGCAACGATTCCGAGCAGGGTTCTAAGGATGGATGGCTGGGTAGCCCACCTGGCATTCCAATTGTGTCCTAGCAACAAGACAGGTTAGATCTGCTGGATCTGGAGGAGCAACCCAGGAGGCTGAGTTGAAATGGACTCTCCTGTGGATGGGTCCTAATGTCTTTTTGTGTCTATGGAGACCTTGGAATGTAGCGGTGGCACTGGGGTCCTGAAGGGTTTTTCCAAACAGAGGCTTTGACACAGCTCCATCGTGCAAGTTTCCCATATGTAGATGAGATGTTTTCTGATGGGTGAGTCAAGAAACAGCCATACACTGGTATTGAAATCCTGGCCTCTGAGGAGAGATGACTGGATACCACAGCAATGGATCCGTTTAGTGCCTAGGGGCCTGTTCGTTCCTTTTTACCTCTGGGGACATCAGTCTATGCGTCTGAGTGCAGGTAGGTGCTCAGATGAGCTCAGATTGCCTCTGTTTGTCCTGGGAAGCCACCACTATTGGGATGGCCTCCGGCAGTTTGGAGGTTTATCCTATTAGTAGGGTTGTGGCCATTGGAATGGGCACATACAATTCCCTTGGAGAGGGCAAGTACAGTCCTCAGGTTTGGCTCCAGGGGCCTGAGCCTGTAGGGTGTGTAGGCCAGAGCTGCTTGGACAGTTGTCTGAAAACACAAACGCGGCTTATGTTTCGGGTCATAGGTATGGCAGGACTGATCTACAGACCATGAGGAGAACTCTTCAGGATATGAAAAAAGGGCGAGTGTGAGGCTCGTGCTCAAGTTTTTGTCTCTGGATATCGTGTCACTCATGGTCGTGAAATTTCCGGGTGACTTCATGGGAAATGGACGAGTCTTACTCTCTGGGGTTTTGCCCCGTCCCAAGATTTTTGGGTCATTCTGGGAATGGAAGAAGTCCGTTTTGTTGTTGTTGTTGATTTGCTTTGTTTTGTTTTTTAACCTCAGGTGTCTCACCAAATGAGGTATTCCAGAGTAGAGCCCTGGAGAGGGCCGACAGGACAACCAGAAATCTGGTTAAAAATTGTGGCCTAGGGACATGTCAAGCCCATTATGACATCTAATGATCGAGCCACTGAGAGGACTTACTAGAGCACAGGACTCACGCTGAGGGTCACAATGCGTGTTTATGCCCTCTTCGCACTCAAGAATTGGCGGGGCCTGCGGGTGAATGCTGGTTTCTCCTACACTGAACGTTGGACAACATGCCAACCACAAGGTTTCTTGCCATGGGTAAGGACGAGTTCTGATTTCTGCATCACAGGCACCCCTGGGCAGTGGTTGGAGATAAGGTCTAGGTTCTGAAGCCTGAAAAACCGCAGTTGGGAATAGATGATGTCCTAAGGCCATGGCGGTTCTGATGTGCTCAGTGTGCGGTCAGCTGTCTGGGTGTTGGTCAGGAGGTCCGAGCTCAGGTTGTGTCAGACAGTGCATTAGTGCCCAGGTTAGACTATATACTTTGGGTACAGTCGAATGCCATGTAGATTTATCCTCATATAAGGTGCCTGGGAAGCTCATTAGGCCAAATTTTTTTTCTAGAGGGCAGGCAGAGTGCTGCATTGTGGGTCTGGAATTGCGAAACTTCCGGGCTTCGGGGCCTGGAGTGTGAGGACGGAAGTCTGAGAACACAAGCTAGACTTGGGTTTCAGGGCCAGGGCACGGCAGGTATCCCTGTAGATCTGAACGTATATCTCATGCATCTGAAGTCAGGGCGAGGATAAGACATTGGCTCAGGTGGGAGTTTCTGTGCATGGCGGCCCCTTCATGAAGGGAGCGGAATCTCGAGGCCATGGAGGTTTTCCCACGTTGGGAGTTGTGGGATGCCCCCTTCAAGGATTCCTTCTGCGGGACAATTGAGACTTGTTGGGCAGCTCCAGGACATCCCATATGGAATGACTCCAGGGCACTGTTCGAGGATGGATGCCTGGGAAGCCCGCCTCGCATTCCAATTGTCTCCTAGCAACAAGACAGTTTAGATCTGATGGCTCTGCGGGAGAAACCGGGGTGGCTGACTTGAAATGGACTTTCCTGAGGATGGGTCCTAATGTGTCTTTGTGTCCATGAGGGCCTTAAAATGGGGCGGTGGCACCGGGACCCTGAAGTATTCTCCTAAGCTTTTGACATAGCTCGATGCACAAGGTTACTTGTGGAGACGAGATTTGTTTTGATGGGTGCCTCAGGAAAACCTCGATGCTGGTATTGCAATCCAGGCTTTTGAGGAGACATGCCTGTAATCCAAAGCAATGTATCCGATTATGGCCTAGGGTCCTGTCTGGTTCAATCTTCTTCTCAGGGGACATCCATCTATGGTATGAGTGGAGGTAGATGCTCAGCTGGTATCAGACCGCCCTTGTTTGTCCCGGGCGACCTGCACTATTGGGATGGCCTCAGGGATTTGTAGGGTTCTCCAAATTTTACTGTTTTGGACAATGGCATCGGCAGAATTCCCATGGATTGGGTAGGCACAGTCCTAATGTGTGACTCCAGGGGCCCCAGCCTGGAGGGTGTGTGGCCCAGGACTTTGAGGACAGAAGTCTGAAAACACAAACTCAGCTTAGGTTTGGGGACGTAGGTATGGCAGGCCCGATCTATAAACCATGAGAAGAACTCTTTCGGATATGAAGAAAGAGCAAGTCTGAGGCGCTTGCTCAGGCTTTTGTCTCTGTATTTTGTATCAGAGATGGCCGTGGAATGTCGGGGAGGCCTCATGGGCCATGGACGAATCTTCCTCTCTGTGGATTTGGCCCGATCCCAATTGTTTTTCGTCAATCTGTGGAATGGGAGGACTCCTTTCAGGTTTGTTACCTCAGGTGTCCCGCCAAAAGAGGAATTCCAAAGAAGAACCCTGGGGAAAAGTGAAGGGAGAACCCGAACTCTGGGTAAAATTTGGGGCTTAGGGGCATGGCAAGCCCAATATGCTACCTCTTCATCCAGCCACTGAGAGGCCTTATTGAGGACTGGGATCAGGGTGAGGGTCACAATGTGTGGTTTTGACCAATGTGGCCCGCAAACATGAGCGGGGCTTCATGGGCCACACTGGTTTCAACTACACTGAACGTTGGACAACATGCCAACCACATGGTTTCTTGCCACGGGGAAGGAGTTGTGATTTCTGCATCACTTTCAAGCCTGGGCAGTGATTGGAGATAAGGTCTAGGTTCTGAAACTTGACAACCGAGGTTGGGAAGAGATGACGACCTAAGACCATGGCGGGTCCGATGTGCTCAGTGAGCGGCCAGCTTTCTGTGTGGGGCCAGGTAATCCAGGCTCAGGCTGTGTCAAAAAGGGCAATAGGGCCCAGGTCAGCCTATATATTTGGGGTACAGTCAAATGGCGTGCAGGTTGATCCTCATTTGGAGTTTCTGGGTAGCCCCAGAGGGCAATGTTTTTCTTCCTGAGGGCAGGAAGAGTGCTGCATTATAGTTCTGGTTTTCAAACTGGAGGCTTGTGGGCCAGTAGTCTGAGGAAGGAAATCTGAGAACAAGCTAGGCTTAGGTTTCTGGGTGAGGACAAGGCAGGAACAATCTACAGACCTGAATCGAGATCTCGTGCTTATGATGTAAGGGCGAGGATCAGAAGATCGCTCAGTTTGGTGTTTCTGTCCCTAATGGCCCTTCATGAAGGGGCGGGGTGGTCACGAGGCCGTGGGGGTTTTCCCACGATGTTAGTTGTGAGAAGCTCCAAACTGCAAAGATTCTTCTGCAGGACAATTGAGACCTGTTTGTTGGCTCCAGGGCAACGATTCCGAGCAGGGTTCTAAGGATGGATGGCTGGGTAGCCCACCTGGCATTCCAATTGTGTCCTAGCAACAAGACAGGTTAGATCTGCTGCATCTGGGGGAGCAACCCAGGAGGCTGAGTTGAAATGGACTCTCCTGTGGATGGGTCCTAATGTCTTTTTGTGTCTATGGAGACCTTGGAATGTAGCGGTGGCACTGGGGTCCTGAAGGGTTTTTCCAAACAGAGGCTTTGACACAGCTCCATCGTGCAAGTTTCCCATATGTAGATGAGATGTTTTCTGATGGGTGAGTCAAGAAACAGCCATACGCTGGTATTGGAATCCAGGCCTCTGAGGAGAGATGACTGGATACCACAGCAATGGATCCGTTTAGTGCCTAGGGGCCTGTTCGTTCCTTTTTACCTCTGGGGACATCAGTCTATGCGTCTGAGGGCAGGTAGGTGCTCAGATGAGCTCAGATTGCCCCTGTTTGTCCTGGGAAGCCACCACTGTTGGGATGGCCTCCGGCAGTTTGGAGGTTTATCCTATTAGTAGGGTTGTGGCCATTGGAATGGGCACTTACAATTCCCTTGGAGAGGGCAAGTACAGTCCTCAGGTTTGGCTCCAGGGGCCTGAGCCTGTAGGGTGTGTAGGCCAGAGCTGTTTGGACAGTTGTCTGAAAACACAAACGCGGCTTATGTTTCGGGTCATAGGTATGGCAGGACTGATCTACAGACCATGAGGAGAACTCTTCAGGATATGAAAAAAGGGCGAGTGTGAGGCTCGTGCTCAAGTTTTTGTCTCTGGATATCGTGTCACTCATGGTCGTGAAATTTCCGGGTGACTTCATGGGAAATGGACGAGTCTTACTCTCTGGGGTTTTGCCCCGTCCCAAGATTTTTGGGTCATTCTGGGAATGGAAGAAGTCCGTTTTGTTGTTGTTGTTGATTTGCTTTGTTTTGTTTTTTAACCGCAGGTGTTTCCCCAAATGAGGTATTCCAGAGTAGAGCCCTGGGGAGGGCCGACAGGACAACCAGAAATCTGGTTAAAAATTGTGGCCTAGGGACATGTCAAGCCCATTATGACATCTAATGGTCGAGCCACTTAGAGGACTTATTAGAGCACAGGACTCACGCTGAGGGTCACAATGCGTGTTTATGCCCTCTTCGCACTCAAGAATTGGCGGGGCCTGCGGGTGAATGCTGGTTTCTCCTACACTGAACGTTGGACAACATGCCAACCACAAGGTTTCTTGCCATGGGTAAGGACGAGTTCTGATTTCTGCATCACAGGCACCCCTGGGCAGTGGTTGGAGATAAGGTCTAGGTTCTGAAGCCTGAAAAACCGCAGTTGGGAATAGATGATGACCTAAGGCCATGGCGGTTCTGATGTGCTCAGTGTGCGGTCAGCTGTCTGGGTGTTGGTCAGGAGGTCCGGGCTCAGGTTGTGTCAGACAGTGCATTAGTGCCCCCGTAGACTATATAATTTGGGTAAAGTCGAGTGCCATGTAGATTTATCCTCATATAAGTTGTCTGGGCAGCTCATTAGGCAAAATTTGTTTTCTAGAGGGCAGGCAGAGTGCTTCATTGTCGGTCCGGAATTGCCAAACTTGAGGGCTTCGTGTCCAGGAGTGTGAGGACGGAAGTCTGAGAACACAAGCTAGACTTGTGTATCAGGGCGAGGACACGGCAGGGACCACTGTAGATCTGAACCAATATCTCATGCATCTGAAATCAGGGCGAGGATCAGACGTTGGCTCACGTTGGAGTTTATGTGCATGACGGCCCCTTCATGAAGGGAGCGGAATCTCGAGGCCATGGAGGTTTTCCCACGTTGGGTGTTGTGGGATGCCCCCTTCAAGGATACCTTCTGCGAGACAATTGAGACCTGTTGGGCAGCTTCAGGACATCCCATATGGAATGACTCCAGGGCACCATTCGAGGATGGATGACTGGGAAGCAGGCCTCGCATTCCAATTTTCTCCTAGCAACAAGTGAGTTTAGATCTGATGATTCTGCGTGAGCAACAGGAGTGACTGACTTGAAATGGACTTTCCTGAGGATGCGTCCTAATGTGTGTTTGTGTCCATGAGGGCCTTAAAATGGGGCGGTGGCACCGGGACCCTGAAGTATTCTCCTAAGCTTTTGACATAGCTCGATGCAAAAGTCTCCTTGTGGAGACGAGATTTGTTCTGATGGGTGCCTCAGAAAAACACCTATGCTGGTATTGGAATCCAGGCTTTTGAGGAGACATGCCTGTAAACCAAAGCAATGTATCCGATTATGGCCTAGGGTCCTTTCTGGTTCAATCTTCTTCTCAGGGGACATCCATCTATGGTATGAGTGGAGGTAGATGCTCAGCTGGTATCAGACCGCCCTTGTTTGTCCCGGGCGACCTGCACTATTGGGATGGCCTCAGGGATTTGGAGGGTTCTCCTAATTTTACGGATTTGGACAATGGAATGGGCAGAATTCCCATGGATTGGGTAGACACAGTCCTAATGTGTGACACCTGGGGCCCCAGCCTGGAAGGTGTGTGGCCCAGGACTTTGGGGACAGAAGTCTGAAAACACAAACTCAGCTTAGCCTTGGGGAGGTAGGTATAGCAGGCCCGATCTATAAACCATGAGAAGAACTCTTCCGGATATAAAGAAAGAGCGAGTCTGAGGCACTTGCTCAGGCTTTTGTCTCTGGATTTTGTATCAGAGATGGCCGTGGAATGTCGGGGAGGCCTCATGGGCCATGGCCGAATCTTCCTCTCTGTGGATTTGACCCGATCCCAATTGTTTTTCATCAATCTGTGGAATGGGAGGACTCCTTTCAGGTTTGTTACCTCAGGTGTCCCACCAAACTAGGAATTCCAAAGATGAGCCCTGGGGAAAAGTGAAGGGAGAACCCGAACTATGGGTAAAATTTGGGGCCTAGGGGCATGGCAAGCCGAATATGCTGACTCTTCATCCAACCACTGAGAGGCCTTACCTGAGGCCTGGGATCAGGCTGAGGGACACAATGTGTGTTTGTGACCAATGTGGCCTATAAACATGGGCGGGGCCTCATGGGCCACACTGGTTTCAACTACACTGAACTTTGGAAAAACATGCCAACCACTAGGTTTCTTGCCAAGGCGAAGGAGAAGTTCTGATTCTTGTATCACGTTCAATCCTGAGCAGTGAGTGGAGATAAGGTCTAGGTTCTGAAGGTGAAAACGGAGGTTGGGTAGAGTTGATGGCCTAAATCCATTGTGGGTGTGATATGCTCTGTTTATGGCCAGCTGTCTGGGTGTTGGACTGGAGGTCTGCCCTCAGGCTGTTTCAGACAGGGCTTTAGTGCACAGGCTAGACAGTATAATTGGGGTATGGTCGAGTGGCATGCAGGTTGTTACTCATTTGGCGTTTCTGGTTAGGCCTATAGGGCAACATTTTTCTTCTGGAGGGCAGGCAGAGTGCTGCATTGTGTCTCCAGAATTGCCAAACTGGAGGGGTGTGGCCAGGATTGTGAGGAAGGAAGTCTGAAAACACGAGTTTTGGGACCAAGAGCATGGCAGGTCCACTCTGCAGAGGCTGAATCGAGATCTCCTGCAGGTGAGATCAGGGCGATTATCAGATGTTGCCTCAAGCTGGAGTTTGTGTCCACGACGGCCCTTACATGAAGGGGGTGGGGGCGTCATGAGGCCAGGGAGGTTTCCCTACGCTGGGAGTTGTGAGCTGCTCCAAACTTCAAAGTTTCCTTCTTCAGGACAGTCGAGTACTATTGGATGGTCCCTTGATTCCCCATACAGAAAGACTCGAGAGCAGGGGCCTAAGCATGGATGCCGAGAAACGCCTACTCACCTTCCCATTGCCTGGTGGAGACAAGGCACGCTCAATCTGCGGGCTCTTGTGTGAGCTACCCAGAAGGCTGAGTTTAAATGGACTCTCCTCAGGATGAGTCATAATGTGGGTTGGTGGCCATGGAGACCTTGGAATGTGGCAGTAGCTAAGGGACTCTGCAGGATTTTCCAACCCGAAGGGCTTGACACAACTCCAACAAGGAAGCTTCCCATGTGGAGATGAGAGGTCTTCTGTCTGGTGCCTCAGGAAAGCCCCGTATGCTGGTCTTCGAACCCAGGCCTCTGAGGAGTGATACCTGGACACCAAAGCAAGAGTTCATAATAGGGCCTAGGGGCCTGTCTGGTTCAATCTTCTGTCTCTGCGGATATCTGTCTGTGTGTCTGCATGGAGGTAGTAGTTGCTCAGCTTGTGTCATAATGCCCCTATTTGTCCAGTGCGGCTTGTGGTAGTGGGATGTCCTTAGGGACCTTGAGGTTTCTACTATTTTGTTGAGTTGTGGCCAATGGAATGGGCAGTTTCTTAGGAGAGAGCAGGCACAGTTCTGTGGTGTGGCTCCAGAGACCCCAGCCTGGAGGCTGTGTGGGCCATGGCTGTGCAGACAGACATCCAAAAACCCTAACTCAGCTCAGGTTTGGGGCCGAGGTTACGGCAGGCCTGATCTACAGTCCATGAGGGGAGCTCCTCTGGATATGAAAGAAGGGTGAGAGGGAGGCAGTCGCTCAGGCTTTTGTCTCTGGATGTTTTGTCCACAAAGACCGTTTAATGTAGGAGTTGCCTCATGGGTCGTAGAAGTCTCCCTCTCTGGTAGTTTGTCCAGCCGCCAAGTGTTTGGGGTCATTCTGTGGGAAGGGAAGTGTCCTGTTTTCTGCTTCATGTGTCCCACCAGTAGAGGGATTCTAGAGCATAGCAGTGGGTACTGACAACTGGAATACTCGCCCTCTGGTTAAGCCTGGGGGCCTATGGATATGACAAGCCCCATATGCAGGATCTTGGTCCAGCCACTGAGAGGCGTTACTTTAATACGGGACTCACGCTGCAGGTCACAATGTATGTCTGTGCCCTAGGCGGCCCTCAAGCACTGGCATGGCCTTTCGGACAATGCAGGTTTTCCCACATTGCTGAAGCCTGAAAACCGAGGTTGGGAAGAGATGACGACCTACAGCCATAGCGGGTCCTATGTGTCCAGGTTGGGGCCAGCTGTCTGGGTGTCGTTTGGGATGTCTTGTCTCAGGCTGTGCCAGACAGGGCATTAGTATACAGGGTAGGCTGTATAATTGCTTTACAATCGAGTGGCATGCATTAGAAAATCATTTGGGGTTTCTTATTAGCAGCATAGGGCAAAGTTTTTCTTCTGGAGGGCAGGCAGAGTGCTGCATTGTGGCTTCGGAATTCCCAAACTGGAGGGCTTGTGGGCCAGGAGAGTGAGGACGGAAGTCTGAGAACACAAGCTAGGCTTAGGTTTCAGGGCAAGGACATGGCAGGCACACTCTGCAGAGCTGAATTGAGATCTCATGCGTCTGAATTCAGGTCGAGGATCAGACTTTGGCTCAGGTTTGAGTTTCTGTCCATGTTGGTCTCTTCATGAAGGGGGGATATTATGAGCCCATGGGGGTTTTCCCACTATTGGAGTTGTGAGATGCTCCAAACCGCAAGGATTCCTTCTGTGGGACAATTAAGATTTGTTGGATGGCTCCAGGACGTCTTATAAGGTATTTTTCCAGAACAGGGTTCTAAGTATGGATGCCTGGGCAGCCAGCCTCACATTCCAATTGTCTCCTAGCAACAAGAAACGTTTGATCTGCTGGCTTGGGGTAGCAACAGAGGGGGCTGAGTTGAAATGGACTTTCCTGAGGATGGTCTTAATGTTGGTTTGAGTCCATGGAGACCTTGGTATGGGGCAGTGGCACCAGGGCCCTGAAGGATTCTCCTAACCAGAGGTTATGACAAAGCTCCAATGAGCAAGTTTTCCATGGGGAGACGAGATTTGTTCTTATTGGTGCCTCAGGAAACCACCATATGCTGGTATTGGAAACGAGGCCTCTGAGGAGAGATGCCTGAAAACCAAAGCAATGGATTTGATTAGGGCCTAGGGGCCTGTCCAGTTCAATATTCTTCTTTGGGGACATCTGTTGTCTGAGTGGAGGTAGTTGCTCAGCTGGTTTGAGATCGCCCCTGTTTGTCCTGGGCGGCCTACACTATTGGGATGGCCTCGGTGACTTTGGAGGTTTTTTCTCATTTGCAAGGTTGTGGCCAATGGAATGGGAAGAATTCCCTTGAAAGGGAAGCACAGTCCTGAGGTGTGGCTCCAGGGACCCAAGTGTGGAGCGTGTGTGGTCCAGGGTTATTTGGACAAAAGTCTGAAAACACAAACTCCACTTAGTTTGGGGGATGTAGGTATGCCCGGTCCGATCTATAGGCCGTGAGGAGAACTCTTCGGGATATGAACAAAGGGCGAATGTGAGGTGCTTGCTCATGCTTTTTTTTTTTTTTTTCTGGAAATGTGTCACCGATTGCCATTGAATGTCGGGGTGTCCTCATGGGCCATCGATGAGGCTCCTTTTCTGGGGATTTGACCTGATCCCAAGAGTGGGGTCATTCTGTGGTAAGGGAGGAGGCCTTTCTGGTTTTTTTGTTTATTTATTTATTTATTTATTTTTTTATCTCAGGTGGCCCACCAAAATAGGGATTCCAGAGCAGAGTCGTGGGTTGGGGCAACTGGACAACCAGACCTCTGGCTAACATTGGGACTTAAGAACATGGCAATCCCCATATGTGGGCTCTTGGTCCAGACACTGAGAGACCTTCCTTGAGGATAGGTCTCACACTGAGTTTCACAATGTGTTTTTGTGCCCAAGGAGCCCCTCATGTCAGGACGTGGCCTAATGTACCATGCTGGTTTCTCCTACACTGAACGTTGCACAATATGGCAACCACAAGTTTTCTGGCCATGGGGAAGATGGAGTTCTAATTTCTGCAACACTTTCACTCCTGGACTGTGATTGGATTTAAGGTCTAGGTTCTGAAGCCTGAAATCTGAGGTTGGGAAGAGATGAAGACCTAAGGCCATGGTGTGGCTGATGTGCTCAGTGTTCGGCCAGCTGTTGAGTGTGGGTTGGGAGGTGCAGGCTCAGGCTGTGGCAGACAGGGAATTAGTGCCCTGGCTAGACTGTATCATTGGGGTGCAGTCGAGTTTCGTGCAGGATGGTACTCATTTGTGGTTACTGGGTAGCCCCAGAGGGCAACGTTTTTCTTCTGGAGGGAAGACACAGTGCCACATAGTGGCTCCAGAATTCCCAAACTGGAAGGCTTGTGGGCAAGGAGTGTGAGGAAAAAATTCTGAGAACAAGAGCCAGACTTAGATTTCGGGGTGAGGGGACGGCAGGCACCCTCTGCAGAGATGATTCGAGATCCCGTATGCCTGAAGACAGAGCTAGGATCAGACGTTGGCTTACGTCGGAGTTTCTGTCCATGACGGCCCCTTCATGAAGGCGACGGTGTCACGAGGACATGGAGGTTTTCCCACGATGGGAATTGTGAGATGCTCCAAACCGTAATGATTCCTTCTGTGGGACAGTCGAGACCTGTTGGATGGCTCCAGGACATCCCATAAGGAAGTTATTCAGAGCAGGGTTCTAAGGATGGATGCCTGGGCAGCCTGCCTCCCATTCCAGGTGTCTCATAGCGCCAAGGCAAGTTCGATCTGCTGGATCTAGGGGAGCAACCGAGGCAGGTTTGTTGAAATGGGTGAGTTGAGGATGGGTCATAATGTGCATTTGTGTCCATGTAGACCTTGGAATGGGGTGCTTGATCCGGGGCCTTGAGGGATGTTCATAACCGGAGGTTTTGATGGGTTCTAAAGAGTACGTTTCCTATGTATAGAAGAGAATTGTTTTGATGAGTGCCTAAGGAATCTCCCATATGCTGGTATTGGAAACCAGGACTCTGAGGAGAGATGACTGGAAACAAAAGCAATCGAGATGATTAGGGCATAGGTGCCTGTCCGGTTCAATCTCTTTCCTGAGGATACGTGTCTAAGGATCTGAGGGGATGTAGTTGCTCAGCTTGTGTCAGATCGCCCCTGTTTGTCCTGGGCAGCCTATAATATTGGGATGGCTTCGGGACTTTGGAGTTTCTCCTAATCTATAGGGTTGTGGCCAATGGAATGGGCAGAAATCCCCTGGAGAGGTCAGGCACAGTTCTGAGTTTGGCTCTAGGGGCCCAGCCTTGAGGCTGTGTGGGCCAGGCCTGTGGGGACAAAAGTCTGCAAACACAAACTCTGCTTAGGATTGGGGACATAGGTATGGCACGCCCAATCTACAGACTGTGATAACACTTAGGGATATGAAAAAGGGTGAGTTTGAGGTGCTTGCTCAGGTTTTGTCTCTGGATTTGTGTCAACAATGAGGGTGGAATGCTGGCGTGGCCTCATGGGTTGTGAATGGCTTTCCTTCTCTGAGGATTTGACCCGATCCCAAGAGTTTGGGTACATTCTGTGGGATGGGGGGAGTCTTTTCTGTTTTTTTATTTTATTTTATTTTATATTTTATTTTATGTACCTCAAGTGTCCCAATAAAAGAGGGATTCCAGAGCAGAGTCCTTGGGAGGGACAACTGGATATCCCCACCTCTGTTTAAGTTTGGGGGCCTAGGGGCATGGCAAGTCCAATAGGCGGGCTCTTGATTCAGACACTGAGAGGCCTTCCTTGAGGACAGGGCTCATGCTGAGGTTCACAATGCCTATTTGTGCCCAACAAGGCCCTCAAGCATGGGAAGTGCCTCATGGGCCACGCTAGATTCTTCTACACTGAACGTTGGAGAATATGCCAACCACAAGGTTTCCAGCCATGGCGAAGGAAGAGTTGTGATTTCTGCATCACGTTCACCCCTGGACAGTGTTTGGAGTTTAGGTCTAGGTTCTGAAACCCGAAAACTGAGGTTGGGAAGGGATGAAGACCTAAGGACCTGATGGGTCCAATGAGCTCAGTGTGCGGCCAGCTGTTGAGCGTAGGTCTGGAGGTGTGGGCTCATGCTGTGTCAGACAAGGCATTAGACAGGGTAGACTGCATATTTGGGGTGCAGTCGAGTGGCGTTCAGTTGATCCTTATTCGGGTTTCTAGGTAGCTCCATAAGGCAACGTTTTTCTTCTGGAGGGCAGGCAGTGTGCTGCATTATGGCCCCAGTATTGCCAATCTGTAGGGCTTTTGGGGCAGGGGTGTGAGGACGGTAGTCTGAGAACACAAGCTAGGCTTAGTTTTGGGGGGTGAGTGCACAGAAGGCACACTCTGCAGAGCTGAATCAAGGTCTCATGCACCTGAAGTCAGGGCGAATATCAGACGTTTGCTCAGGTTGGAGTTTCTGTCCATGATGGCCCCTTTATAAAGTGGAGCGTCTCAAGAGGCCATGTAGATTTTCCCACAATGGGAGTTGTGAGATGCTCCAGACTGCAAAGATTCCTTCTGTGGGACACTTGAGACCTGTTGGATGGCTCTAGGATGTCCCATGTGGAACGACTCCAGAGTAGGGTTCTAAGGATGGATGCCTGGGCAGCCCGCCTCCCATTCTAGTTGTCTCCTAGCAACAAGGCAGGTTTGATCTGCAGGCCCTGGGGGAGAAACCAAGGGGGTTGAGTTGACATGGACTCTCCCGACAATAGATCATAATGTGGGTTTAAGTCCATTGAGACCTTGGAATGGGGCGCTTGATCCGGGGCCCTGAAAGATTCTCCTAAACAGAGGTTTTTATAGAGCTCCAAAGAGTACATTTCCTATGTGGAGACGAGATTTTTCTGATGAGTGCCTCAGTAATCCCCCGTATTCTGGTATTGGAAACCAGGCCTCTGAGTAGAGATGCCTGGAAACAAAAGCAATGGATCTGATTAGAGCCTAAGTGCCTGTCCAGTTCAATCTTATTCTATGGGGATATCTGTCTCTGGGTCTGAGTGGAGGTAGTTTCCTAACTTGTGAAAGATCATCCCTGTTTGTCCTGGGCAGCCAACACTATTGGGATGGCCTCGGGGAGTTTGGAGGATTCTCCTAATCTATAGGGTTGTGGCCAATGGAAATGGCAGAATTCCCCTGGAGAGGGAAGCCACAGTCCTGAGGTGTGTCTCCAGGGTCCCCAGCTTGGACGGTGTGTGGGCCAGGACTGTGGGGACAGAAGTCTGAAAACACAAACTCAGCATAGGTTTGGGGATGTATGTATGAAGGCTCGATCTACAGACAGTAAGAATTTTCCATGCTATGAACAAAGGGCGAGTATGTGGCGCTTGCTCAAGCTTTTGTCTCTGGATTTTGTGTCAACGGTGGCCGTGGAATGTCACGGTGTCCTCAAGGGCCATGGACAATTCTTTCTCTGGTGATATGGCCTGATCCCAAGTGGTTGGGATCATTCTGTGGATGGGAAGAGTCCTTTCTGTATTTTTTTTTTTTACCTCAGGTGTTCCACCAAATAGGGATTCCAGAGTAGAGACCTGAGTAGGGGTGACTAGACATCTCGAACTCTGGTTGAGATTGGGGGACTAGGGGCTTGGCAAGCCCCATATGTGGGCTGTTGTTCCAGTCACTAAGAGGCTTTACATGAGGATAGGGCTCACGCTGAGGGTCACAATGTGTGTTTGTGCAAATTGTGGCCCTCAGGGATAGGTGGGGCCTCATAGTCCATGCTGCTTTCTCCTACTATGAACAATGGACAACATGCCAACCACTAGGTTACTTGCCAAGGCGAAGGAGAAGTTCTGATTCTTGCATCACGTTCACTCCTGAGCAGTGAGTGGAGATAAGGCCTAGGTTCTGAAGGTGAAAACTGAGGTTGGGTAGAGATGATGGCCTAAAGACATTGTGGGTGTGATATGCTCTGTGTACGGCCAGCTTTCTGGGTGTTGGACTGGAGGTCTGCCCTCAGGCTGTGCCAGATAGGGCTTTAGTGCACAGGCTAGACTGTATAATTGGGGTATGGTCGCGTGGCATGCAGGTTGTTACTCATTTGGCATTTCCGGTTAGCCCTATAGGGCAACATTTTTCTTCTGGAGGGCAGGCAGAGTGCTGCATTGTGTCTCCAGAATTGCCAAACTGGAGGGGTGTGGCCAGGATTGTGAGGAAGGAAGTCTGAAAACACAAGCTAGCACGAGTTTTGGGGCCAAGAGCATGGCAGGCCCACTCTGCAGAGGCTGAATCGAGATCTCCTGCAGGTGAGGTCAGGGCGAGTATCAGATGTTGCCTCAAGCTGGAGTTTGTGTCCATGACGGCCCCTTCCTGAAGGGGTTGGGGGCGTCATGAGGCCAGGGAGGTTTCCCTACGCTGGGAGTTGTGAGCTGCTCCAAACTTCAAAGTTTCCTTCTTCAGGACAGTCGAGTACTATTGGATGGTCCCTTGATGCCCCATACAGAAAGACTCGAGAGCAGGGGCCTAAGTATGGATGTCGAGACACGCCAACTCACCTTCCCATTGCCTGGTCGAGACAAGGCACGCTCAATCTGCGGGCTCTTGGGTGAGCTACCCAGAAGGCTGAGTTTAAATGGACTCTCCTGAGGATGAGTCATAATGTGGGTTGGTGGCCATGGAGACCTTGGAATGTGGCAGTAGCTAAGGGACTCGGCAGGATTCTCCAACCCAAAGGGCTTGACACAACTCCAAAAAGGAAGCTTCCCATGTGGAGATGAGAGGTCTTCTGTCTGGTGCCTCAGGACAGCCCCGTATGCTGGTCTTCGAACCCAGGCCTCTGAGGAGTGATACCTGGACACCAAAGCAAGAGTTCATAATAGGGCCTAGGGGCCTGTCTGGTTCAATCTTCTGTCTCTGCGGATATCTGTCTGTGTGTCTGCATGGAGGTAGTAGTTGCTCAGCTTGTGTCATAATGCCCGTATTTATCCAGTGGGGCTTGCGGTAGTGGGATGTCCTTGGGGACCTTGAGGTTTCTACTATTTTGTAGAGTTGTGGCCAATGGAATGGGCAGTTTCTTAGGAGAGAGCAGGCACAGTTCTGTGTTGTGGCTCCAGAGACCCCAGCCTGGAGGCTGTGTGGGCCATGGCTGTGCAGACAGACATCCAAAAACCCTAACTCAGCTCAGGTTTGGGGCCGAGGTTACGGCAGGCCTGATCTTCAGTCCATGAGGGGAGCTCCTCTGGATATGAAAGAAGGGTGAGAGGGAGGCAGTCGCTCAGGCTTTTGTCTCTGGATGTTTTGTCCACAATGGCCGTTTAATGTAGGAGTTGCCTCATGGGTCGTAGAAGTCTCCCTTTCTGGTAGTTTGTCCAGCCGCCAAGTGTTTGGGGTCATTCTGTGGAAAGGGAAGTGTCCTGTTTTCTGCTTCATGTGTCCCCCCAGTAGAGGGATTCTAGAGCATAGCAGTGGGTACTGACAACTGGAATACTTGCCCTCTTGTTAAGCCTGGGGGCCTATGGATATGACAAGCCCCATATGGAGGATCTTGGTCCAGCCACTGAAAGGCGTTACTTTAATACGGGACTCACGCTGCAGGTCACAATGCATGTCTGTGCCCTAGGCGGCCCTCAAGCACTGGCGTGGCCTTTCGGACAATGCAGGTTTTCCCACATTGAACGTTGGACAACATGCCAACCACAAGGTTTCTGGCCATGGGGAAGGAGGAATTCTAATTTCTGCATCACGTTCACCCCTGGGCAGTGATTGGAGAAAAGGTCTAGGTTCTGAAGCCTGAAAACCGAGGTTGGGAAGAGATGACGACCTACAGCCATAGCGGGTCCTATGTGTCCAGGTTGGGGCCAGCTGTCTGGGTGTCGTTTGGGATGTCTTGTCTCAGCCTGTGCCAGACAGGGCATTAGAATACAGGGTGGGCTGTATAATTGCTTTACAATCGAGTGGCATGCATTAGAAAATCATTTGGGGTTTCTTATTAGCAGCATAGGGCAAAGTTTTTCTTCTGGAGGACAGGCAGAGTGCTGCATTGTGGCATCGGAATTCCCAAACTGGAGGGCTTGTGGGCCAGGAGAGTGAGGACGGAAGTCTGAGAACACAAGCTAGGCTTAGGTTTCGGGGCAAGGACATGGCAGGCACACTCTGCAGAGCTGAATTGAGATCTCATGCGTCTGAAGTCAGGTCGAGGTTCAGACTTTGGCTCAGGTTTCAGTTTCTGTCCATGTGGGCCCCTTCAGGAAGGGGGGCATTATGAGGCCATGGGGGTTTTCCCACTTTTGGAGTTGTGAGATGCTCCAAACCGCAAGGATTCCTTCTGTGGGACAATTAAGATTTGTTGGATGGCTCCAGGACGTCTTATAATGTATTTTTCCAGAACAGGGTTCTAAGTATGGATGCCTGGGCAGCCAGCCTCACATTCCAATTGTTTCCTAGCAACAAGAAACGTTTGATCTGCTGGCTTGGGGTAGCAACAGAGAGGGCTGAGTTGAAATGGACTTTCCTGAGAATGGTCTTAATGTTGGTTTGAGTCCATGGAGACCTTGGTATGGGGCACTGGCACCAGGGCCCTGAAGGATTCTCCTAACCAGAGGTTATGACAAAGCTCCAATGAGCAAGTTTTCCATGGGGAGACGAGATTTGTTCTTAATGGTGCCTCAGGAAACCACCATATGCTGGTATTGGAAACGAGGCCTCTGAGGAGAGATGCCTGGAAACCAAAGCAATGGATCTGATTAGGGCCTAGGGGCCTGTCCGGTTCAATATTCTTTTCTGGGGACATCTGTTGTCTGAGTAGAGGTAGTTGCTCAGCTGGTTTGAGATCACCCCTGTTTGTCCTGGGCGGCCTACACTATTGGGATGGCCTCGGTGACTTTGGAGGTTTTTCCTAATTTGCAAGGTTGTGGCCAATGGAATGGGAAGAATTCCCTTGAAAGGGAAGCACAGTCCTGAGGTGTGGCTCCAGGGACCCAAGTGTGGAGCGTGTGTGGTCCAGGGCTATTTGGACAAAAGTCTGAAAACACAAACTCCACTTAGGTTGGGGGATGTAGGTATGGCCGGCCCGATCTATAGACCGTGAGGAGAACTCTTCGGGATATGAACAAAGGGCGAATGTGAGGTGCTTGCTCATGCTTTTTTTTTTTTTTTTCTGGAAATGTGTCACCGATTGCCATGGAATGTCGAGGTGTCCTCATGCGCCATCGATGAGGCTCCTTTTCTGGGGATTTGACCTGATCCCAAGAGTTTGAGGTCATTCTGTGGTAAGGGAGGAGGCCTTTCTGGTTTTTTTGTTTATTTATTTATTTTTTTTTTTTTTACCTCATGTGGCCCACCAAAATAGGGATTCCAGAGCAGAGTCGTGGGTTGGGGCAACTGGACAACCAGAACTCTGGTTAACATTGGGACTTAAGAACATGGCAATTCCCATAGATTTGAGGGTCTATTTCTGGGCTCTCTATTCTGTTCCATTGATCTATGTGTCTGTTTTTGTGCCAGTACCATGCTGTCTTGATGATGACAGCTTTGTAATAGAGCTTGAAGTCCGGAATTGTGATGCCACCAACGTTGGCTTTCTTTTTCAATATCCCTTTGGCTATTCGAGGTCTTTTCTGGTTCCATATAAATTTTAGCATTATTTGTTCCATTTCTTTGAAAAAGATGGATGGTACTTTGATAGGAATTGCATTAAATGTGTAGATTGCTTTAGGTAGCATAGACATTTTCACAATATTTATTCTTCCAATCCAGGAGCATGGAACATTTTTCCATTTCTTTATGTCTTCCTCAATTTCTTTCATGAGTACTTTATAGTTTTCTGAGTATAGATTCTGTGTCTCTTTGGTTAGGTTTATTCCTAGGTATCTTATGGTTTTGGATGCAATTGTAAATGGGATTGACTCCTTAATATCTCTTTCTTCTGTCTTGCTGTTGGTGTAGAGAAATGCAACTGATTTCTGTGCATTGATTTTATATCCTGACACTTTACTGAATTCCTGTATAAGTTCTAGCAGTTTTGGAGTGGAGTCTTTTGGGTTTTCCACATATAGTATCATATCATCTGCGAAGAGTGATAATTTGACTTCTTCTTTGCCAATTTGGATGCCTTTAATTTCCTTTTGTTGTCTGATTGCTGAGGCTAGGACCTCTAGTACTATGTTGAATAGCAGTGGTGATAATGGACATCCCTGCCGTGTTCCTGACCTTAGTGGAAAAGCTTTCAGTTTTTCTCCATTGAGAATGATATTTGCGGTGGGTTTTTCATAGATGGTTTTGATGATATTGAGGTATGTGCCCTCTATCCCTACACTTTGAAGAGTTTTGATCAGGAAGGGATGCTGTACTTTGTCAAATGCTTTTTCAGCATCTATTGAAAGTATCATATGGTTCTTGTTCTTTCTTTTATTGATGTGTTGTATCACATTGACTGATTTGCGGATGTTGAACCAACCTTGCAGCCCTGGAATAAATCCCACTTGGTTGTGTTGAATAATCTTTTTAATGTACTGTTGAATCCTATTGGCTAGTATTTTGTTGAGTATTTTCGCATCTGTGTTCATCAAGGATATCGGTCTATAGCTCTCTTTTTTGGTGGGATCCTTGTCTGGTTTTGGGATCAAGGTGATGCTGGCCTCATAAAATGAGTTTGGAAGTTTTCCTTCCATTTCTATTTTTTGGAACAGTTTCAGGAGAATAGGAATTAGTTCTTCTTTAAATGTTTGGTAGAATTCCCCCGGGAAGCCATCTGGCCCTGGGCTTTTGTTTGTTTGGAGATTTTTAATGACTGTTTCAATCTCCTTACTGGTTATGGGTCTGTTCAGGCTTTCTATTTCTTCCTGGTTCAGTTGTGGTAGTTTATATGTTTCTAGGAATGCATCCATTTCTTCCAGATTGTCAAATTTATTGCCGTAGAGTTGCTCATAGTATGTTCTTATAATAGTTTCTAAGGTCAACTCATCTTCGACAAAGCAGGAAAGAATGTCCAATGGAAAAAAGACAGCCTCTTCAATAAATGGTGCCACATGCAGAAAAATGAAATTGGACCATTTCCTTACACCACACACAAAAATAGACTCAAAATGGATGAAGGACCTCAATGTGCGAAAGGAATCCATCAAAATCCTTGAGGAGAACACAGGCAGCAACCTCTTCGACCTCTGCCGCAGCAACATCTTCCTAGGAACAACGCAAAAGGCAAGGGAAGCAAGGGCAAAAATGAACTATTGGGATTTCATCAAGATCAAAAGCTTTTGCACAGCAAAGGAAACAGTTAACAAAATCAAAAGACAACTGACAGAATGGGAGAAGATATTTGCAAACGACATATCAGATAAAGGACTAGTGTCCAGAATCTATAAAGAACTTAGCAAACTCAACACCCAAAGAACAAATAATCCAATCAAGAAATGGGCAGAGGACATGAACAGACATTTCTGCAAAGAAGACATCCAGATAGCCAACAGACACATGAAAAAGTGCTCCATATCACTCGGCATCAGGGAAATACAAATCAAAACCACAATGAGATATCACCTCACACCAGTCAGAATGGCTAAAATCAACAAGTCAGGAAATGACAGATGCTGGCGAGGATGTGGAGAAAGGGGAACCCTCCTACACTGTTGGTGGGAATGCAAGCTGGTGCAGCCACTCTGGAAAACAGCATGGAGGTTCCTCAGAATGTTGAAAATAGAACTGCCCTATGACCCAGCAATTGCACTATTGGGTATTTACCCTAAAGATACAAATGTAGTGATCCAAAGGGGCACATGCACCCGAATGTTTATAGCAGCAATGTCCACAATAGCCAAACTATGGAAAGAACCTAGATGTCCATCCACAGATGAATGGATCAAGATGTGGTATATATACACAATAGAATACTATGCAGCCATCAAAAGAAATGAAATCTTGCCATTTGCGACAACATGGATGGAACTAGAGCGTATCATGCTTAGCGAAATAAGTCAAGCAGAGAAAGACAACTATCATATGATCTCCCTGATATGAGGAAGTGGTGATGCAACATGGAGGCTTAAGTGGGTAGGAGAAGAATAAATGAAACAAGATGGGATTGGGAGGGAGACAAACCATAAGTGACTCTTAATCTCACAAAACAAACTGAGGGTTGCTGGGGGGAGGGGGTTTGGGAGAAAGGGGTGGGATTATGGACATTGGGGAGGGTATGTGCTTTGGTGAGTGCTGTGAAGTGTGTAAACCTGGTGATTCACAGACCTGTACCCCTGGGGATAAAAATATATGTTTATAAAAAAAAATACCCAACTTTTGTAGCAACATGGACGGGACTGGAAGAGATTATTATGCTGAGTGAAATAAGTCAAGCAGAGAGAGTCAATTATCATATGGTTTCACTTATTTGTGGAGCATAACAAATAGCATGGAGGACATGGGGAGTTAGAGAGGAGAAGGGAGTTGGGGGAAATTGGAAGGGGAGGTGAACCATGAGAGACTATGGACTCTGAAAAACAATCTGAGGGTTTTGAAGGGGTGGGGGGTGGGAGGTTGGGGTACTAGGTGGTGGGTATTATAAAGGGCACGAATTGCATGGAGCACTGGGTGTGGTGAAAAATAATGAATACTGTTATGCTGAAAATAAAAAATAAATTTAAAAAAAAAATAAAAAAAAAAATAAAAAAGAACATGGCAATTCCCATATGTGGGCTCTTGGTCCAGACACTGAGAGGCCTTCCTTGAGGATAGGTCTCACACTGAGTTTCACAATGTGTTTTTGTGCCCAAGGAGCCCCTCATGTCAGGACGTGGCCTAATGTACCATGCTGGTTTCTCCTACACTGAACGTTGCACAATATGGCAACCACAAGTTTTCTGGCCATGGGGAAGATGGAGTTCTAATTTCTGCAAAACTTTCACTCCTGGACTGTGATTGGATTTAAGGTCTAGGTTCTGAAGCCTGAAAACTGAGGTTGGGAAGAGATGAAGCCCTAAGGCCATGGTGTGTCCGATGTGCTCAGTGTTCGGCCAGCTGTTGAGTGTGGGTTGGGAGGTGCAGGCTCAGGCTGTGGCAGACAGGGAATTAGTGCCCTGGCTAGACTGTATCATTGGGGTGCAGTCGAGTTTCGTGCAGGATGGTACTCATTTGTGGTTACTGGGTAGCCCCAGAGGGCAACGTTTTTCTTCTGGAGGGAAGACACAGTGCCACATAGTGGCTCCAGAATTCCCAAACTGGAAGGCTTGTGGGCCAGGAGTGTGAGGAAAAAATTCTGAGAACAAGAGCCAGACTTAGATTTCGGGGTGAGGGGACGGCAGGCACCCTCTGCAGAGATGATTCGAGATCCCGTATGCCTGAAGACAGAGCTAGGATCAGACGTTGGCTTACGTCGGAGTTTCTGTCCATGACGGCCCCTTCATGAAGGGGACGGTGTCACGAGGACATGGAGGTTTTCCCACGGTGGGAATTGTGAGATGCTCCAAACCGCAATGATTCCTTCTGTGGGACAGTCGAGACCTGTTGGATGGCTCCAGGACATCCCATAAGGAAGTTATCCAGAGCAGGGTTCTAAGGATGGATGCCTGGGCAGCCTGCCTCCCATTCCAGGTGTCTCATAGCGCCAAGGCAAGTTCGATCTGCTGGATCTAGGGGAGCAACCGAGGCGGGTGTGTTGAAATGGGTGAGTTGAGGATGGGTCATAATGTGCATTTGTGTCCATGTAGACCTTGGAATGGGGTGCTTGATCCGGGGCCTTGAGGGATGTTCATAACCGGAGGTTTTGATGGGCTCTAAAGAGTACGTTTCCTATGTATAGAAGACAATTGTTTTGATGAGTGCCTAAGGAATCTCCCATATGCTGGTATTGGAAACCAGGCCTCTGAGGAGAGATGACTGGAAACAAAAGCAATCGAGATGAATAGGGCATAGGTGCCTGTCCGGTTCAATCTCTTTCCTGAGGATACGTGTCTAAGGATCTGAGGGGATGTAGTTGCTCAGCTTCTGTCAGATCGCCCCTGTTTGTCCTGGGCAGCCTATAATATTGGGATGGCTTCGGGACTTTGGAGTTTCTCCTAATCTATAGGGTTGTGGCCAATGGAATGGGCAGAAATCCCCTGGAGAGGGCAGGCACAGTTCTGAGTTTGGCTCTAGGGGCCCAGCCTTGAGGCTGTGTGGGCCAGGCCTGTGGGGACAAAAGTCTGAAAACACAAACTCTGCTTAGGATTGGGGACATAGGTATGGCACGCCCAATCTACAGACTGTGATAACACTTAGGGATATGAAAAAGGGTGAGTTTGAGGTGCTTGCTCAGGTTTTGTCTTTGGATTTGTGTCAACAATGTGGGTGGAATGCTGGCGTGGCCTCATGGGTTGTGGATGGCTTTCCTTCTCTGAGGATTTGACCCGATCCCAAGAGTTTGGGTACATTCTGTGGGATGGGGGGAGTCTTTTCTGTTTTTTATTTTATTTTATTTTATATTTTATTTTATGTACCTCAAGTGTCCCAATAAAAGAGGGATTCCAGAGCAGAGTCCTTGGGAGGGACAACTGGATATCCCCACCTCTGTTTAAGTTTGGGGGCCTAGGGGCATGGCAAGTCCAATAGGCGGGCTCTTGATTCAGACACTGAGAGGCCTTCCTTGAGGACAGGGCTCATGCTGAGGTTCACAATGCCTATTTGTGCCCAACAAGGCCCTCAAGCATGGGAAGTGCCTCATGGGCCACGCTAGATTCTTCTACACTGAACGTTGGAGAATATGCCAACCACAAGGTTTCCAGCCATGGCGAAGGAAGAGTTGTGATTTCTGCATCACGTTCACCCCTGGACAGTGTTTGGAGTTTAGGTCTAGGTTCTGAAACCCGAAAACTGAGGTTGGGAAGGGATGAAGACCTAAGGACCTGATGGGTCCAATGAGCTCAGTGTGCGGCCAGCTGTTGAGCGTAGGTCTGGAGGTGTGGGCTCATGCTGTGTCAGACAAGGCATTAGACAGGGTAGACTGCATATTTGGGGTGCAGTCGAGTGGCGTTCAGTTGATCCTTATTCGGGTTTCTAGGTAGCTCCATAAGGCAACGTTTTTCTTCTGGAGGGCAGGCAGTGTGCTGCATTATGGCCCCAGTATTGCCAATCTGTAGGGCTTTTGGGGCAGGGGTGTGAGGACGGTAGTCTGAGAACACAAGCTAGGCTTAGTTTTGGGGGGTGAGTGCACAGAAGGCACACTCTGCAGAGCTGAATCAAGGTCTCATGCACCTGAAGTCAGGGCGAATATCAGACGTTTGCTCAGGTTGGAGTTTCTGTCCATGATGGCCCCTTTATAAAGTAGAGCGTCTCAAGAGGCCATGTAGATTTTCCCACAATGGGAGTTGTGAGATGCTCCAGACTGCAAAGATTCCTTCTGTGGGACACTTGAGACCTGTTGGATGGCTCTAGGATGTCCCATGTGGAACGACTCCAGAGTAGGGTTCTAAGGATGGATGCCTGGGCAGCCCGCCTCCCATTCTAGTTGTCTCCTAGCAACAAGGCAGGTTTGATCTGCAGGCCCTGGGGGAGAAACCAAGGGGGTTGAGTTGACATGGACTCTCCCGACAATAGATCATAATGTGGGTTTAAGTCCATGGAGACCTTGGAATGGGGCGCTTGATCCGGGGCTCTGAAAGATTCTCCTAAACAGAGGTTTTTATAGAGCTCCAAAGAGTACATTTCCTATGTGGAGACGAGATTTTTCTGATGAGTGCCTCAGTAATCCCCCGTATTCTGGTATTGGAAACCAGGCCTCTGAGGAGAGATGCCTGGAAACAAAAGCAATGGATCTGATTAGAGCCTAAGTGCCTGTCCAGTTCAATCTTATTCTATGGGGATATCTGTCTCTGGGTCTGAGTGGAGGTAGTTTCCTAACTTGTGAAAGATCATCCCTGTTTGTCCTGGGCAGCCAACACTATTGGGATGGCCTCGGGGAGTTTGGAGGATTCTCCTAATCTATAGGGTTGTGGCCAATGGAAATGGCAGAATTCCCCTGGAGAGGGAAGCCACAGTCCTGAGGTGTGTCTCCAGGGTCCCCAGCTTGGACGGTGTGTGGGCCAGGACTGTGGGGACAGAAGTCTGAAAACACAAACTCAGCATAGGTTTGGGGATGTATGTATGAAGGCTCGATCTACAGACAGTAAGAATTTTCCGTGCTATGAACAAAGGGCGAGTATGTGGCGCTTCCTCAAGCTTTTGTCTCTGGATTTTGTGTCAACGGTGGCCGTGGAAAGTCGGGGTGCCCTCAAGGGCCATGGACAATTCTTTCTCTGGTGATTTGGCCTGATCCCAAGGGGTTGGGATCATTCTGTGGATGGGAAGAGTCCTTTCTGTATTTTTTTTTTTTTTACCTCAGGTGTTCCACCAAAGAGGGATTCCAGAGTAGAGACCTGAGTAGGGGTGACTAGACATCTCGAACTCTGGTTGAGATTGGGGGACTAGGGGCTTGGCAAGCCCCATATGTGGGCTGTTGTTCCAGTCACTAAGAGGCTTTACATGAGGATAGGGCTCACACTGAGGGTCACAATGTGTGTTTGTGCAAATTGTGGCCCTCAGGGATAGGTGGGGCCTCATAGTCCATGCTGCTTTCTCCTACTATGAACAATGAACAACATGCCAACCACTAGGTTACTTGCCAAGGCGAAGGAGAAGTTCTGATTCTTGCATCACGTTCACTCCTGAGCAGTGAGTGGAGATAAGGCCTAGGTTCTGAAGGTGAAAACTGAGGTTGGGTAGAGATGATGGACTAAAGACATTGTGGGTGTGATATGCTCTGTGTACGGCCAGCTTTCTGGGTGTTGGACTGGAGGTCTGCCCTCAGGCTGTGTCAGACAGGGCTTTAGTGCACAGGTTAGACTGTATAATGGGGTATGGTCGCGTGGCATGCAGGTTGTTACTCATTTGGCATTTCCGGTTAGCCCTATAGGGCAACATTATTATTCTGGAGGGCAGGCAGAGTGCTGCATTGTGTCTCCAGAATTGCCAAACTGGAGGGGTGTGGCCAGGATTGTGAGGAAGGAAGTCTGAAAACACAAGCTAGCACGAGTTTTGGGGCCAAGAGCATGGCAGGCCCACTCTGCAGAGGCTGAATCGAGATCTCCTGCAGGTGAGGTCAGGGCGAGTATCAGATGTTGCCTCAAGCTGGAGTTTGTGTCCATGACGGCCCCTTCCTGAAGGGGTTGGGGGCGTCATGAGGCCAGGGAGGTTTCCCTACGCTGGGAGTTGTGAGCTGCTCCAAACTTCAAAGTTTCCTTCTTCAGGACAGTCGAGTACTATTGGATGGTTCCAGGATGCCCCATACAGAAAGACTCGAGAGCAGGGGCCTAAGCATGGATGCCGAGACACGCCAACTCACCTTCCCATTGCTTGGTCGAGGCAAGGCATGCTCAATCTGCGGGCTCTTGGGTGAGCTACCCAGAAGGCTGAGTTTAAATGGACTCTCCTAAAAATGAGTCATAATGTGGGTTGGTGGCCATGGAGACCTTGGAATGTGGCAGTAGCTAAGGGACTCGGCAGGATTCTCCAACCCGAAGGGCTTGACACAACTCCAACAAGGAAGCTTTTCATGTGGAGATGAGAGGTCTTCTGTCTGGTGCCTCAGGAAAGCCCCGTATGCTGGTCTTCGAACCCAGGCCTCTGAGGAGTGATACCTTGACACCAAAGCAAGAGTTCATAATAGGGCCTAGGGGCCTGTCTGGTTCAATCTTCTGTCTCTGCGGATATCTGTCTGTGTGTCTGCATGGAGGTAGTAGTTGCTCAGCTTGTGTCATAATGCCCCTATTTGTCCAGTGCGGCTTGCGGTAGTGGGATGTCCTTGGGGACCTTGAGGTTTCTACTATTTTGTAGAGTTGTGGCCAATGGAATGGGCAGATTCTTAGGAGAGAGCAGGCACAGTTCTGTGGTGTGGCTCCAGAGACCCCAGCCTGGAGGCTGTGTGGGCCATGGCTGTGCAGACAGACATCCAAAAACCCTAACTCAGCTCAGGTTTGGGGCCGAGGTTACGGCAGGCCTGATCTACAGACCATGAGGGGAGCTCCTCTGGATATGAAAGAAGGGTGAGAGGGAGGCAGTCGCTCAGGCTTTTGTCTCTGGATGTTTTGTCCACAATGGCCGTTTAATGTAGGAGTTGCCTCATGGGTCGTAGAAGTCTCCCTCTCTGGTAGTTTGTCCAGCCCCCAAGAGTTTGGGGTCCTTCTGTGGGAAGGGAAGTGTCCTGTTTTCTGCTTCATGTGTCCCCCCAGTAGAGGGATTCTAGAGCATAGCAGTGGGTACTGACAACTGGAATACTCGCCCTCTGGTTAAGCGTGGGGGCCTATGGATATGACAAGCCCCATATGCAGGATCTTGGTCCAGCCACTGAGAGGCGTTACTTTAATACGGGACTCACGCTACAGGTCACAATGCATGTCTGTGCCCTAGGCGGCCCTCAAGCACTGGCGTGGCCTTTCGGACAATGTAGGTTTTCCCACATAGAACGTTGGACAACATGCCAACCACAAGGTTTCAGGCCATGGGGAAGGAGGAATTCTAATTTCTGCATCACGTTCACCCCTGGGCTGTGATTGGAGATAAGGTCTAGGTTCTGAAGCCTGAAAACCGAGGTTGGGAAGAGATGACGACCTACAGCCATAGCGGGTCCTATGTGTCCAGGTTGGGGCCAGCTGTCTGGGTGTCGTTTGGGAAGTCTTGTCTCAGGCTGTGCCAGACAGTGCATTAGAATACAGTGTGGGCTGTATAATTGCTTTACAATCGAGTGGCATGCATTAGAAAATCATTTGGGGTTTCTTATTAGCAGCATAGGGCAAAGTTTTTCTTCTGGAGGGCAGGCAGAGTGCTGCATTGTGGCTTCGGAATTCCCAAACTGGAGGGCTTGTGGGCCAGGAGAGTGAGGACGGAAGTCTGAGAACACAAGCTAGGCTTAGGTTTCGGGGCAAGGACATGGCAGGCACACTCTGCAGAGCTGAATTGAGATCTCATGGGTCTGAAGTCAGGTCGAGGTTCAGACTTTGGCTCAGGTTTGAGTTTCTGTCCATGTTCGCCCCTTCAGGAAGGGGGGGCATTATGAGGCCATGGGGGTTTTCCCACTATTGGAGTTGTGAGATGCTCCAAACCGCAAGGATTCCTTCTGTGGGACAATTAAGATTTGTTGGATGGCTTCAGGACGTCTTATAAGGTATTTTTCCAGAACAGGGTTCTAAGTATGGATGCCTGGGCAGCCAGCCTCACATTCCAATTGTCTCCTAGCAACAAGCAACGTTTGATCTGCTGTCTTGGGGTAGCAACAGAGGGGGCTGAGTTGAAATGGACTTTCCTGAGAATGGTCTTAACGTTGGTTTGAGTCCATGGAGACCTTGGTATGGGGCAGTGGCACCAGGGCCCTGAAGGATTCTCCTAACCAGAGGTTATGACAAAGCTCCAATGAGCAAGTTTTCCATGGGGATACGAGATTTGTTTTTAATGGTGCCTCAGGAAACCACCATATGCTGGTATTGGAAACGAGGCCTCTGAGGAGAGATGCCTGGAAACCAAAGCAATGGATCTGATTAGGGCCTAGGGGCCTGTCCGGTTCAATATTCTTCTCTGGGGACATCTGTTGTCTGAGTGGATGTAGTTGCTCAGCTGGTTTGAGATCACCCCTGTTGGTCCTGGGCGGCCTACACTATTGGGATGGCCTCGGTGACTTTGGAGGTTTTTCCTCATTTGCAAGGTTGTGGCCAATGGAATGGGAAGAATTCCCTTGAAAGGGAAGTATAGTCATGAGATGTGGCTCCAAGGACCCAAGTGTGGAGCGTGTGTGGTCCAGGGCTATTTGGACAAAAGTCTGAAAACGCAAACTCCACTTAGGTTGGGGGATGTAGGTATGGCCGGCCCGATCTATAGACCGTGAGGAGAACTCTTCGGGATATGAACAAAGGGCGAATGTGAGGTGCTTGCTCATGCTTTTTTTTTTTTTTTTTCTGGAAATGTGTCACCGATTGCCATGGAATGTCGGGGTGTCCTCATGGGCCATCGATGAGGCTCCCTTTCTGGGGATTTGACCTGCTCCCAAGAGTTTGGGGTCATTCTGTGGGAAGGGAAGAGGCATTTCTGTATTTTTTTGTTTATTTTTTTTTGTTTTTGTTTTTGTTTTGTTTTGTTTTTACCTCAGGTGGACCACCAAATGAGGGATTCCAGAGCAGAGTCGTGGGTTGGGGCAACTGGACAACCAGACCTCTGGTTAACATTGGGACCTAAGAACATGGCAAGCCCCAGATGCAGGAGATTTTGATTCAGCCTCTGCAGAGTGGGCCTGCTCTGCCCTTGGTTCCAATCCTCACACTAGCTTGTGTTTTCAGACTTCCGTCCTCACACTCCTGGCCCACAAACCCTCCCTACTGGGAATTCTGGGGCCACAATGAAGCACTGTGCCTGCCTCCCAAGAGAAAAACATTGTCTATGGCGCTGCCCAGAAACCCCAAATGAGGATCAAACTGCTTGGCCCTCGGCAACACCCCAATTGCATAGGCTACCTTAAACAGTGATGCTCTGTCGCAAATAGCCTGAGCCCAGACCTTCCAACAGACACCGACACAGCTGGCTGCACACCCAGCACATTGGACACGCCACTGCCTTAGGCCACCATCCATTCCCAACCTGGGTTTTCAGTCATCGGAACCTAGACCTTATCTCCAATCCCTGCACAGGGGGGAACCTGATGCACAAGTCAGAACCCCTCCTTCCCCCTGGCAAGAAACCTTGCTGCTGGCAGTGAGTCAAACCTTCAGTGTAGGAGAAAACGGCATGGCCCATGAGGCCACGCCCAAGCGTGAGAGCCGCCTTGGGCACAAACACACATTGTGTCCCTCAGCGTGAGTACCTTATTCAAGTAACGCCTCTCAGTGACTGGACCAAGAGCCCGCATATGTGGCTTGCCATGCCCATAGGCACCCAGGACTAACTAGATGGTGTGTATTCCAGTTGAGGGAACCCACTGCTGTGCTCTAGAGTCCCTCTCCTGGGGGTTCCCCTGTGGCAGGAAACAGTACTCTTCATTCCCACAGAATGAACACAAACACTTGGGAGCTTGGACAATCCCCTGAGAGGAAGGCTCTTCCTCGGCCCCTGAGACAACCCCTACCCTGACCGGACACTGTAAACGCAACACCCAGAGACAAAATCCTGAGTGACTGCCTCCCACTTGCCCTACTTTGATTTCCAGAGGATCTCCCCTCACGGACTAGAGATCAGGCCTGCCATTACATTGGCCCCTAGCTGAGCCAAGTTTGCTTTTTCAGACATCTGTCCCCACAGCCCTGGCAAACAGAGCCTCTAGGCTGGGTCCTCTGGAGCCATACCACAGGACCGTGCCTGCTCTCTCCTGGGAAACTGTGTCCATTCCTTTGGCCACACACCTCCAGAATATGAGAAACCTCAAGGCCTCCGAGGACATCCCACTACTGGGAGCCTCACTGGACTCACAGGGGCATTCGGACACAAGCTGAGCAGCTACATCCATGAATGCATGCACACAGATGACAACAGAGATAGAAGGTTGAGCCGGACAGGCCTTTAGGCCGTAGTCTCAACTCTTACTTTGGTTTCCAGGTGTCACTCCTCAGAGGCTTTGGTTCGAAGAACAGGGTATGGGGCTTTCCTGAGGCACGGAACAGAACTCCTCTCGTCTCCACATGGGAAGTTTCCTTGTTGGAGCCGTGTCAAACACCTCATGTTGGAGAATCCTGCAGAGTCCCTGAGCCACCTCCACATTCCAAGGTCTCCCAGGCCACCAAGCCACAGTAGGACTCATCTTCAGGAGAGTCCATTTCAACTCTCCCCTCTGGGTAGCTCACCCAGGAGCCCGCAGATTGAGCCTGCCTTGTCCTGACTAAAGAGTGGGAATATGAGGTGGCGTTCCCAGGCATCCATGCTTAGACACCTGCTCTCGAGTCTTTCCATATGGGGCCTCTTGGAACCATTCAATAGGACTCGACTGTCGTGCAGAAGGTAACCTTCAGTTTTGGAGCAGTTCACAAATCCCATCGTAGGCAAAACTTTCTGGCCTCATGAAGCCCCCACACCCTTCAGGAAGAGGCCATGCTGGACAAGAACTCTAGCCTGAGGCACGTCTCATAGTTGACATGACCTCAGTGCAGGAGATCCCGATTCAGCCTCTGCAGAGTGGGCCTGCCGTGACCTCGGTCCCAAACCTCACGCTAGCTTGTGTTTTCAGACTTCCTTCCTCACACTCCTGGCAAACAAGTCCTCCGGACTAGGAACTCCAGAACCAAAACCCAGCCCAGTGTCTGCCCAACGGAAGAAAAACGTTTCCCTGTGGGGCTCTCCAGAAAACCCAGATGAGGATCAACCTGCTCGGGCCTCGACGGTACCCGAACTGGATAGGCTGCTCTGGGCACTCATGCTCTGCCTGACACAGCCTGAAGCCAGACGTCCAGACAGACAAGGAGACAGCTGGCCGCACACCCAGCACTTCGGACACGCCATGGTCTTATGCCGTCACCTCATCCTAACCTTGGTTTTCAGATATCTGAACCTAGACATTATATCTATTCTCCACACAGCTGGGTATAGCAAGCACAAAACAGAACTCCCCCTTCCCCATGGCTGTCAAGCTTGCTCTTGGCATGGAGTCACACCTTCAGGGTGGGAGAAACCTTCATGGCCCCTGATGCCACGCCCAAACTTGAGTGCTGCTTGGGCACAAATTCACACTGTGATCCTCAGCATGAGCCCCATGTCAAAGAAAGGCCTGTCAGGGCCTGGACCAAGAGCCCACATATGGGGCTTGCCAAGCCCCTATGCACCCAATCCTCACCACGGTTTGAATTTTCCAGTCGCCCCGCCCGTACCTTGAGCTCTGCTCTGGAATCCCTTTCTTGGAGAGACCCATGAGCCAGACAACACGACTCCACCCTTCCCACAAAATGACCCCAAACTCTTGGGAGCTGGGACAAATCCCCAGAGAGGGATACTCGTCCACAGTACCTGAGGCCACCGCTCCAATCCACGGCTATCTTGGACACAACATCCAGAGACAAAAGCCTGAAGGAACGCCTCCCACTCGCCCTTGTTTCAGAGGCCCAGGAGCTCCCTCTCGGGCTGTACATCCGGCCTGCCATACCCTAGGCGCCACTCATAAGCTGAGTTTGTGTATTCAGACTTCTGTGCCCACAGCCTGGACCCACACACCTCCAGGCTAGGGCCTCTAGGGCCACAGCGAAAGATTGTGCCTGCCCTCTCCAAGGAAAGTGTGCCCAGTCCATTGACCACAACACTACAGGTTAGGGAAAAGCTCCAAGGCCCCTGAGGCCATCAATAGTGTAGGCCCCCCTGGACTAAGAGGGGCTCTCTGACACCAGCGGAGCAACTATCTCCACTTAGACTCTCAGACAGTGTCCCCAGAGACAAAAGGTTGAAATGGACAGGCCCCCAGGCCCTAATCTGAACCTTAGCTTTGGTTTCCATGTTTCCGTTCTCAGAGGACTGTTTTCGTAGACCAGCACATGGGGCTTTTCTGAGGCACCAAACCAAACAGCTCTCATCTCCACATGGGCAGCTTTCTTACTGGGATGTATCAAACACTTCAGGTAGGAGAGTTCCGCAGGGCCACTGAACAACCAGCACATTCCAAGGTCTCCATGGACCCAAACGCACATTATGACGCATCCTCAGGAGAGGCCATTTCAACTCAGCCCCCTGGGTCGCGTGTTCCAGAGGCAGCAGATCAAACATATCTTGTCGCTAATAGCCAATGGGAATGCGAGGCATGCTGTACAGGGATCCATCCTTCGAACCCTGCTCTCCAGTCCTTCCGTATGGTATGCCCTGGAGCCATGCAACAGGACTCGAATGTCCCGCAGAAGGAAACCTTGTGGTTTGGGGCAACCTCCAAACTCAGCGTGGGAAAACTTCCTTGGCCTCATGAGGCCGCCACTTCATGAAGGTGCCATCATGGACACATACTCCAGCCTCAGCCAACGTCTGATCCTCAGCCTGACTTCAGATGCAGGAGATTTTGATTCAGCCTCTGCAGAGTGGGCCTGCTCTGCCCTTGGTTCCAATCCTCACACTAGCTTGTGTTTTCAGACTTCCGTCCTCACACTCCTGGCCCACAAACCCTCCCTACTGGGAATTCTGGGGCCACAATGAAGCACTGTGCCTGCCTCCCAAGTGAAAAACATTGTCTATGGCGCTGCCCAGAAACCCCAAATGAGGATCAAACTGCTTGGCCCTCGGCAACACCCCAATTGCCTAGGCTACCTTAAACAGTGATGCTCTGTCGCAAATAGCCTGAGCCCAGACCTTCCAACAGACACCGACACAGCTGGCTGCACACCCAGCACATTGGACACGCCACTGCCTTAGGCCACCATCCATTCCCAACCTGGGTTTTCAGTCATCGGAACCTAGACCTTATCTCCAATCCCTGCACAGGGGGGAACCTGATGCACAAGTCAGAACCCCTCCTTCCCCCTGGCAAGAAACCTTGCTGCTGGCAGTGAGTCAAACCTTCAGTGTAGGAGAAAACGGCATGGCCCATGAGGCCACGCCCAAGCGTGAGGGCCGCCTTGGGCACAAACACACATTGTGACCCTCAGCGTGAGTACCTTATTCAAGTAACGCCTCTCAGTGACTGGACCAAGAGCCCGCATATGTGGCTTGCCATGCCCATAGGCACCCAGGACTAACTAGATGGTGTGTATTCCAGTTGAGTGAACCCACTGCTGTGCTCTAGAGTCCCTCTCCTGGGGGGTCCCCTGTGGCAGGAAACAGTACTCTTCATTCCCACAGAATGAACACAAACACTTGGGAGCTTGGACAATCCCCTGAGACGAAGGCTCTTCCTCGGCCTCTGAGACAACCCCTACCCGGACCGGACACTGTAAACGCAACACCCAGAGACAAAATTCTGAGTGAATGCCTCCCACTTGCCCTACTTTGATTTCCAGAGGATCTCCCCTCACGGACTAGAGATCAGGCCTGCCATTACATTGGCCCCTAGCTGAGCCAAGTTTGCTTTTTCAGACATCTGTCCCCACAGCCCTGGCAAACACAGCCTCTAGGCTGGGTCCTCTGGAGCCATACCACAGGACCGTGCCTGCTCTCTCCTGGGAAACTGTGTCCATTCCTTTGGCCACACCTCCAGAATATGAGAAACCTCAAGGCCTCCGAGGACATCCCACTACTGGGAGCCTCACAGGACTCACAGGGGCATTCGGACACAAGCTGAGCAGCTACATCCATGATTGCATGCACACAGATGACAACAGAGATAGAAGGTTGAGCCGGACAGGCCTTTAGGCCGTAGTCTCAACTCTTACTTTGGTTTCCAGGTGTCACTCCTCAGAGGCTTTGGTTCGAAGAACAGGGTATGGGGCTTTCCTGAGGCACGGAACAGAACTCCTCTCGTCTCCACATGGGAAGTTTCCTTGTTGGAGCCCTGTCAAACACCTCATGTTGGAGAATCCTGCAGAGTCCCTGAGCCACCTCCACATTCCAAGGTCTCCCAGGCCACCAAGCCACAGTAGGACTCATCTTCAGGAGAGACCATTTCAACTCTCCCCTCTGGGTAGCTCACCCAGGAGCCCGCAGATTGAGCCTGCCTTGTCCTGACTAAAGAGTGGGAATAGGAGGTGGCGTTCCCAGGCATCCATGCTTAGACACCTGCTCTCGAGTCTTTCCATATGGGGCCTCTTGGAACCATCCAATAGGACTCGACTGTCGTGCAGAAGGTAACCTTCACTTTTGGAGCAGTTCACAAATCCCATCGTAGGCAAAACTTTCTGGCCTCATGAAGCCCCCACACCCTTCAGGAAGAGGCCATGCTGGACAAGAACTCTAGCCTGAGGCACGTCTCATAGTTGACATGACCTCAGTGCAGGAGATCCCGATTCAGCCTCTGCAGAGTGGGCATGCCGTGACCTCGGTCCCAAACCTCACGCTAGCTTGTGTTTTCAGACTTCCTTCCTCACACTCCTGGCAAACAAGCCCTCCGGACTAGGAACTCCAGAACCAAAACCCAGCCCAGTGTCTGCCCAACGGAAGAAAAACGTTTCCCTGTGGGGCTCTCCAGAAAACCCAGATGAGGATCAACCTGCTCGGGCCTCGACGGTACCCGAACTGGATAGGCTGCTCTGGGCACTCATGCTCTGCCTGACACAGCCTGAAGCCAGACGTCCAGACAGACAAGGAGACAGCTGGCCGCACACCCAGCACTTCGGACACGCCATGGTCTTATGCCGTCACCTCATCCTAACCTTGGTTTTCAGATATCTGAACCTAGACATTATATCAATTCTCCACACAGCTGGGTATAGCAAGCACAAAACAGAACTCCCCCTTCCCCATGGCTGTCAAGCTTGCTCTTGGCATGGAGTCACACCTTCAGGGTGGGAGAAACCTTCATGGCCCCTGATGCCACGCCCAAACTTGAGTGCTGCTTGGGCACAAATTCACACTGTGATCCTCAGCATGAGCCCCATGTCAAAGAAAGGCCTGTCAGGGCCTGGACCAAGAGCCCACATATGGGGCTTGCCAAGCCCCTATGCACCCAATCCTCACCACGGTTTCAATTTTCCAGTCGCCCCGCCCGTACCTGGAGCTCTGCTCTGGAATCCCTTTCTTGGAGAGACCCATGAGCCAGACAACACGACTCCACCCTTCCCACAAAATGACCCCAAACTCTTGGGAGCTGGGACAAATCCCCAGAGAGGGATACTCGTCCACAGTACCTGAGGCCACCGCTCCAATCCACGGCTATCCCGGACACAACATCCAGAGACAAAAGCCTGAAGGAACGCCTCCCACTCGCCCTTGTTTCAGAGGCCCAGGAGCTCCCTCTCGGGCTGTACATCCGGCCTGCCATACCCTAGGCGCCACTCATAAGCTGAGTTTGTGTATTCAGACTTCTGTGCCCACAGCCTGGACCCACACACCTCCAGGCTAGGGCCTCTAGGGCCACAGCGAAAGATTGTGCCTGCGCTCTCCAAGGAAAGTGTGCCCAGTCCATTGACCACAACACTACAGGTTAGGGAAAAGCTCCAAGGCCCCTGAGGCCATCAATAGTGTAGGCCCCCCTGGACTAAGAGGGGCTCTCTGACACCAGCGGAGCAACTATCTCCACTTAGACTCTCAGACAGTGTCCCCAGAGACAGAAGGTTGAAAGGGACAGGCCCCCAGGCCCTAATCTGAAACTTAGCTTTGCTTTCCATGTTTCCGTTCTCAGAGGACTGTTTTCGTAGACCAGCACATGGGGCTTTTCTGAGGCACCAAACCAAACATCTCTCATCTCCACATGGGCAGCTTTCTTACTGGGATGTATCAAACACTTCAGGTAGGAGAGTTCCGCAGGGCCACTGAACAACCAGCACATTCCAAGGTCTCCATGGACCCAAACGCACATTATGACGCATCCTCAGGAGAGGCCATTTCAACTCAGCCCCCTGGGTCGCGTGTTCCAGAGGCAGCAGATCAAACATATCTTGTCGCTAATAGCCAATGGGAATGCGAGGCATGCTGTACAGGGATCCATCCTTCGAACCCTGCTCTCCAGTCCTTCCGTATGGTATGTCCTGGAGCCATGCAACAGGACTCGAATGTCCCGCAGAAGGAAACCTTGTGGTTTGGGGCAACCTCCAAACTCAGCGTGGGAAAACTTCCTTGGCCTCATGAGGCCCCCACTTCATGAAGGTGCCATCATGGACACATACTCCAGCCTCAGCCAACGTCTGATCCTCAGCCTGACTTCAGATGCAGGAGATTTTGATTCAGCCTCTGCAGAGTGGGCCTGCTCTGCCCTTGGTTCCAATCCTCACACTAGCTTGTGTTTTCAGACTTCCGTCCTCACACTCCTGGCCCACAAACCCTCCCTACTGGGAATTCTGGGGCCACAATGAAGCACTGTGCCTGCCTCCCAAGAGAAAAACATTGTCTATGGCGCTGCCCAGAAACCCCAAATGAGGATCAAACTGCTTGGCCCTCGGCAACACCCCAATTGCATAGGCTACCTTAAACAGTGATGCTCTGTCGCAAATAGCCTGAGCCCAGACCTTCCAACAGACACCGACACAGCTGGCTGCACACCCAGCACATTGGACCCGCCACTGCCTTAGGCCACCATCCATTCCCAACCTGGGTTTTCAGTCATCGGAACCTAGACCTTATCTCCAATCCCTGCACAGGGGGGAACCTGATGCACAAGTCAGAACCCCTCCTTCCCCCTGGCAAGAAACCTTGCTGCTGGCAGTGAGTCAAACCTTCAGTGTAGGAGAAAACGGCATGGCCCATGAGGCCACGCCCAAGCGTGAGGGCCGCCTTGGGCACAAACACACATTGTGACCCTCAGCGTGAGTACCTTATTCAAGTAACGCCTCTCAGTGACTGGACCAAGAGCCCGCATATGTGGCTTGCCATGCCCATAGGCACCCAGGACTAACTAGATGGTGTGTATTCCAGTTGAGGGAACCCACTGCTGTGCTCTAGAGTCCCTCTCCTGGGGGGTCCCCTGTGGCAGAAAACAGTACTCTTCATTCCCACAGAATGAACACCAACACTTGGGAGCTTGGACAATCCCCTGAGAGGAAGGCTCTTCCTCGGCCTCTGAGACAACCCCTACCCTGACCGGACACTGTAAACGCAACACCCAGAGACAAAATCCTGAGTGACTGCCTCCCACTTGCCCTACTTTGATTTCCAGAGGATCTCCCCTCACGGACTAGAGATCAGGCCTGCCATTACATTGGCCCCTAGCTGAGCCAAGTTTGCTTTTTCAGACATCTGTCCCCACAGCCCTGGCAAACAGAGCCTCTAGGCTGGGTCCTCTGGAGCCATACCACAGGACCGTGCCTGCTCTCTCCTGGGAAACTGTGTCCATTCCTTTGGCCACACACCTCCAGAATATGAGAAACCTCAAGGCCTCCGAGGACATCCCACTACTGGGAGCCTCACTGGACTCACAGGGGCATTCGGACACAAGCTGAGCAGCTACATCCATGAATGCATGCACACAGATGACAACAGAGATAGAAGGTTGAGCCGGACAGGCCTTTAGGCCGTAGTCTCAACTCTTACTTTGGTTTCCAGGTGTCACTCCTCAGAGGCTTTGGTTCGAAGAACAGGGTATGGGGCTTTCCTGAGGCACGGAACAGAACTCCTCTCGTCTCCACATGGGAAGTTTCCTTGTTGGAGCCGTGTCAAACACCTCATGTTGGAGAATCCTGCAGAGTCCCTGAGCCACCTCCACATTCCAAGGTCTCCCAGGCCACCAAGCCACAGTAGGACTCATCTTCAGGAGAGTCCATTTCAACTCTCCCCTCTGGGTAGCTCACCCAGGAGCCCGCAGATTGAGCCTGCCTTGTCCTGACTAAAGAGTGGGAATATGAGGTGGCGTTCCCAGGCATCCATGCTTAGACACCTGCTCTCGAGTCTTTCCATATGGGGCCTCTTGGAACCATCCAATAGGACTCGACTGTCGTGCAGAAGGTAACCTTCAGTTTTGGAGCAGTTCACAAATCCCATCGTAGGCAAAACTTTCTGGCCTCATGAAGCCCCCACACCCTTCAGGAAGAGGCCATGCTGGACAAGAACTCTAGCCTGAGGCACGTCTCCTAGTTGACATGACCTCAGTGCAGGAGATCCCGATTCAGCCTCTGCAGAGTGGGCATGCCGTGACCTCGGTCCCAAACCTCACGCTAGCTTGTGTTTTCAGACTTCCTTCCTCACACTCCTGGCAAACAAGCCCTCCGGACTAGGAACTCCGGAACCAAAACCCAGCCCAGTGTCTGCCCAACGGAAGAAAAACGTTTCCCTGTGGGGCTCTCCAGAAAACCCAGATGAGGATCAACCTGCTCGGGCCTCGACGGTACCCGAACTGGATAGGCTGCTCTGGGCACTCATGCTCTGCCTGACACAGCCTGAAGCCAGACGTCCAGACAGACAAGGAGACAGCTGGCCGCACACCCAGCACTTCGGACACGCCATGGTCTTATGCCGTCACCTCATCCTAACCTTGGTTTTCAGATATCTGAACCTAGACATTATATCTATTCTCCACACAGCTGGGTATAGCAAGCACAAAACAGAACTCCCCCTTCCCCATGGCTGTCAAGCTTGCTCTTGGCATGGAGTCACACCTTCAGGGTGGGAGAAACCTTCATGGCCCCTGATGCCACGCCCAAACTTGAGTGCTGCTTGGGCACAAATTCACACTGTGATCCTCAGCATGAGCCCCATGTCAAAGAAAGGCCTGTCAGGGCCTGGACCAAGAGCCCACATATGGGGCTTGCCAAGCCCCTATGCACCCAATCCTCACCACGGTTTGAATTTTCCAGTCGCCCCGCCCGTACCTGGAGCTCTGCTCTGGAATCCCTTTCTTGGAGAGACCCATGAGCCAGACAACACGACTCCACCCTTCCCACAAAATGACCCCAAACTCTTGGGAGCTGGGACAAATCCCCAGAGAGGGATACTCGTCCACAGTACCTGAGGCCACCGCTCCAATCCACGGCTATCCCGGACACAACATCCAGAGACAAAAGCCTGAAGGAACGCCTCCCACTCGCCCTTGTTTCAGAGGCCCAGGAGCTCCCTCTCGGGCTGTACATCCGGCCTGCCATACCCTAGGCGCCACTCATAAGCTGAGTTTGTGTATTCAGACTTCTGTGCCCACAGCCTGGACCCACACACCTCCAGGCTAGGGCCTCTAGGGCCACAGCGAAAGATTGTGCCTGCCCTCTCCAAGGAAAGTGTGCCCAGTCCATTGACCACAACACTGCAGGTTAGGGAAAAGCTCCAAGGCCCCTGAGGCCATCAATAGTGTAGGCCCCCCTGGACTAAGAGGGGCTCTCTGACACCAGCGGAGCAACTATCTCCACTTAGACTCTCAGACAGTGTCCCCAGAGACAGAAGGTTGAAAGGGACAGGCCCCCAGGCCCTAATCTGAACCTTAGCTTTGGTTTCCATGTTTCCGTTCTCAGAGGACTGTTTTCGTAGACCAGCACATGGGGCTTTTCTGAGGCACCAAACCAAACAGCTCTCATCTCCACATGGGCAGCTTTCTTACTGGGATGTATCAAACACTTCAGGTAGGAGAGTTCCGCAGGGCCACTGAACAACCAGCACATTCCAACGTCTCCATGGACCCAAACGCACATTATGACGCATCCTCAGGAGAGGCCATTTCAACTCAGCCCCCTGGGTCGCGTGTTCCAGAGGCAGCAGATCAAACATATCTTGTCGCTAATAGCCAATGGGAATGCGAGGCATGCTGTACAGGGATCCATCCTTCGAACCCTGCTCTCCAGTCCTTCCATATGGTATGTCCTGGAGCCATGCAACAGGACTCGAATGTCCCGCAGAAGGAAACCTTGTGGTTTGGGGCAACCTCCAAACTCAGCGTGGGAAAACTTCCTTGACCTCATGAGGCCCCCACTTCATGAAGGTGCCATCATGGACACATACTCCAGCCTCAGCCAACGTCTGATCCTCAGCCTGACTTCAGATGCAGGAGATTTTGATTCAGCCTCTGCAGAGTGGGCCTGCTCTGCCCTTGGTTCCAATCCTCACACTAGCTTGTGTTTTCAGACTTCCGTCCTCACACTCCTGGCCCACAAACCCTCCCTACTGGGAATTCTGGGGCCACAATGAAGCACTGTGCCTGCCTCCCAAGAGAAAAACATTGTCTATGGCGCTGCCCAGAAACCCCAAATGAGGATCAAACTGCTTGGCCCTCGGCAACACCCCAATTGCATAGGCTACCTTAAACAGTGATGCTCTGTCGCAAATAGCCTGAGCCCAGACCTTCCACAGACACCGACACAGCTGGCTGCACACCCAGCACATTGGACCCGCCACTGCCTTAGGCCACCATCCATTCCCAACCTGGGTTTTCAGTCATCGGAACCTAGACCTTATCTCCAATCCCTGCACAGGGGGGAACCTGATGCACAAGTCAGAACCCCTCCTTCCCCCTGGCAAGAAACCTTGCTGCTGGCAGTGAGTCAAACCTTCAGTGTAGGAGAAAACGGCATGGCCCATGAGGCCACGCCCAAGCGTGAGGGCCGCCTTGGGCACAAACACACATTGTGACCCTCAGCGTGAGTACCTTATTCAAGTAACGCCTCTCAGTGACTGGACCAAGAGCCCGCATATGTGGCTTGCCATGCCCATAGGCACCCAGGACTAACTAGATGGTGTGTATTCCAGTTGAGGGAACCCACTGCTGTGCTCTAGAGTCCCTCTCCTGGGGGGTCCCCTGTGGCAGAAAACAGTACTCTTCATTCCCACAGAATGAACACCAACACTTGGGAGCTTGGACAATCCCCTGAGAGGAAGGCTCTTCCTCGGCCTCTGAGACAACCCCTACCCTGACCGGACACTGTAAACGCAACACCCAGAGACAAAATCCTGAGTGACTGCCTCCCACTTGCCCTACTTTGATTTCCAGAGGATCTCCCCTCACGGACTAGAGATCAGGCCTGCCATTACATTGGCCCCTAGCTGAGCCAAGTTTGCTTTTTCAGACATCTGTCCCCACAGCCCTGACAAACAGAGCCTCTAGGCTGGGTCCTCTGGAGCCATACCACAGGACCGTGCCTGCTCTCTCCTGGGAAACTGTGTCCATTCCTTTGGCCACACACCTCCAGAATATGAGAAACCTCAAGGCCTCCGAGGACATCCCACTACTGGGAGCCTCACTGGACTCACAGGGGCATTCGGACACAAGCTGAGCAGCTACATCCATGAATGCATGCACACAGATGACAACAGAGATAGAAGGTTGAGCCGGACAGGCCTTTAGGCCGTAGTCTCAACTCTTACTTTGGTTTCCAGGTGTCACTCCTCAGAGGCTTTGGTTCGAAGAACAGGGTATGGGGCTTTCCTGAGGCACGGAACAGAACTCCTCTCGTCTCCACATGGGAAGTTTCCTTGTTGGAGCCGTGTCAAACACCTCATGTTGGAGAATCCTGCAGAGTCCCTGAGCCACCTCCACATTCCAAGGTCTCCCAGGCCACCAAGCCACAGTAGGACTCATCTTCAGGAGAGTCCATTTCAACTCTCCCCTCTGGGTAGCTCACCCAGGAGCCCGCAGATTGAGCCTGCCTTGTCCTGACTAAAGAGTGGGAATATGAGGTGGCGTTCCCAGGCATCCATGCTTAGACACCTGCTCTCGAGTCTTTCCATATGGGGCCTCTTGGAACCATCCAATAGGACTCGACTGTCGTGCAGAAGGTAACCTTCAGTTTTGGAGCAGTTCACAAATCCCATCGTAGGCAAAACTTTCTGGCCTCATGAAGCCCCCACACCCTTCAGGAAGAGGCCATGCTGGACAAGAACTCTAGCCTGAGGCACGTCTCCTAGTTGACATGACCTCAGTGCAGGAGATCCCGATTCAGCCTCTGCAGAGTGGGCATGCCGTGACCTCGGTCCCAAACCTCACGCTAGCTTGTGTTTTCAGACTTCCTTCCTCACACTCCTGGCAAACAAGCCCTCCGGACTAGGAACTCCGGAACCAAAACCCAGCCCAGTGTCTGCCCAACGGAAGAAAAACGTTTCCCTGTGGGGCTCTCCAGAAAACCCAGATGAGGATCAACCTGCTCGGGCCTCGACGGTACCCGAACTGGATAGGCTGCTCTGGGCACTCATGCTCTGCCTGACACAGCCTGAAGCCAGACGTCCAGACAGACAAGGAGACAGCTGGCCGCACACCCAGCACTTCGGACACGCCATGGTCTTATGCCGTCACCTCATCCTAACCTTGGTTTTCAGATATCTGAACCTAGACATTATATCTATTCTCCACACAGCTGGGTATAGCAAGCACAAAACAGAACTCCCCCTTCCCCATGGCTGTCAAGCTTGCTCTTGGCATGGAGTCACACCTTCAGGGTGGGAGAAACCTTCATGGCCCCTGATGCCACGCCCAAACTTGAGTGCTGCTTGGGCACAAATTCACACTGTGATCCTCAGCATGAGCCCCATGTCAAAGAAAGGCCTGTCAGGGCCTGGACCAAGAGCCCACATATGGGGCTTGCCAAGCCCCTATGCACCCAATCCTCACCACGGTTTGAATTTTCCAGTCGCCCCGCCCGTACCTGGAGCTCTGCTCTGGAATCCCTTTCTTGGAGAGACCCATGAGCCAGACAACACGACTCCACCCTTCCCACAAAATGACCCCAAACTCTTGGGAGCTGGGACAAATCCCCAGAGAGGGATACTCGTCCACAGTACCTGAGGCCACCGCTCCAATCCACGGCTATCCCGGACACAACATCCAGAGACAAAAGCCTGAAGGAACGCCTCCCACTCGCCCTTGTTTCAGAGGCCCAGGAGCTCCCTCTCGGGCTGTACATCCGGCCTGCCATACCCTAGGCGCCACTCATAAGCTGAGTTTGTGTATTCAGACTTCTGTGCCCACAGCCTGGACCCACACACCTCCAGGCTAGGGCCTCTAGGGCCACAGCGAAAGATTGTGCCTGCCCTCTCCAAGGAAAGTGTGCCCAGTCCATTGACCACAACACTACAGGTTAGGGAAAAGCTCCAAGGCCCCTGAGGCCATCAATAGTGTAGGCCCCCCTGGACTAAGAGGGGCTCTCTGACACCAGCGGAGCAACTATCTCCACTTAGACTCTCAGACAGTGTCCCCAGAGACAGAAGGTTGAAAGGGACAGGCCCCCAGGCCCTAATCTGAACCTTAGCTTTGGTTTCCCGTTTTCCGTTCTCAGAGGACTGTTTTCGTAGACCAGCACATGGGGCTTTTCTGAGGCACCAAACCAAACATCTCTCATCTCCACATGGGCAGCTTTCTTACTGGGATGTATCAAACACTTCAGGTAGGAGAGTTCCGCAGGGCCACTGAACAACCAGCACATTCCAAGGTCTCCATGGACCCAAACGCACATTATGACGCATCCTCAGGAGAGGCCATTTCAACTCAGCCCCCTGGGTCGCGTGTTCCAGAGGCAGCAGATCAAACATATCTTGTCGCTAATAGCCAATGGGAATGCGAGGCATGCTGTACAGGGATCCATCCTTCGAACCCTGCTCTCCAGTCCTTCCATATGGTATGTCCTGGAGCCATGCAACAGGACTCGAATGTCCCGCAGAAGGAAACCTTGTGGTTTGGGGCAACCTCCAAACTCAGCGTGGGAAAACTTCCTTGGCCTCATGAGGCCCCCACTTCATGAAGGTGCCATCATGGACACATACTCCAGCCTCAGCCAACGTCTGATCCTCAGCCTGACTTCAGATGCAGGAGATTTTGATTCAGCCTCTGCAGAGTGGGCCTGCTCTGCCCTTGGTTCCAATCCTCACACTAGCTTGTGTTTTCAGACTTCCGTCCTCACACTCCTGGCCCACAAACCCTCCCTACTGGGAATTCTGGGGCCACAATGAAGCACTGTGCCTGCCTCCAAAGAGAAAAACATTGTCTATGGCGCTGCCCAGAAACCCCAAATGAGGATCAAACTGCTTGGCCCTCGGCAACACCCCAATTGCATAGGCTACCTTAAACAGTGATGCTCTGTCGCAAATAGCCTGAGCCCAGACCTTCCAACAGACACCGACACAGCTGGCTGCACACCCAGCACATTGGACCCGCCACTGCCTTAGGCCACCATCCATTCCCAACCTGGGTTTTCAGTCATCGGAACCTAGACCTTATCTCCAATCCCTGCACAGGGGGGAACCTGATGCACAAGTCAGAACCCCTCCTTCCCCCTGGCAAGAAACCTTGCTGCTGGCAGTGAGTCAAACCTTCAGTGTAGGAGAAAACGGCATGGCCCATGAGGCCACGCCCAAGCGTGAGGGCCGCCTTGGGCACAAACACACATTGTGACCCTCAGCGTGAGTACCTTATTCAAGTAACGCCTCTCAGTGACTGGACCAAGAGCCCGCATATGTGGCTTGCCATGCCCATAGGCACCCAGGACTAACTAGATGGTGTGTATTCCAGTTGAGGGAACCCACTGCTGTGCTCTAGAGTCCCTCTCCTGGGGGGTCCCCTGTGGCAGAAAACAGTACTCTTCATTCCCACAGAATGAACACCAACACTTGGGAGCTTGGACAATCCCCTGAGAGGAAGGCTCTTCCTCGGCCTCTGAGACAACCCCTACCCTGACCGGACACTGTAAACGCAACACCCAGAGACAAAATCCTGAGTGACTGCCTCCCACTTGCCCTACTTTGATTTCCAGAGGATCTCCCCTCACGGACTAGAGATCAGGCCTGCCATTACATTGGCCCCTAGCTGAGCCAAGTTTGCTTTTTCAGACATCTGTCCCCACAGCCCTGGCAAACAGAGCCTCTAGGCTGGGTCCTCTGGAGCCATACCACAGGACCGTGCCTGCTCTCTCCTGGGAAACTGTGTCCATTCCTTTGGCCACACACCTCCAGAATATGAGAAACCTCAAGGCCTCCGAGGACATCCCACTACTGGGAGCCTCACTGGACTCACAGGGGCATTCGGACACAAGCTGAGCAGCTACATCCATGAATGCATGCACACAGATGACAACAGAGATACAAGGTTGAGCCAGACAGGCCTTTAGGCCGTAGTCTCAACTCTTACTTTGGTTTCCAGGTGTCACTCCTCAGAGGCTTTGGTTCGAAGAACAGGGTATGGGGCTTTCCTGAGGCACGGAACAGAACTCCTCTCGTCTCCACATGGGAAGTTTCCTTGTTGGAGCCGTGTCAAACACCTCATGTTGGAGAATCCTGCAGAGTCACTGAGCCACCTGCGCATTCCAAGGTCTCCCAGGCCACCAAGCCACAGCAGGACTCATCTTCAGGAGAGTCCATTTCAACTCTCCCCTCTGGGTAGCTCACCCAGGAGCCCGCAGATTGAGCCTGCATTGTCCTGACTAAAGAGTGGGAATAGGAGGTGGCGTTCCCAGGCATCCATGCTTAGACACCTGCTCTCGAGTCTTTCCATATGGGGCCTCTTGGAACCATCCAATAGGACTCGACTGTCGTGCAGAAGGTAACCTTCAGTTTTGGAGCAGTTCACAAATCCCATCGTAGGCAAAATTTTCTGGCCTCATGAAGCCCCCACACCCTTCAGGAAGAGGCCATGCTGGACAAGAACTCTAGCCTGAGGCACGTCTCCTAGTTGACATGACCTCAGTGCAGGAGATCCCGATTCAGCCTCTGCAGAGTGGGCATGCCGTGACCTCGGTCCCAAACCTCACGCTAGCTTGTGTTTTCAGACTTCCTTCCTCACACTCCTGGCAAACAAGCCCTCCGGACTAGGAACTCCAGAACCAAAACCCAGCCCAGTGTCTGCCCAACGGAAGAAAAACGTTTCCCTGTGGGGCTCTCCAGAAAACCCAGATGAGGATCAACCTGCTCGGGCCTCGACGGTACCCGAACTGGATAGGCTGCTCTGGGCACTCATGCTCTGCCTGACACAGCCTGAAGCCAGACGTCCAGACAGACAAGGAGACAGCTGGCCGCACACCCAGCACTTCGGACACGCCATGGTCTATGCCGTCACCTCATCCTAACCTTGGTTTTCAGATATCTGAACCTAGACATTATATCAATTCTCCACACAGCTGGGTATAGCAAGCACAAAACAGAACTCCTCCTTCCCCATGGCTGTCAAGCTTGCTCTTGGCATGGAGTCACACCTTCAGGGTGGGAGAAACCTTCATGGCCCCTGATGCCACGCCCAAACTTGAGTGCTGCTTGGGCACAAATTCACACTGTGATCCTCAGCATGAGCCCCATGTCAAAGAAAGGCCTGTCAGGGCCTGGACCAAGAGCCCACATATGGGGCTTGCCAAGCCCCTATGCACCCAATCCTCACCACGGTTTGAATTTTCCAGTCGCCCCGCCCGTACCTGGAGCTCTGCTCTGGAATCCCTTTCTTGGAGAGACCCATGAGCCAGACAACACGACTCCACCCTTCCCACAAAATGACCCCAAACTCTTGGGAGCTAAGACAAATCCCCAGAGAGGGATACTCGTCCACAGAACCTGAGGCCACCGCTCCAATCCACGGCTATCCCGGACACAACATCCAGAGACAAAAGCCTGAAGGAACGCCTCCCACTCGCCCTTGTTTCAGAGGCCCAGGAGCTCCCTCTCGGGCTGTACATCCGGCCTGCCATACCCTAGGCGCCACTCATAAGCTGAGTTTGTGTATTCAGACTTCTGTGCCCACAGCCTGGACCCACACACCTCCAGGCTAGGGCCTCTAGGGCCACAGCGAAAGATTGTGCCTGCCCTCTCCAAGGAAAGTGTGCCCAGTCCATTGACCACAACACTACAGGTTAGGGAAAAGCTCCAAGGCCTCTGAGGCCATCAATAGTGTAGGCCCCCCTGGACTAAGAGGGGCTCTCTGACACCAGCGGAGCAACTATCTCCACTTAGACTCTCAGACAGTGTCCCCAGAGACAGAAGGTTGAAAGGGACAGGCCCCCAGGCCCTAATAGGAACCTTAGCTTTGGTTTCCCGTTTTCCGTTCTCAGAGGACTGTTTTCGTAGACCAGCACATGGGGCTTTTCTGAGGCACCAAACCAAACATCTCTCATCTCCACATGGGCAGCTTTCTTACTGGGATGTATCAAACACTTCAGGTAGGAGAGTTCCGCAGGGCCACTGAACAACCAGCACATTCCAAGGTCTCCATGGACCCAAACGCACATTATGACGCATCCTCAGGAGAGGCCATTTCAACTCAGCCCCCTGGGTCGCGTGTTCCAGAGGCAGCAGATCAAACATATCTTGTCGCTAATAGCCAATGGGAATGCGAGGCATGCTGTACAGGGATCCATCCTTCGAACCCTGCTCTCCAGTCCTTCCATATGGTATGTCCTGGAGCCATGCAACAGGACTCGAATGTCCCGCAGAAGGAAACCTTGTGGTTTGGGGCAACCTCCAAACTCAGCGTGGGAAAACTTCCTTGACCTCATGAGGCCCCCACTTCATGAAGGTGCCATCATGGACACATACTCCAGCCTCAGCCAACGTCTGATCCTCAGCCTGACTTCAGATGCAGGAGATTTTGATTCAGCCTCTGCAGAGTGGGCCTGCTCTGCCCTTGGTTCCAATCCTCACACTAGCTTGTGTTTTCAGACTTCCGTCCTCACACTCCTGGCCCACAAACCCTCCCTACTGGGAATTCTGGGGCCACAATGAAGCACTGTGCCTGCCTCCCAAGAGAAAAACATTGTCTATGGCGCTGCCCAGAAACCCCAAATGAGGATCAAACTGCTTGGCCCTCGGCAACACCCCAATTGCATAGGCTACCTTAAACAGTGATGCTCTGTCGCAAATAGCCTGAGCCCAGACCTTCCAACAGACACCGACACAGCTGGCTGCACACCCAGCACATTGGACCCGCCACTGTCTTAGGCCACCATCCATTCCCAACCTGGGTTTTCAGTCATCGGAACCTAGACCTTATCTCCAATCCCTGCACAGGGGGGAACCTGATGCACAAGTCAGAACCCCTCCTTCCCCCTGGCAAGAAACCTTGCTGCTGGCAGTGAGTCAAACCTTCAGTGTAGGAGAAAACGGCATGGCCCATGAGGCCACGCCCAAGCGTGAGGGCCGCCTTGGGCACAAACACACATTGTGACCCTCAGCGTGAGTACCTTATTCAAGTAACGCCTCTCAGTGACTGGACCAAGAGCCCGCATATGTGGCTTGCCATGCCCATAGGCACCCAGGACTAACTAGATGGTGTGTATTCCAGTTGAGGGAACCCACTGCTGTGCTCTAGAGTCCCTCTCCTGGGGGGTCCCCTGTGGCAGAAAACAGTACTCTTCATTCCCACAGAATGAACACCAACACTTGGGAGCTTGGACAATCCCCCGAGAGGAAGGCTCTTCCTCGGCCCCTGAGACAACCCCTACCCTGACCGGACACTGTAAACGCAACACCCAGAGACAAAATCCTGAGTGACTGCCTCCCACTTGCCCTACTTTGATTTCCAGAGGATCTCCCCTCACGGACTAGAGATCAGGCCTGCCATTACATTGGCCCCTAGCTGAGCCAAGTTTGCTTTTTCAGACATCTGTCCCCACAGCCCTGGCAAACAGAGCCTCTAGGCTGGGTCCTCTGGAGCCATACCACAGGACCGTGCCTGCTCTCTCCTGGGAAACTGTGTCCATTCCTTTGGCCACACACCTCCAGAATATGAGAAACCTCAAGGCCTCCGAGGACATCCCACTACTGGGAGCCTCACTGGACTCACAGGGGCATTCGGACACAAGCTGAGCAGCTACATCCATGAATGCATGCACACAGATGACAACAGAGATAGAAGGTTGAGCCGGACAGGCCTTTAGGCCGTAGTCTCAACTCTTACTTTGGTTTCCAGGTGTCACTCCTCAGAGGCTTTGCTTCGAAGAACAGGGTATGGGGCTTTCCTGAGGCACGGAACAGAACTCCTCTCGTCTCCACATGGGAAGTTTCCTTGTTGGAGCCGTGTCAAACACCTCATGTTGGAGAATCCTGCAGAGTCCCTGAGCCACCTCCACATTCCAAGGTCTCCCAGGCCACCAAGCCACAGTAGGACTCATCTTCAGGAGAGTCCATTTCAACTCTCCCCTCTGGGTAGCTCACCCAGGAGCCCGCAGATTGAGCCTGCCTTGTCCTGACTAAAGAGTGGGAATATGAGGTGGCGTTCCCAGGCATCCATGCTTAGACACCTGCTCTCGAGTCTTTCCATATGGGGCCTCTTGGAACCATCCAATAGGACTCGACTGTCGTGCAGAAGGTAACCTTCAGTTTTGGAGCAGTTCACAAATCCCATCGTAGGCAAAACTTTCTGGCCTCATGAAGCCCCCACACCCTTCAGGAAGAGGCCATGCTGGACAAGAACTCTAGCCTGAGGCACGTCTCATAGTTGACATGACCTCAGTGCAGGAGATCCCGATTCAGCCTCTGCAGAGTGGGCATGCCGTGACCTCGGTCCCAAACCACACGCTAGCTTGTGTTTTCAGACTTCCTTCCTCACACTCCTGGCAAACAAGCCCTCCGGACTAGGAACTCCAGAACCAAAACCCAGCCCAGTGTCTGCCCAACGGAAGAAAAACGTTTCCCTGTGGGGCTCTCCAGAAAACCCAGATGAGGATCAACCTGCTCGGGCCTCGACGGTACCCGAACTGGATAGGCTGCTCTGGGCACTCATGCTCTGCCTGACACAGCCTGAAGCCAGACGTCCAGACAGACAAGGAGACAGCTGGCCGCACACCCAGCACTTCGGACACGCCATGGTCTTATGCCGTCACCTCATCCTAACCTTGGTTTTCAGATATCTGAACCTAGACATTATATCAATTCTCCACACAGCTGGGTATAGCAAGCACAAAACAGAACTCCTCCTTCCCCATGGCTGTCAAGCTTGCTCTTGGCATGGAGTCACACCTTCAGGGTGGGAGAAACCTTCATGGCCCCTGATGCCACGCCCAAACATGAGTGCTGCTTGGGCACAAATTCACACTGTGATCCTCAGCATGAGCCCCATGTCAAAGAAAGGCCTGTCAGGGCCTGGACCAAGAGCCCACATATGGGGCTTGCCAAGCCCCTATGCACCCAATCCTCACCACGGTTTGAATTTTCCAGTCGCCCCGCCCGTACCTGGAGCTCTGTTCTGGAATCCCTTTCTTGGAGAGACCCATGAGCCAGACAACACGACTCCACCCTTCCCACAAAATGACCCCAAATTCTTGGGAGCTGGGACAAATCCCCAGAGAGGGATACTCGTCCACAGTACCTGAGGCCACCGCTCCAATCCACGGCTATCCCGGACACAACATCCAGAGACAAAAACCTGAAGGAACGCCTCCCACTCGCCCTTGTTTCAGAGGCCCAGGAGCTCCCTCTCTGGCTGTACATCCGGCCTGCCATACCCTAGGCGCCACTCATAAGCTGAGTTTGTGTATTCAGACTTCTGTGCCCACAGCCTGGACCCACACACCTCCAGGCTAGGGCCTCTAGGGCCACAGCGAAAGATTGTGCCTGCCTTCTCCAAGGAAAGTGTGCCCAGTCCATTGACCACAACACTACAGGTTAGGGAAAAGCTCCAAGGCCTCTGAGGCCATCAATAGTGTAGGCCCCCCTGGACTAAGAGGGGCTCTCTGACAACAGCGGAGCAACTATCTCCACTTAGACTCTCAGACAGTGTCCCCAGAGACAGAAGGTTGAAAGGGACAGGCCCCCAGGCCCTAATCTGAACCTTAGCTTTGGTTTCCATGTTTCCGTTCTCAGAGGACTGTTTTCGTAGACCAGCACATGGGGCTTTTCTGAGGCACCAAACCAAACAGCTCTCATCTCCACATGGGCAGCTTTCTTACTGGGATGTATCAAACACTTCAGGTAGGAGAGTTCCGCAGGGCCACTGAACAACCAGCACATTCCAAGGTCTCCATGGACCCAAACGCACATTATGACGCATCCTCAGGAGAGGCCATTTCAACTCAGCCCCCTGGGTCGCGTGTTCCAGAGGCAGCTGATCAAACATATCTTGTCGCTAATAGCCAATGGGAATGCGAGGCATGCTGTACAGGGACCCATCCTTCGAACCCTGCTCTCCAGTCCTTCCGTATGGTATGTCCTGGAGCCATGCAACAGGACTCGAATGTCCCGCAGAAGGAAACCTTGTGGTTTGGGGCAACCTCCAAACTCAGCGTGGGAAAACTTCCTTGGCCTCATGAGGCCCCCACTTCATGAAGGTGCCATCATGGACACATACTCCAGCCTCAGCCAACGTCTGATCCTCAGCCTGACTTCAGATGCAGGAGATTTTGATTCAGCCTCTGCAGAGTGGGCCTGCTCTGCCCTTGGTTCCAATCCTCACACTAGCTTGTGTTTTCAGACTTCCGTCCTCACACTCCTGGCCCACAAACCCTCCCTACTGGGAATTCTGGGGCCACAATGAAGCACTGTGCCTGCCTCCCAAGAGAAAAACATTGTCTATGGCGCTGCCCAGAAACCCCAAATGAGGATCAAACTGCTTGGCCCTCGGCAACACCCCAATTGCATAGGCTACCTTAAACAGTGATGCTCTGTCGCAAATAGCCTGAGCCCAGACCTTCCAACAGACACCGACACAGCTGGCTGCACACCCAGCACATTGGACCCGCCACTGCCTTAGGCCACCATCCATTCCCAACCTGGGTTTTCAGTCATCAGAACCTAGACCTTATCTCCAATCCCTGCACAGGGGGGAACCTGATGCACAAGTCAGAACCCCTCCTTCCCCCTGGCAAGAAACCTTGCTGCTGGCAGTGAGTCAAACCTTCAGTGTAGGAGAAAACGGCATGGCCCATGAGGCCACGCCCAAGCGTGAGGGCCGCCTTGGGCACAAACACACATTGTGACCCTCAGCGTGAGTACCTTATTCAAGTAACGCCTCTCAGTGACTGGACCAAGAGCCCGCATATGTGGCTTGCCATGCCCATAGGCACCCAGGACTAACTAGATGGTGTGTATTCCAGTTGAGGGAACCCACTGCTGTGCTCTAGAGTCCCTCTCCTGGGGGGTCCCCTGTGGCAGAAAACAGTACTCTTCATTCCCACAGAATGAACACAAACACTTGGGAGCTTGGACAATCCCCTGAGAGGAAGGCTCTTCCTCGGCCTCTGAGACAACCCCTACCCTGACCGGACACTGTAAACGCAACACCCAGAGACAAAATCCTGAGTGACTGCCTCCCACTTGCCCTACTTTGATTTCCAGAGGATCTCCCCTCACGGACTAGAGATCAGGCCTGCCATTACATTGGCCCCTAGCTGAGCCAAGTTTGCTTTTTCAGACATCTGTCCCCACAGCCCTGGCAAACAGAGCCTCTAGGCTGGGTCCTCTGGAGCCATACCACAGGACCGTGCCTGCTCTCTCCTGGGAAACTGTGTCCATTCCTTTGGCCACACACCTCCAGAATATGAGAAACCTCAAGGCCTCCGAGGACATCCCACTACTGGGAGCCTCACTGGACTCACAGGGGCATTCGGACACAAGCTGAGCAGCTACATCCATGAATGCATGCACACAGATGACAACAGAGATAGAAGGTTGAGCCGGACAGGCCTTTAGGCCGTAGTCTCAACTCTTACTTTGGTTTCCAGGTGTCACTCCTCAGAGGCTTTGGTTCGAAGAACAGGGTATGGGGCTTTCCTGAGGCACGGAACAGAACTCCTCTCGTCTCCACATGGGAAGTTTCCTTGTTGGAGCCGTGTCAAACACCTCATGTTGGAGAATCCTGCAGAGTCCCTGAGCCACCTCCACATTCCAAGGTCTCCCAGGCCACCAAGCCACAGTAGGACTCATCTTCAGGAGAGTCCATTTCAACTCTCCCCTCTGGGTAGCTCACCCAGGAGCCCGCAGATTGAGCCTGCCTTGTCCTGACTAAAGAGTGGGAATATGAGGTGGCGTTCCCAGGCATCCATGCTTAGACACCTGCTCTCGAGTCTTTCCATATGGGGCCTCTTGGAACCATCCAATAGGACTCGACTGTCGTGCAGAAGGTAACCTTCAGTTTTGGAGCAGTTCACAAATCCCATCGTAGGCAAAACTTTCTGGCCTCATGAAGCCCTCACACCCTTCAGGAAGAGGCCATGCTGGACAAGAACTCTAGCCTGAGGCACGTCTCATAGTTGACATGACTTCAGTGCAGGAGATCCCGATTCAGCCCATGCAGTGTGGGCCTGCCATGACCTCGGTCCCAAACCTCACGCTAGCTTGTGTTTTCAGACTTCCTTCCTCACACTCCTGGCAAACAAGCCCTCCGGACTAGGAACTCCAGAACCAAAACCCAGCCCAGTGTCTGCCCAACGGAAGAAAAACGTTTCCCTGTGGGGCTCTCCAGAAAACCCAGATGAGGATCAACCTGCTCGGGCCTCGACGGTACCCGAACTGGATAGGCTGCTCTGGGCACTCATGCTCTGCCTGACACAGCCTGAAGCCAGACGTCCAGACAGACAAGGAGACAGCTGGCCGCACACCCAGCACTTCGGACACGCCATGGTCTTATGCCGTCACCTCATCCTAACCTTGGTTTTCAGATATCTGAACCTAGACATTATATCAATTCTCCACACAGCTGGGTATAGCAAGCACAAAACAGAACTCCTCCTTCCCCATGGCTGTCAAGCTTGCTCTTGGCATGGAGTCACACCTTCAGGGTGGGAGAAACCTTCATGGCCCCTGATGCCACGCCCAAACTTGAGTGCTGCTTGGGCACAAATTCACACTGTGATCCTCAGCATGAGCCCCATGTCAAAGAAAGGCCTGTCAGGGCCTGGACCAAGAGCCCACATATGGGGCTTGCCAAGCCCCTATGCACCCAATCCTCACCACGGTTTGAATTTTCCAGTCGCCCCGCCCGTACCTGGAGCTCTGCTCTGGAATCCCTTTCTTGGAGAGACCCATGAGCCAGACAACACGACTCCACCCTTCCCACAAAATGACCCCAAACTCTTGGGAGCTGGGACAAATCCCCAGAGAGGGATACTCGTCCACAGAACCTGAGGCCACCGCTCCAATCCACGGCTATCCTGGACACAACATCCAGAGACAAAAGCCTGAAGGAACGCCTCCCACTCGCCCTTGTTTCAGAGGCCCAGGAGCTCCCTCTCGGGCTGTACATCCGGCCTGCCATACCCTAGGCGCCACTCATAAGCTGAGTTTGTGTATTCAGACTTCTGTGCCCACAGCCTGGACCCACACACCTCCAGGCTAGGGCCTCTAGGGCCACAGCGAAAGATTGTGCCTGCCTTCTCCAAGGAAAGTGTGCCCAGTCCATTGACCACAACACTACAGGTTAGGGAAAAGCTCCAAGGCCTCTGAGGCCATCAATAGTGTAGGCCCCCCTGGACTAAGAGGGGCTCTCTGACACCAGCGGAGCAACTATCTCCACTTAGACTCTCAGACAGTGTCCCCAGAGACAGAAGGTTGAAAGGGACAGGCCCCCAGGCCCTAATCTGAACCTTAGCTTTGGTTTCCATGTTTCCGTTCTCAGAGGACTGTTTTCGTAGACCAGCACATGGGGCTTTTCTGAGGCACCAAACCAAACAGCTCTCATCTCCACATGGGCAGCTTTCTTACTGGGATGTATCAAACACTTCAGGTAGGAGAGTTCCGCAGGGCCACTGAACAACCAGCACATTCCAAGGTCTCCATGGACCCAAACGCACATTATGACGCATCCTCAGGAGAGGCCATTTCAACTCAGCCCCCTGGGTCGCGTGTTCCAGAGGCAGCAGATCAAACATATCTTGTCGCTAATAGTCAATGGGAATGCGAGGCATGCTGTACAGGGATCCATCCTTCGAACCCTGCTCTCCAGTCCTTCCGTATGGTATGTCCTGGAGCCATGCAACAGGACTCGAATGTCCCGCAGAAGGAAACCTTGTGGTTTGGGGCAACCTCCAAACTCAGCGTGGGAAAACTTCCTTGGCCTCATGAGGCCCCCACTTCATGAAGGTGCCATCATGGACACATACTCCAGCCTCAGCCAACGTCTGATCCTCAGCCTGACTTCAGATGCAGGAGATTTTGATTCAGCCTCTGCAGAGTGGGCCTGCTCTGCCCTTGGTTCCAATCCTCACACTAGCTTGTGTTTTCAGACTTCCGTCCTCACACTCCTGGCCCACAAACCCTCCCTACTGGGAATTCTGGGGCCACAATGAAGCACTGTGCCTGCCTCCCAAGAGAAAAACCTTGTCTATGGCGCTGCCCAGAAACCCCAAATGAGGATCAAACTGCTTCGCCCTCGTCAAACCCCAATTGCATAGGCTACCTTAAACAGTGATGCTCTGTCGCAAATAGCCTGAGCCCAGACCTTCCAACAGACACCGACACAGCTGGCTGCACACCCAGCACATTGGACCCGCCACTGCCTTAGGCCACCATCCATTCCCAACCTGGGTTTTCAGTCATCGGAACCTAGACCTTATCTCCAATCCCTGCACAGGGGGGAACCTGATGCACAAGTCAGAACCCCTCCTTCCCCCTGGCAAGAAACCTTGCTGCTGGCAGTGAGTCAAACCTTCAGTGTAGGAGAAAACGGCATGGCCCATGAGGCCACGCCCAAGCGTGAGGGCCGCCTTGGGCACAAACACACATTGTGACCCTCAGCGTGAGTACCTTATTCAAGTAACGCCTCTCAGTGACTGGACCAAGAGCCCGCATATGTGGCTTGCCATGCCCATAGGCACCCAGGACTAACTAGATGGTGTGTATTCCAGTTGAGGGAACCCACTGCTGTGCTCTAGAGTCCCTCTCCTGGGGGGTCCCCTGTGGCAGAAAACAGTACTCTTCATTCCCACAGAATGAACACCAACACTTGGGAGCTTGGACAATCCCCCGAGAGGAAGGCTCTTCCTCGGCCCCTGAGACAACCCCTACCCTGACCGGACACTGTAAACGCAACACCCAGAGACAAAATCCTGAGTGACTGCCTCCCACTTGCCCTACTTTGATTTCCAGAGGATCTCCCCTCACGGACTAGAGATCAGGCCTGCCATTACATTGGCCCCTAGCTGAGCCAAGTTTGCTTTTTCAGACATCTGTCCCCACAGCCCTGGCAAACAGAGCCTCTAGGCTGGGTCCTCTGGAGCCATACCACAGGACCGTGCCTGCTCTCTCCTGGGAAACTGTGTCCATTCCTTTGGCCACACACCTCCAGAATATGAGAAACCTCAAGGCCTCCGAGGACATCCCACTACTGGGAGCCTCACTGGACTCACAGGGGCATTCGGACACAAGCTGAGCAGCTACATCCATGAATGCATGCACACAGATGACAACAGAGATAGAAGGTTGAGCCGGACAGGCCTTTAGGCCGTAGTCTCAACTCTTACTTTGGTTTCCAGGTGTCACTCCTCAGAGGCTTTGGTTCGAAGAACAGGGTATGGGGCTTTCCTGAGGCACGGAACAGAACTCCTCTCGTCTCCACATGGGAAGTTTCCTTGTTGGAGCCGTGTCAAACACCTCATGTTGGAGAATCCTGCAGAGTCCCTGAGCCACCTCCACATTCCAAGGTCTCCCAGGCCACCAAGCCACAGTAGGACTCATCTTCAGGAGAGTCCATTTCAACTCTCCCCTCTGGGTAGCTCACCCAGGAGCCCGCAGATTGAGCCTGCCTTGTCCTGACTAAAGAGTGGGAATATGAGGTGGCGTTCCCAGGCATCCATGCTTAGACACCTGCTCTCGAGTCTTTCCATATGGGGCCTCTTGGAACCATCCAATAGGACTCGACTGTCGTGCAGAAGGTAACCTTCAGTTTTGGAGCAGTTCACAAATCCCATCGTAGGCAAAACTTTCTGGCCTCATGAAGCCCCCACACCCTTCAGGAAGAGGCCATGCTGGACAAGAACTCTAGCCTGAGGCACGTCTCATAGTTGACATGACCTCAGTGCAGGAGATCCCGATTCAGCCTCTGCAGAGTGGGCATGCCGTGACCTCGGTCCCAAACCACACGCTAGCTTGTGTTTTCAGACTTCCTTCCTCACACTCCTGGCAAACAAGCCCTCCGGACTAGGAACTCCAGAACCAAAACCCAGCCCAGTGTCTGCCCAACGGAAGAAAAACGTTTCCCTGTGGGGCTCTCCAGAAAACCCAGATGAGGATCAACCTGCTCGGGCCTCGACGGTACCCGAACTGGATAGGCTGCTCTGGGCACTCATGCTCTGCCTGACACAGCCTGAAGCCAGACGTCCAGACAGACAAGGAGACAGCTGGCCGCACACCCAGCACTTCGGACACGCCATGGTCTTATGCCGTCACCTCATCCTAACCTTGGTTTTCAGATATCTGAACCTAGACATTATATCAATTCTCCACACAGCTGGGTATAGCAAGCACAAAACAGAACTCCTCCTTCCCCATGGCTGTCAAGCTTGCTCTTGGCATGGAGTCACACCTTCAGGGTGGGAGAAACCTTCATGGCCCCTGATGCCACGCCCAAACATGAGTGCTGCTTGGGCACAAATTCACACTGTGATCCTCAGCATGAGCCCCATGTCAAAGAAAGGCCTGTCAGGGCCTGGACCAAGAGCCCACATATGGGGCTTGCCAAGCCCCTATGCACCCAATCCTCACCACGGTTTGAATTTTCCAGTCGCCCCGCCCGTACCTGGAGCTCTGCTCTGGAATCCCTTTCTTGGAGAGACCCATGAGCCAGACAACACGACTCCACCCTTCCCACAAAATGACCCCAAATTCTTGGGAGCTGGGACAAATCCCCAGAGAGGGATACTCGTCCACAGTACCTGAGGCCACCGCTCCAATCCACGGCTATCCCGGACACAACATCCAGAGACAAAAACCTGAAGGAACGCCTCCCACTCGCCCTTGTTTCAGAGGCCCAGGAGCTCCCTCTCTGGCTGTACATCCGGCCTGCCATACCCTAGGCGCCACTCATAAGCTGAGTTTGTGTATTCAGACTTCTGTGCCCACAGCCTGGACCCACACACCTCCAGGCTAGGGCCTCTAGGGCCACAGCGAAAGATTGTGCCTGCCTTCTCCAAGGAAAGTGTGCCCAGTCCATTGACCACAACACTACAGGTTAGGGAAAAGCTCCAAGGCCTCTGAGGCCATCAATAGTGTAGGCCCCCCTGGACTAAGAGGGGCTCTCTGACACCAGCGGAGCAACTATCTCCACTTAGACTCTCAGACAGTGTCCCCAGAGACAGAAGGTTGAAAGGGACAGGCCCCCAGGCCCTAATCTGAACCTTAGCTTTGGTTTCCATGTTTCCGTTCTCAGAGGACTGTTTTCGTAGACCAGCACATGGGGCTTTTCTGAGGCACCAAACCAAACAGCTCTCATCTCCACATGGGCAGCTTTCTTACTGGGATGTATCAAACACTTCAGGTAGGAGAGTTCCGCAGGGCCACTGAACAACCAGCACATTCCAAGGTCTCCATGGACCCAAACGCACATTATGACGCATCCTCAGGAGAGGCCATTTCAACTCAGCCCCCTGGGTCGCGTGTTCCAGAGGCAGCTGATCAAACATATCTTGTCGCTAATAGCCAATGGGAATGCGAGGCATGCTGTACAGGGACCCATCCTTCGAACCCTGCTCTCCAGTCCTTCCGTATGGTATGTCCTGGAGCCATGCAACAGGACTCGAATGTCCCGCAGAAGGAAACCTTGTGGTTTGGGGCAACCTCCAAACTCAGCGTGGGAAAACTTCCTTGGCCTCATGAGGCCCCCACTTCATGAAGGTGCCATCATGGACACATACTCCAGCCTCAGCCAACGTCTGATCCTCAGCCTGACTTCAGATGCAGGAGATTTTGATTCAGCCTCTGCAGAGTGGGCCTGCTCTGCCCTTGGTTCCAATCCTCACACTAGCTTGTGTTTTCAGACTTCCGTCCTCACACTCCTGGCCCACAAACCCTCCCTACTGGGAATTCTGGGGCCACAATGAAGCACTGTGCCTGCCTCCCAAGAGAAAAACATTGTCTATGGCGCTGCCCAGAAACCCCAAATGAGGATCAAACTGCTTGGCCCTCGGCAACACCCCAATTGCATAGGCTACCTTAAACAGTGATGCTCTGTCGCAAATAGCCTGAGCCCAGACCTTCCAACAGACACCGACACAGCTGGCTGCACACCCAGCACATTGGACCCGCCACTGCCTTAGGCCACCATCCATTCCCAACCTGGGTTTTCAGTCATCAGAACCTAGACCTTATCTCCAATCCCTGCACAGGGGGGAACCTGATGCACAAGTCAGAACCCCTCCTTCCCCCTGGCAAGAAACCTTGCTGCTGGCAGTGAGTCAAACCTTCAGTGTAGGAGAAAACGGCATGGCCCATGAGGCCACGCCCAAGCGTGAGGGCCGCCTTGGGCACAAACACACATTGTGACCCTCAGCGTGAGTACCTTATTCAAGTAACGCCTCTCAGTGACTGGACCAAGAGCCCGCATATGTGGCTTGCCATGCCCATAGGCACCCAGGACTAACTAGATGGTGTGTATTCCAGTTGAGGGAACCCACTGCTGTGCTCTAGAGTCCCTCTCCTGGGGGGTCCCCTGTGGCAGAAAACAGTACTCTTCATTCCCACAGAATGAACACAAACACTTGGGAGCTTGGACAATCCCCTGAGAGGAAGGCTCTTCCTCGGCCTCTGAGACAACCCCTACCCTGACCGGACACTGTAAACGCAACACCCAGAGACAAAATCCTGAGTGACTGCCTCCCACTTGCCCTACTTTGATTTCCAGAGGATCTCCCCTCACGGACTAGAGATCAGGCCTGCCATTACATTGGCCCCTAGCTGAGCCAAGTTTGCTTTTTCAGACATCTGTCCCCACAGCCCTGGCAAACAGAGCCTCTAGGCTGGGTCCTCTGGAGCCATACCACAGGACCGTGCCTGCTCTCTCCTGGGAAACTGTGTCCATTCCTTTGGCCACACACCTCCAGAATATGAGAAACCTCAAGGCCTCCGAGGACATCCCACTACTGGGAGCCTCACTGGACTCACAGGGGCATTCGGACACAAGCTGAGCAGCTACATCCATGAATGCATGCACACAGATGACAACAGAGATAGAAGGTTGAGCCGGACAGGCCTTTAGGCCGTAGTCTCAACTCTTACTTTGGTTTCCAGGTGTCACTCCTCAGAGGCTTTGGTTCGAAGAACAGGGTATGGGGCTTTCCTGAGGCACGGAACAGAACTCCTCTCGTCTCCACATGGGAAGTTTCCTTGTTGGAGCCGTGTCAAACACCTCATGTTGGAGAATCCTGCAGAGTCCCTGAGCCACCTCCACATTCCAAGGTCTCCCAGGCCACCAAGCCACAGTAGGACTCATCTTCAGGAGAGTCCATTTCAACTCTCCCCTCTGGGTAGCTCACCCAGGAGCCCGCAGATTGAGCCTGCCTTGTCCTGACTAAAGAGTGGGAATATGAGGTGGCGTTCCCAGGCATCCATGCTTAGACACCTGCTCTCGAGTCTTTCCATATGGGGCCTCTTGGAACCATCCAATAGGACTCGACTGTCGTGCAGAAGGTAACCTTCAGTTTTGGAGCAGTTCACAAATCCCATCGTAGGCAAAACTTTCTGGCCTCATGAAGCCCTCACACCCTTCAGGAAGAGGCCATGCTGGACAAGAACTCTAGCCTGAGGCACGTCTCATAGTTGACATGACTTCAGTGCAGGAGATCCCGATTCAGCCCATGCAGTGTGGGCCTGCCATGACCTCGGTCCCAAACCTCACGCTAGCTTGTGTTTTCAGACTTCCTTCCTCACACTCCTGGCAAACAAGCCCTCCGGACTAGGAACTCCAGAACCAAAACCCAGCCCAGTGTCTGCCCAACGGAAGAAAAACGTTTCCCTGTGGGGCTCTCCAGAAAACCCAGATGAGGATCAACCTGCTCGGGCCTCGACGGTACCCGAACTGGATAGGCTGCTCTGGGCACTCATGCTCTGCCTGACACAGCCTGAAGCCAGACGTCCAGACAGACAAGGAGACAGCTGGCCGCACACCCAGCACTTCGGACACGCCATGGTCTTATGCCGTCACCTCATCCTAACCTTGGTTTTCAGATATCTGAACCTAGACATTATATCAATTCTCCACACAGCTGGGTATAGCAAGCACAAAACAGAACTCCTCCTTCCCCATGGCTGTCAAGCTTGCTCTTGGCATGGAGTCACACCTTCAGGGTGGGAGAAACCTTCATGGCCCCTGATGCCACGCCCAAACTTGAGTGCTGCTTGGGCACAAATTCACACTGTGATCCTCAGCATGAGCCCCATGTCAAAGAAAGGCCTGTCAGGGCCTGGACCAAGAGCCCACATATGGGGCTTGCCAAGCCCCTATGCACCCAATCCTCACCACGGTTTGAATTTTCCAGTCGCCCCGCCCGTACCTGGAGCTCTGCTCTGGAATCCCTTTCTTGGAGAGACCCATGAGCCAGACAACACGACTCCACCCTTCCCACAAAATGACCCCAAACTCTTGGGAGCTGGGACAAATCCCCAGAGAGGGATACTCGTCCACAGAACCTGAGGCCACCGCTCCAATCCACGGCTATCCTGGACACAACATCCAGAGACAAAAGCCTGAAGGAACGCCTCCCACTCGCCCTTGTTTCAGAGGCCCAGGAGCTCCCTCTCGGGCTGTACATCCGGCCTGCCATACCCTAGGCGCCACTCATAAGCTGAGTTTGTGTATTCAGACTTCTGTGCCCACAGCCTGGACCCACACACCTCCAGGCTAGGGCCTCTAGGGCCACAGCGAAAGATTGTGCCTGCCTTCTCCAAGGAAAGTGTGCCCAGTCCATTGACCACAACACTACAGGTTAGGGAAAAGCTCCAAGGCCTCTGAGGCCATCAATAGTGTAGGCCCCCCTGGACTAAGAGGGGCTCTCTGACACCAGCGGAGCAACTATCTCCACTTAGACTCTCAGACAGTGTCCCCAGAGACAGAAGGTTGAAAGGGACAGGCCCCCAGGCCCTAATCTGAACCTTAGCTTTGGTTTCCATGTTTCCGTTCTCAGAGGACTGTTTTCGTAGACCAGCACATGGGGCTTTTCTGAGGCACCAAACCAAACAGCTCTCATCTCCACATGGGCAGCTTTCTTACTGGGATGTATCAAACACTTCAGGTAGGAGAGTTCCGCAGGGCCACTGAACAACCAGCACATTCCAAGGTCTCCATGGACCCAAACGCACATTATGACGCATCCTCAGGAGAGGCCATTTCAACTCAGCCCCCTGGGTCGCGTGTTCCAGAGGCAGCAGATCAAACATATCTTGTCGCTAATAGTCAATGGGAATGCGAGGCATGCTGTACAGGGATCCATCCTTCGAACCCTGCTCTCCAGTCCTTCCGTATGGTATGTCCTGGAGCCATGCAACAGGACTCGAATGTCCCGCAGAAGGAAACCTTGTGGTTTGGGGCAACCTCCAAACTCAGCGTGGGAAAACTTCCTTGGCCTCATGAGGCCCCCACTTCATGAAGGTGCCATCATGGACACATACTCCAGCCTCAGCCAACGTCTGATCCTCAGCCTGACTTCAGATGCAGGAGATTTTGATTCAGCCTCTGCAGAGTGGGCCTGCTCTGCCCTTGGTTCCAATCCTCACACTAGCTTGTGTTTTCAGACTTCCGTCCTCACACTCCTGGCCCACAAACCCTCCCTACTGGGAATTCTGGGGCCACAATGAAGCACTGTGCCTGCCTCCCAAGAGAAAAACCTTGTCTATGGCGCTGCCCAGAAACCCCAAATGAGGATCAAACTGCTTCGCCCTCGTCAAACCCCAATTGCATAGGCTACCTTAAACAGTGATGCTCTGTCGCAAATAGCCTGAGCCCAGACCTTCCACAGACACCGACACAGCTGGCTGCACACCCAGCACATTGGACCCGCCACTGCCTTAGGCCACCATCCATTCCCAACCTGGGTTTTCAGTCATCGGAACCTAGACCTTATCTCCAATCCCTGCACAGGGGGGAACCTGATGCACAAGTCAGAACCCCTCCTTCCCCCTGGCAAGAAACCTTGCTGCTGGCAGTGAGTCAAACCTTCAGTGTAGGAGAAAACGGCATGGCCCATGAGGCCACGCCCAAGCGTGAGGGCCGCCTTGGGCACAAACACACATTGTGACCCTCAGCGTGAGTACCTTATTCAAGTAACGCCTCTCAGTGACTGGACCAAGAGCCCGCATATGTGGCTTGCCATGCCCATAGGCACCCAGGACTAACTAGATGGTGTGTATTCCAGTTGAGGGAACCCACTGCTGTGCTCTAGAGTCCCTCTCCTGGGGGTTCCCCTGTGGCAGGAAACAGTACTCTTCATTCCCACAGAATGAACACAAACACTTGGGAGCTTGGACAATCCCCTGAGAGGAAGGCTCTTCCTCGTCCTCTGAGACAACCCCTACCCGGACTGGACACTGTAAACACAACACCCAGAGACAAAATCCTGAGTGACTGCCTCCCACTTGCCCTACTTTGATTTCCAGAGGATCTCCCCTCACGGACTAGAGATCAGGCCTGCCATTACATTGGCCCCTAGCTGAGCCAAGTTTGCTTTTTCAGACATCTGTCCCCACAGCCCTGGCAAACAGAGCCTCTAGGCTGGGTCCTCTGGAGCCATACCACAGGACCGTGCCTGCTCTCTCCTGGGAAACTGTGTCCATTCCTTTGGCCACACACCTCCAGAATATGAGAAACCTCAAGGCCTCCGAGGACATCCCACTACTGGGAGCCTCACTGGACTCACAGGGGCATTCGGACAAGAGCTGAGCAGCTACATCCATGAATGCATGCACACAGATGACAACAGAGATAGAAGGTTGAGCCGGACAGGCCTTTAGGCCGTAGTCTCAACTCTTACTTTGGTTTCCAGGTGTCACTCCTCAGAGGCTTTGGTTCGAAGAACAGGGTATGGGGCTTTCCTGAGGCACGGAACAGAACTCCTCTCGTCTCCACATGGGAAGTTTCCTTGTTGGAGCCGTGTCAAACACCTCATGTTGGAGAATCCTGCAGAGTCCCTGAGCCACCTCCACATTCCAAGGTCTCCCAGGCCACCAAGCCACAGTAGGACTCATCTTCAGGAGAGTCCATTTCAACTCTCCCCTCTGGGTAGCTCACCCAGGAGCCCGCAGATTAAGCCTGCCTTGTCCTGACTAAAGAGTGGGAATATGAGGTTGCGTTCCCAGGCATCCATGCTTAGACACCTGCTCTCGAGTCTTTCCATATGGGGCCTCTTGGAACCATCCAATCGGACTCGACTGTCGTGCAGAAGGTAACCTTCAGTTTTGGAGCAGTTCACAAATCCCATCGTAGGCAAAACTTTCTGGCCTCATGAAGCCCCCACACCCTTCAAGAAGAGGCCATGCTGGACAAGAACTCTAGCCTGAGGCACGTCTCATAGTTGACATGACCTCAGTGCAGGAGATCCCGAATCAGCCTCTGCAGAGTGGGCCTGCCGTGACCTCGGTCCCAAACCTCACGCTAGCTTGTGTTTTCAGACTTCCTTCCTCACACTCCTGGCAAACAAGCCCTCCGGACTAGGAACTCCAGAACCAAAACCCAGCCCAGTGTCTGCCCAACGGAAGAAAAACGTTTCCCTGTGGGGCTCTCCAGAAAACCCAGATGAGGATCAACCTGCTCGGGCCTCGACGGTACCCGAACTGGATAGGCTGCTCTGGGCACTCATGCTCTGCCTGACACAGCCTGAAGCCAGACGTCCAGACAGACAAGGAGACAGCTGGCCGCACACCCAGCACTTCGGACACGCCATGGTCTTATGCCGTCACCTCATCCTAACCTTGGTTTTCAGATATCTGAACCTAGACATTATATCAATTCTCCACACAGCTGGGTATAGCAAGCACAAAACAGAACTCCTCCTTCCCCATGGCTGTCAAGCTTGCTCTTGGCATGGAGTCACACCTTCAGGGTGGGAGAAACCTTCATGGCCCCTGATGCCACGCCCAAACTTGAGTGCTGCTTGGGCACAAATTCACACTGTGATCCTCAGCATGAGCCCCATGTCAAAGAAAGGCCTGTCAGGGCCTGGACCAAGAGCCCACATATGGGGCTTGCCAAGCCCCTATGCACCCAATCCTCACCACGGTTTGAATTTTCCAGTCGCCCCGCCCGTACCTGGAGCTCTGCTCTGGAATCCCTTTCTTGGAGAGACCCATGAGCCAGACAACACGACTCCACCCTTCCCACAAAATGACCCCAAACTCTTGGGAGCTGGGACAAATGCCCAGAAAGGGATACTCGTCCACATTACCTGAGGCCACCGCTCCAATCCACGGCTATCCCGGACACAACATCCAGAGACAAAAGCCTGAAGGAACGCCTCCCACTCGCCCTTGTTTCAGAGGCCCAGGAGCTCCCTCTCGGGCTGTACATCCGGCCTGCCATACCCTAGGCGCCACTCATAAGCTGAGTTTGTGTATTCAGACTTCTGTGCCCACAGCCTGGACCCACACACCTCCAGGCTAGGGCCTCTAGGGCCACAGCGAAAGATTGTGCCTGCCCTCTCCAAGGAAAGTGTGCCCAGTCCATTGACCACAACAATACAGGTTAGGGAAAAGCTCCAAGGCCCCTGAGGCCATCAATAGTGTAGGCCCCCCTGGACTAAGAGGGGCTCTCTGACACCAGCGGAGCAACTATCTCCACTTAGACTCTCAGACAGTGTCCCCAGAGACAGAAGGTTGAAATGGACAGGCCCCCAGGCCCTAATCTGAACCTTAGCTTTGGTTTCCATGTTTCCGTTCTCAGAGGACTGTTTTCGTAGACCAGCACATGGGGCTTTTCTGAGGCACCAAACCAAACATCTCTCATTTCCACATGGGCAGCTTTCTTACTGGGATGTATCAAACACTTCAGGTAGGAGAGTGCCGCAGGGCCACTGAACAACCAGCACATTCCAAGGTCTCCATGGACCCAAACGCACATTATGACGCATCCTCAGGAGAGGCCATTTCAACTCAGCCCCCTGGGTCGCGTGTTCCAGAGGCAGCAGATCAAACATATCTTGTTGCTAATAGCCAATGGGAATGCGAGGCATGCTGTACAGGGATCCATCCTTCGAACCCTGATCTCCAGTCCTTCCGTATGGTATGTCCTGGAGCCATGCAACAGGACTCAAATGTCCCGCAGAAGGAAACCTTGTGGTTTGGGGCAACCTCCAAACTCAGCGTGGGAAAACTTCCTTGGCCTCATGAGGCCCCCACTTCATGAAGGTGCCATCATGGACACATACTCCAGCCTCAGCCAACGTCTGATCCTCAGCCTGACTTCAGATGCAGGAGATTTTGATTCAGCCTCTGCAGAGTGGGCCTGCTCTGCCCTTGGCTCCAATCCTCACACTAGCTTGTGTTTTCAGACTTCCGTCCTCACACTCCTGGCCCACAAACCCTCCCTACTGGGAATTCTGGGGCCACAATGAAGCACTGTGCCTGCCTCCCAAGAGAAAAACATTGTCTATGGCGCTGCCCAGTAACCCCAAATGAGGATCAAACTGCTTGGCCCTCGGCAATACCCCAATTGCATAGGCTACCTTAAACAGTGATGCTCTGTCGCAAATAGCCTGAGCCCAGACCTTCCAACAGACACCGACACAGCTGGCTGCACACCCAGCACATTGGACCCGCCACTGCCTTAGGCCACCAACCATTCCCAACCTGGGTTTTCAGTCATCGGAACCTAGACCTTATTTCCAATCCCTGCACAGGGGGGAACCTGATGCACAAGTCAGAACCCCTCCTTCCCCCTGGCAAGAAACCTTGCTGCTGGCAGTGAGTCAAACCTTCAGTGTAGGAGAAAACGGCATGGCCCATGAGGCCACGCCCAAGCGTGAGGGCCGCCTTGGGCACAAACACACATTGTGACCCTCAGCGTGAGTACCTTATTCAAGTAACGCCTCTCAGTGACTGGACCAAGAGCCCGCATATGTGGCTTGCCATGCCCATAGGCACCCAGGACTAACTAGATGGTGTGTATTCCAGTTGAGGGAACCCACTGCTGTGCTCTAGAGTCCCTCTCCTGGGGGTTCCCCTGTGGCAGGAAACAGTACTCTTCATTCCCACAGAATGAACACAAACACTTGGGAGCTTGGACAATCCCCTGAGAGGAAGGCTCTTCCTCGGCCTCTGAGACAACCCCTACCCTGACCGGACACTGTAAACGCAACACCCAGAGACAAAATCCTGAGTGACTGCCTCCCACTTGCCCTACTTTGATTTCCAGAGGATCTCCCCTCACGGACTAGAGATCAGGCCTGCCATTACATTGGCCCCTAGCTGAGCCAAGTTTGCTTTTTCAGACATCTGTCCCCACAGCCCTGGCAAACAGAGCCTCTAGGCTGGGTCCTCTGGAGCCATACCACAGGACCGTGCCTGCTCTCTCCTGGGAAACTGTGTCCATTCCTTTGGCCACACACCTCCAGAATATGAGAAACCTCAAGGCCTCCGAGGACATCCCACTACTGGGAGCCTCACTGGACTCACAGGGGCATTCGGACACAAGCTGAGCAGCTACATCCATGAATGCATGCACACAGATGACAACAGAGATAGAAGGTTGAGCCAGACAGGCCTTTAGGCCGTAGTCTCAACTCTTACTTTGGTTTCCAGGTGTCACTCCTCAGAGGCTTTGGTTCGAAGAACAGGGTATGGGGCTTTCCTGAGGCACGGAACAGAACTCCTCTCGTCTCCACATGGGAAGTTTCCTTGTTGGAGCCGTGTCAAACACCTCATGTTGGAGAATCCTGCAGAGTCCCTGAGCCACCTCCACATTCCAAGGTCTCCCAGGCCACCAAGCCACAGTAGGACTCATCTTCAGGAGAGTCCATTTCAACTCTCCCCTCTGGGTAGCTCACCCAGGAGCCCGCAGATTGAGCCTGCCTTGTCCTGACTAAAGAGTGGGAATATGAGGTGGCGTTCCCAGGCATCCATGCTTAGACACCTGCTCTCGAGTCTTTCCATATGGGGCCTCTTGGAACCATCCAATAGGACTCGACTGTCGTGCAGAAGGTAACCTTCAGTTTTGGAGCAGTTCACAAATCCCATCGTAGGCAAAACTTTCTGGCCTCATGAAGCCCCCACACCCTTCAGGAAGAGGCCATGCTGGACAAGAACTCTAGCCTGAGGCACGTCTCATAGTTGACATGACCTCAGTGCAGGAGATCCCGATTCAGCCTCTGCAGAGTGGGCATGCCGTGACCTCGGTCCCAAACCACACGCTAGCTTGTGTTTTCAGACTTCCTTCCTCACACTCCTGGCAAACAAGCCCTCCGGACTAGGAACTCCGGAACCAAAACCCAGCCCAGTGTCTGCCCAACGGAAGAAAAACGTTTCCCTGTGGGGCTCTCCAGAAAACCCAGATGAGGATCAACCTGCTCGGGCCTCGACGGTACCCGAACTGGATAGGCTGCTCTGGGCACTCATGCTCTGCCTGACACAGCCTGAAGCCAGACGTCCAGACAGACAAGGAGATAGCTGGCCGCACACCCAGCACTTCGGACACGCCATGGTCTTATGCCGTCACCTCATCCTAACCTTGGTTTTCAGATATCTGAACCTAGACATTATATCAATTCTCCACACAGCTGGGTATAGCAAGCACAAAACAGAACTCCTCCTTCCCCATGGCTGTCAAGCTTGCTCTTGGCATGGAGTCACACCTTCAGGGTGGGAGAAACCTTCATGGCCCCTGATGCCACGCCCAAACTTGAGTGCTGCTTGGGCACAAATTCACACTGTGATCCTCAGCATGAGCCCCATGTCAAACAAAGGCCTGTCAGGGCCTGGACCAAGAGCCCACATATGGGGCTTGCCAAGCCCCTATGCACCCAATCCTCACCACGGTTTGAATTTTCCAGTCGCCCCGCCCGTACCTGGAGCTCTGCTCTGGAATCCCTTTCTTGGAGAGACCCATGAGCCAGACAACACGACTCCACCCTTCCCACAAAATGACCCCAAACTCTTGGGAGCTGGGACAAATGCCCAGAAAGGGATACTCGTCCACATTACCTGAGGCCACCGCTCCAATCCACGGCTATCCCGGACACAACATCCAGAGACAAAAGCCTGAAGGAACGCCTCCCACTCGCCCTTGTTTCAGAGGCCCAGGAGCTCCCTCTCGGGCTGTACATCCGGCCTGCCATACCCTAGGCGCCACTCATAAGCTGAGTTTGTGTATTCAGACTTCTGTGCCCACAGCCTGGACCCACACACCTCCAGGCTAGGGCCTCTAGGGCCACAGCGAAAGATTGGGCCTGCCCTCTCCAAGGAAAGTGTGCCCAGTCCATTGACCACAACAATACAGGTTAGGGAAAAGCTCCAAGGCCCCTGAGGCCATCAATAGTGTAGGCCCCCCTGGACTAAGAGGGGCTCTCTGACACCAGCGGAGCAACTATCTCCACTTAGACTCTCAGACAGTGTCCCCAGAGACAGAAGGTTGAAATGGACAGGCCCCCAGGCCCTAATCTGAACCTTAGCTTTGGTTTCCATGTTTCCGTTCTCAGAGGACTGTTTTCGTAGACCAGCACATGGGGCTTTTCTGAGGCACCAAACCAAACATCTCTCATTTCCACATGGGCAGCTTTCTTACTGGGATGTATCAAACACTTCAGGTAGGAGAGTGCCGCAGGGCCACTGAACAACCAGCACATTCCAAGGTCTCCATGGACCCAAACGCACATTATGACGCATCCTCAGGAGAGGCCATTTCAACTCAGCCCCCTGGGTCGCGTGTTCCAGAGGCAGCAGATCAAACATATCTTGTCGCTAATAGCCAATGGGAATGCGAGGCATGCTGTACAGGGATCCATCCTTCGAACCCTGATCTCCAGTCCTTCCGTATGGTATGTCCTGGAGCCATGCAACAGGACTCGAATGTCCCGCAGAAGGAAACCTTGTGGTTTGGGGCAACCTCCAAACTCAGCGTGGGAAAACTTCCTTGGCCTCATGAGGCCCCCACTTCATGAAGGTGCCATCATGGACACATACTCCAGCCTCAGCCAACGTCTGATCCTCAGCCTGACTTCAGATGCAGGAGATTTTGATTCAGCCTCTGCAGAGTGGGCCTGCTCTGCCCTTGGCTCCAATCCTCACACTAGCTTGTGTTTTCAGACTTCCGTCCTCACACTCCTGGCCCACAAACCCTCCCTACTGGGAATTCTGGGGCCACAATGAAGCACTGTGCCTGCCTCCCAAGAGAAAAACATTGTCTATGGCGCTGCCCAGTAACCCCAAATGAGGATCAAACTGCTTGGCCCTCGGCAATACCCCAATTGCATAGGCTACCTTAAACAGTGATGCTCTGTCGCAAATAGCCTGAGCCCAGACCTTCCAACAGACACCGACACAGCTGGCTGCACACCCAGCACATTGGACCCGCCACTGCCTTAGGCCACCAACCATTCCCAACCTGGGTTTTCAGTCATCGGAACCTAGACCTTATGTCCAATCCCTGCACAGGGGGGAACCTGATGCACAAGTCAGAACCCCTCCTTCCCCCTGGCAAGAAACCTTGCTGCTGGCAGTGAGTCAAACCTTCAGTGTAGGAGAAAACGGCATGGCCCATGAGGCCACGCCCAAGCGTGAGGGCCGCCTTGGGCACAAACACACATTGTGACCCTCAGCGTGAGTACCTTATTCAAGTAACGCCTCTCAGTGACTGGACCAAGAGCCCGCATATGTGGCTTGCCATGCCCATAGGCACCCAGGACTAACTAGATGGTGTGTATTCCAGTTGAGGGAACCCACTGCTGTGCTCTAGAGTCCCTCTCCTGGGGGTTCCCCTGTGGCAGGAAACAGTACTCTTCATTCCCACAGAATGAACACAAACACTTGGGAGCTTGGACAATCCCCTGAGAGGAAGGCTCTTCCTCGGCCTCTGAGACAACCCCTACCCTGACCGGACACTGTAAACGCAACACCCAGAGACAAAATCCTGAGTGACTGCCTCCCACTTGCCCTACTTTGATTTCCAGAGGATCTCCCCTCACGGACTAGAGATCAGGCCTGCCATTACATTGGCCCCTAGCTGAGCCAAGTTTGCTTTTTCAGACATCTGTCCCCACAGCCCTGGCAAACAGAGCCTCTAGGCTGGGTCCTCTGGAGCCATACCACAGGACCGTGCCTGCTCTCTCCTGGGAAACTGTGTCCATTCCTTTGGCCACACACCTCCAGAATATGAGAAACCTCAAGGCCTCCGAGGACATCCCACTACTGGGAGCCTCACTGGACTCACAGGGGCATTCGGACACAAGCTGAGCAGCTACATCCATGAATGCATGCACACAGATGACAACAGAGATAGAAGGTTGAGCCAGACAGGCCTTTAGGCCGTAGTCTCAACTCTTACTTTGGTTTCCAGGTGTCACTCCTCAGAGGCTTTGGTTCGAAGAACAGGGTATGGGGCTTTCCTGAGGCACGGAACAGAACTCCTCTCGTCTCCACATGGGAAGTTTCCTTGTTGGAGCCGTGTCAAACACCTCATGTTGGAGAATCCTGCAGAGTCCCTGAGCCACCTCCACATTCCAAGGTCTCCCAGGCCACCAAGCCACAGTAGGACTCATCTTCAGGAGAGTCCATTTCAACTCTCCCCTCTGGGTAGCTCACCCAGGAGCCCGCAGATTGAGCCTGCCTTGTCCTGACTAAAGAGTGGGAATATGAGGTGGCGTTCCCAGGCATCCATGCTTAGACACCTGCTCTCGAGTCTTTCCATATGGGGCCTCTTGGAACCATCCAATAGGACTCGACTGTCGTGCAGAAGGTAACCTTCAGTTTTGGAGCAGTTCACAAATCCCATCGTAGGCAAAACTTTCTGGCCTCATGAAGCCCCCACACCCTTCAGGAAGAGGCCATGCTGGACAAGAACTCTAGCCTGAGGCATGTCTCATAGTTGACATGACCTCAGTGCAGGAGATCCCGATTCAGCCTCTGCAGAGTGGGCATGCCGTGACCTCGGTCCCAAACCACACGCTAGCTTGTGTTTTCAGACTTCCTTCCTCACACTCCTGGCAAACAAGCCCTCCGGACTAGGAACTCCGGAACCAAAACCCAGCCCAGTGTCTGCCCAACGGAAGAAAAACGTTTCCCTGTGGGGCTCTCCAGAAAACCCAGATGAGGATCAACCTGCTCGGGCCTCGACGGTACCCGAACTGGATAGGCTGCTCTGGGCACTCATGCTCTGCCTGACACAGCCTGAAGCCAGACGTCCAGACAGACAAGGAGATAGCTGGCCGCACACCCAGCACTTCGGACACGCCATGGTCTTATGCCGTCACCTCATCCTAACCTTGGTTTTCAGATATCTGAACCTAGACATTATATCAATTCTCCACACAGCTGGGTATAGCAAGCACAAAACAGAACTCCTCCTTCCCCATGGCTGTCAAGCTTGCTCTTGGCATGGAGTCACACCTTCAGGGTGGGAGAAACCTTCATGGCCCCTGATGCCACGCCCAAACTTGAGTGCTGCTTGGGCACAAATTCACACTGTGATCCTCAGCATGAGCCCCATGTCAAACAAAGGCCTGTCAGGGCCTGGACCAAGAGCCCACATATGGGGCTTGCCAAGCCCCTATGCACCCAATCCTCACCACGGTTTGAATTTTCCAGTCGCCCCGCCCGTACCTGGAGCTCTGCTCTGGAATCCCTTTCTTGGAGAGACCCATGAGCCAGACAACACGACTCCACCCTTCCCACAAAATGACCCCAAACTCTTGGGAGCTGGGACAAATCCCCAGAGAGGGATACTCGTCCACAGTACCTGAGGCCACCGCTCCAATCCACGGCTATCCCGGACACAACATCCAGAGACAAAAACCTGAAGGAACGCCTCCCACTCGCCCTTGTTTCAGAGGCCCAGGAGCTCCCTCTCTGGCTGTACATCCGGCCAGCCATACCCTAGGCGCCACTCATAAGCTGAGTTTGTGTATTCAGACTTCTGTGCCCACAGCCTGGACCCACACACCTCCAGGCTAGGGCCTCTAGGGCCACAGCGAAAGATTGTGCCTGCCTTCTCCAAGGAAAGTGTGCCCAGTCCATTGACCACAACACTACAGGTTAGGGAAAAGCTCCAAGGCCTCTGAGGCCATCAATAGTGTAGGCCCCCCTGGACTAAGAGGGGCTCTCTGACACCAGCGGAGCAACTATCTCCACTTAGACTCTCAGACAGTGTCCCCAGAGACAGAAGGTTGAAATGGACAGGCCCCCAGGCCCTAATCTGAACCTTAGCTTTGGTTTCCATGTTTCCGTTCTCAGAGGACTGTTTTCGTAGACCAGCACATGGGGCTTTTCTGAGGCACCAAACCAAACAGCTCTCATCTCCACATGGGCAGCTTTCTTACTGGGATGTATCAAACACTTCAGGTAGGAGAGTTCCGCAGGGCCACTGAACAACCAGCACATTCCAAGGTCTCCATGGACCCAAACGCACATTATGACGCATCCTCAGGAGAGGCCATTTCAACTCAGCCCCCTGGGTCGCGTGTTCCAGAGGCAGCAGATCAAACATATCTTGTCGCTAATAGCCAATGGGAATGCGAGGCATGCTGTACAGGGATCCATCCTTCGAACCCTGCTCTCCAGTCCTTCCGTATGGTATGTCCTGGAGCCATGCAACAGGACTCGAATGTCCCGCAGAAGGAAACCTTGTGGTTTGGGGCAACCTCCAAACTCAGCGTGGGAAAACTTCCTTGGCCTCATGAGGCCCCCACTTCATGAAGGTGCCATCATGGACACATACTCCAGCCTCAGCCAACGTCTGATCCTCAGCCTGACTTCAGATGCAGGAGATTTTGATTCAGCCTCTGCAGAGTGGGCCTGCTCTGCCCTTGGTTCCAATCCTCACACTAGCTTGTGTTTTCAGACTTCCGTCCTCACACTCCTGGCCCACAAACCCTCCCTACTGGGAATTCTGGGGCCACAATGAAGCACTGTGCCTGCCTCCCAAGAGAAAAACATTGTCTATGGCGCTGCCCAGAAACCCCAAATGAGGATCAAACTGCTTGGCCCTCGGCAACACCCCAATTGCATAGGCTACCTTAAACAGTGATGCTCTGTCGCAAATAGCCTGAGCCCAGACCTTCCAACAGACACCGACACAGCTGGCTGCACACCCAGCACATTGGACCCGCCACTGCCTTAGGCCACCATCCATTCCCAACCTGGGTTTTCAGTCATCAGAACCTAGACCTTATCTCCAATCCCTGCACAGGGGGGAACCTGATGCACAAGTCAGAACCCCTCCTTCCCCCTGGCAAGAAACCTTGCTGCTGTCAGTGAGTCAAACCTTCAGTGTAGGAGAAAACGGCATGGCCCATGAGGCCACGCCCAAGCGTGAGGGCCGCCTTGGGCACAAACACACATTGTGACCCTCAGCGTGAGTACCTTATTCAAGTAACGCCTCTCAGTGACTGGACCAAGAGCCCGCATATGTGGCTTGCCATGCCCATAGGCACCCAGGACTAACTAGATGGTGTGTATTCCAGTTGAGGGAACCCACTGCTGTGCTCTAGAGTCCCTCTCCTGGGGGTTCCCCTGTGGCAGGAAACAGTACTCTTCATTCCCACAGAATGAACACAAACACTTGGGAGCTTGGACAATCCCCTGAGAGGAAGGCTCTTCCTCGGCCTCTGAGACAACCCCTACCCTGACCGGACACTGTAAACGCAACACCCAGAGACAAAATCCTGAGTGACTGCCTCCCACTTGCCCTACTTTGATTTCCAGAGGATCTCCCCTCACGGACTAGAGATCAGGCCTGCCATTACATTGGCCCCTAGCTGAGCCAAGTTTGCTTTTTCAGACATCTGTCCCCACAGCCCTGGCAAACAGAGCCTCTAGGCTGGGTCCTCTGGAGCCATACCACAGGACCGTGCCTGCTCTCTCCTGGGAAACTGTGTCCATTCCTTTGGCCACACACCTCCAGAATATGAGAAACCTCAAGGCCTCCGAGGACATCCCACTACTGGGAGCCTCACTGGACTCACAGGGGCATTCGGACACAAGCTGAGCAGCTACATCCATGAATGCATGCACACAGATGACAACAGAGATAGAAGGTTGAGCCGGACAGGCCTTTAGGCCGTAGTCTCAACTCTTACTTTGGTTTCCAGGTGTCACTCCTCAGAGGCTTTGGTTCGAAGAACAGGGTATGGGGCTTTCCTGAGGCACGGAACAGAACTCCTCTCGTCTCCACATGGGAAGTTTCCTTGTTGGAGCCGTGTCAAACACCTCATGTTGGAGAATCCTGCAGAGTCCCTGAGCCACCTCCACATTCCAAGGTCTCCCAGGCCACCAAGCCACAGTAGGACTCATCTTCAGGAGAGTCCATTTCAACTCTCCCCTCTGGGTAGCTCACCCAGGAGCCCGCAGATTGAGCCTGCCTTGTCCTGACTAAAGAGTGGGAATATGAGGTGGCGTTCCCAGGCATCCATGCTTAGACACCTGCTCTCGAGTCTTTCCATATGGGGCCTCTTGGAACCATCCAATAGGACTCGACTGTCGTGCAGAAGGTAACCTTCAGTTTTGGAGCAGTTCACAAATCCCATCGTAGGCAAAACTTTCTGGCCTCATGAAGCCCCCACACCCTTCAGGAAGAGGCCATGCTGGACAAGAACTCTAGCCTGAGGCATGTCTCATAGTTGACATGACCTCAGTGCAGGAGATCCCGATTCAGCCTCTGCAGAGTGGGCATGCCGTGACCTCGGTCCCAAACCACACGCTAGCTTGTGTTTTCAGACTTCCTTCCTCACACTCCTGGCAAACAAGCCCTCCGGACTAGGAACTCCGGAACCAAAACCCAGCCCAGTGTCTGCCCAACGGAAGAAAAACGTTTCCCTGTGGGGCTCTCCAGAAAACCCAGATGAGGATCAACCTGCTCGGGCCTCGACGGTACCCGAACTGGATAGGCTGCTCTGGGCACTCATGCTCTGCCTGACACAGCCTGAAGCCAGACGTCCAGACAGACAAGGAGACAGCTGGCCGCACACCCAGCACTTCGGACACGCCATGGTCTTATGCCGTCACCTCATCCTAACCTTGGTTTTCAGATATCTGAACCTAGACATTATATCAATTCTCCACACAGCTGGGTATAGCAAGCACAAAACAGAACTCCTCCTTCCCCATGGCTGTCAAGCTTGCTCTTGGCATGGAGTCACACCTTCAGGGTGGGAGAAACCTTCATGGCCCCTGATGCCACGCCCAAACTTGAGTGCTGCTTGGGCACAAATTCACACTGTGATCCTCAGCATGAGCCCCATGTCAAACAAAGGCCTGTCAGGGCCTGGACCAAGAGCCCACATATGGGGCTTGCCAAGCCCCTATGCACCCAATCCTCACCACGGTTTGAATTTTCCAGTCGCCCCGCCCGTACCTGGAGCTCTGCTCTGGAATCCCTTTCTTGGAGAGACCCATGAGCCAGACAACACGACTCCACCCTTCCCACAAAATGACCCCAAACTCTTGGGAGCTGGGACAAATCCCCAGAGAGGGATACTCGTCCACAGTACCTGAGGCCACCGCTCCAATCCACGGCTATCCCGGACACAACATCCAGAGACAAAAACCTGAAGGAACGCCTCCCACTCGCCCTTGTTTCAGAGGCCCAGGAGCTCCCTCTCTGGCTGTACATCCGGCCAGCCATACCCTAGGCGCCACTCATAAGCTGAGTTTGTGTATTCAGACTTCTGTGCCCACAGCCTGGACCCACACACCTCCAGGCTAGGGCCTCTAGGGCCACAGCGAAAGATTGTGCCTGCCTTCTCCAAGGAAAGTGTGCCCAGTCCATTGACCACAACACTACAGGTTAGGGAAAAGCTCCAAGGCCTCTGAGGCCATCAATAGTGTAGGCCCCCCTGGACTAAGAGGGGCTCTCTGACACCAGCGGAGCAACTATCTCCACTTAGACTCTCAGACAGTGTCCCCAGAGACAGAAGGTTGAAAGGGACAGGCCCCCAGGCCCTAATCTGAACCTTAGCTTTGGTTTCCATGTTTCCGTTCTCAGAGGACTGTTTTCGTAGACCAGCACATGGGGCTTTTCTGAGGCACCAAACCAAACAGCTCTCATCTCCACATGGGCAGCTTTCTTACTGGGATGTATCAAACACTTCAGGTAGGAGAGTTCCGCAGGGCCACTGAACAACCAGCACATTCCAAGGTCTCCATGGACCCAAACGCACATTATGACGCATCCTCAGGAGAGGCCATTTCAACTCAGCCCCCTGGGTCGCGTGTTCCAGAGGCAGCAGATCAAACATATCTTGTCGCTAATAGCCAATGGGAATGCGAGGCATGCTGTACAGGGATCCATCCTTCGAACCCTGCTCTCCAGTCCTTCCGTATGGTATGTCCTGGAGCCATGCAACAGGACTCGAATGTCCCGCAGAAGGAAACCTTGTGGTTTGGGGCAACCTCCAAACTCAGCGTGGGAAAACTTCCTTGGCCTCATGAGGCCCCCACTTCATGAAGGTGCCATCATGGACACATACTCCTGCCTCAGCCAACGTATGATCCTCAGCCTGACTTCAGATGCAGGAGATTTTGATTCAGCCTCTGCAGAGTGGGCCTGCTCTGCCCTTGGTTCCAATCCTCACACTAGCTTGTGTTTTCAGACTTCCGTCCTCACACTCCTGGCCCACAAACCCTCCCTACTGGGAATTCTGGGGCCACAATGAAGCACTGTGCCTGCCTCCCAAGAGAAAAACATTGTCTATGGCGCTGCCCAGAAACCCCAAATGAGGATCAAACTGCTTGGCCCTCGGCAACACCCCAATTGCATAGGCTACCTTAAACAGTGATGCTCTGTCGCAAATAGCCTGAGCCCAGACCTTCCAACAGACACCGACACAGCTGGCTGCACACCCAGCACATTGGACCCGCCACTGCCTTAGGCCACCATCCATTCCCAACCTGGGTTTTCAGTCATCAGAACCTAGACCTTATCTCCAATCCCTGCACAGGGGGGAACCTGATGCACAAGTCAGAACCCCTCCTTCCCCCTGGCAAGAAACCTTGCTGCTGTCAGTGAGTCAAACCTTCAGTGTAGGAGAAAACGGCATGGCCCATGAGGCCACGCCCAAGCGTGAGGGCCGCCTTGGGCACAAACACACATTGTGACCCTCAGCGTGAGTACCTTATTCAAGTAACGCCTCTCAGTGACTGGACCAAGAGCCCGCATATGTGGCTTGCCATGCCCATAGGCACCCAGGACTAACTAGATGGTGTGTATTCCAGTTGAGGGAACCCACTGCTGTGCTCTAGAGTCCCTCTCCTGGGGGGTCCCCTGTGGCAGGAAACAGTACTCTTCATTCCCACAGAATGAACACAAACACTTGGGAGCTTGGACAATCCCCTGAGAGGAAGGCTCTTCCTCGGCCTCTGAGACAACCCCTACCCTGACCGGACACTGTAAACGCAACACCCAGAGACAAAATCCTGAGTGACTGCCTCCCACTTGCCCTACTTTGATTTCCAGAGGATCTCCCCTCACGGACTAGAGATCAGGCCTGCCATTACATTGGCCCCTAGCTGAGCCAAGTTTGCTTTTTCAGACATCTGTCCCCACAGCCCTGGCAAACAGAGCCTCTAGGCTGGGTCCTCTGGAGCCATACCACAGGACCGTGCCTGCTCTCTCCTGGGAAACTGTGTCCATTCCTTTGGCCACACACCTCCAGAATATGAGAAACCTCAAGGCCTCCGAGGACATCCCACTACTGGGAGCCTCACTGGACTCACAGGGGCATTCGGACACAAGCTGAGCAGCTACATCCATGAATGCATGCACACAGATGACAACAGAGATAGAAGGTTGAGCCGGACAGGCCTTTAGGCCGTAGTCTCAACTCTTACTTTGGTTTCCAGGTGTCACTCCTCAGAGGCTTTGGTTCGAAGAACAGGGTATGGGGCTTTCCTGAGGCACGGAACAGAACTCCTCTCGTCTCCACATGGGAAGTTTCCTTGTTGGAGCCGTGTCAAACACCTCATGTTGGAGAATCCTGCAGAGTCCCTGAGCCACCTCCACATTCCAAGGTCTCCCAGGCCACCAAGCCACAGTAGGACTCATCTTCAGGAGAGTCCATTTCAACTCTCCCCTCTGGGTAGCTCACCCAGGAGCCCGCAGATTGAGCCTGCCTTGTCCTGACTAAAGAGTGGGAATATGAGGTGGCGTTCCCAGGCATCCATGCTTAGACACCTGCTCTCGAGTCTTTCCATATGGGGCCTCTTGGAACCATCCAATAGGACTCGACTGTCGTGCAGAAGGTAACCTTCAGTTTTGGAGCAGTTCACAAATCCCATCGTAGGCAAAACTTTCTGGCCTCATGAAGCCCCCACACCCTTCAGGAAGAGGCCATGCTGGACAAGAACTCTAGCCTGAGGCATGTCTCATAGTTGACATGACCTCAGTGCAGGAGATCCCGATTCAGCCTCTGCAGAGTGGGCATGCCGTGACCTCGGTCCCAAACCACACGCTAGCTTGTGTTTTCAGACTTCCTTCCTCACACTCCTGGCAAACAAGCCCTCCGGACTAGGAACTCCGGAACCAAAACCCAGCCCAGTGTCTGCCCAACGGAAGAAAAACGTTTCCCTGTGGGGCTCTCCAGAAAACCCAGATGAGGATCAACCTGCTCGGGCCTCGACGGTACCCGAACTGGATAGGCTGCTCTGGGCACTCATGCTCTGCCTGACACAGCCTGAAGCCAGACGTCCAGACAGACAAGGAGACAGCTGGCCGCACACCCAGCACTTCGGACACGCCATGGTCTTATGCCGTCACCTCATCCTAACCTTGGTTTTCAGATATCTGAACCTAGACATTATATCAATTCTCCACACAGCTGGGTATAGCAAGCACAAAACAGAACTCCTCCTTCCCCATGGCTGTCAAGCTTGCTCTTGGCATGGAGTCACACCTTCAGGGTGGGAGAAACCTTCATGGCCCCTGATGCCACGCCCAAACTTGAGTGCTGCTTGGGCACAAATTCACACTGTGATCCTCAGCATGAGCCCCATGTCAAACAAAGGCCTGTCAGGGCCTGGACCAAGAGCCCACATATGGGGCTTGCCAAGCCCCTATGCACCCAATCCTCACCACGGTTTGAATTTTCCAGTCGCCCCGCCCGTACCTGGAGCTCTGCTCTGGAATCCCTTTCTTGGAGAGACCCATGAGCCAGACAACACGACTCCACCCTTCCCACAAAATGACCCCAAACTCTTGGGAGCTGGGACAAATCCCCAGAGAGGGATACTCGTCCACAGTACCTGAGGCCACCGCTCCAATCCACGGCTATCCCGGACACAACATCCAGAGACAAAAACCTGAAGGAACGCCTCCCACTCGCCCTTGTTTCAGAGGCCCAGGAGCTCCCTCTCTGGCTGTACATCCGGCCAGCCATACCCTAGGCGCCACTCATAAGCTGAGTTTGTGTATTCAGACTTCTGTGCCCACAGCCTGGACCCACACACCTCCAGGCTAGGGCCTCTAGGGCCACAGCGAAAGATTGTGCCTGCCTTCTCCAAGGAAAGTGTGCCCAGTCCATTGACCACAACACTACAGGTTAGGGAAAAGCTCCAAGGCCTCTGAGGCCATCAATAGTGTAGGCCCCCCTGGACTAAGAGGGGCTCTCTGACACCAGCGGAGCAACTATCTCCACTTAGACTCTCAGACAGTGTCCCCAGAGACAGAAGGTTGAAATGGACAGGCCCCCAGGCCCTAATCTGAACCTTAGCTTTGGTTTCCATGTTTCCGTTCTCAGAGGACTGTTTTCGTAGACCAGCACATGGGGCTTTTCTGAGGCACCAAACCAAACAGCTCTCATCTCCACATGGGCAGCTTTCTTACTGGGATGTATCAAACACTTCAGGTAGGAGAGTTCCGCAGGGCCACTGAACAACCAGCACATTCCAAGGTCTCCATGGACCCAAACGCACATTATGACGCATCCTCAGGAGAGGCCATTTCAACTCAGCCCCCTGGGTCGCGTGTTCCAGAGGCAGCAGATCAAACATATCTTGTCGCTAATAGCCAATGGGAATGCGAGGCATGCTGTACAGGGATCCATCCTTCGAACCCTGCTCTCCAGTCCTTCCGTATGGTATGTCCTGGAGCCATGCAACAGGACTCGAATGTCCCGCAGAAGGAAACCTTGTGGTTTGGGGCAACCTCCAAACTCAGCGTGGGAAAACTTCCTTGGCCTCATGAGGCCCCCACTTCATGAAGGTGCCATCATGGACACATACTCCTGCCTCAGCCAACGTATGATCCTCAGCCTGACTTCAGATGCAGGAGATTTTGATTCAGCCTCTGCAGAGTGGGCCTGCTCTGCCCTTGGTTCCAATCCTCACACTAGCTTGTGTTTTCAGACTTCCGTCCTCACACTCCTGGCCCACAAACCCTCCCTACTGGGAATTCTGGGGCCACAATGAAGCACTGTGCCTGCCTCCCAAGAGAAAAACATTGTCTATGGCGCTGCCCAGAAACCCCAAATGAGGATCAAACTGCTTGGCCCTCGGCAACACCCCAATTGCATAGGCTACCTTAAACAGTGATGCTCTGTCGCAAATAGCCTGAGCCCAGACCTTCCAACAGACACCGACACAGCTGGCTGCACACCCAGCACATTGGACCCGCCACTGCCTTAGGCCACCATCCATTCCCAACCTGGGTTTTCAGTCATCAGAACCTAGACCTTATCTCCAATCCCTGCACAGGGGGGAACCTGATGCACAAGTCAGAACCCCTCCTTCCCCCTGGCAAGAAACCTTGCTGCTGTCAGTGAGTCAAACCTTCAGTGTAGGAGAAAACGGCATGGCCCATGAGGCCACGCCCAAGCGTGAGGGCCGCCTTGGGCACAAACACACATTGTGACCCTCAGCGTGAGTACCTTATTCAAGTAACGCCTCTCAGTGACTGGACCAAGAGCCCGCATATGTGGCTTGCCATGCCCATAGGCACCCAGGACTAACTAGATGGTGTGTATTCCAGTTGAGGGAACCCACTGCTGTGCTCTAGAGTCCCTCTCCTGGGGGGTCCCCTGTGGCAGAAAACAGTACTCTTCATTCCCACAGAATGAACACAAACACTTGGGAGCTTGGACAATCCCCTGAGAGGAAGGCTCTTCCTCGGCCTCTGAGACAACCCCTACCCTGACCGGACACTGTAAACGCAACACCCAGAGACAAAATCCTGAGTGACTGCCTCCCACTTGCCCTACTTTGATTTCCAGAGGATCTCCCCTCACGGACTAGAGATCAGGCCTGCCATTACATTGGCCCCTAGCTGAGCCAAGTTTGCTTTTTCAGACATCTGTCCCCACAGCCCTGGCAAACACAGCCTCTAGGCTGGGTCCTCTGGAGCCATACCACAGGACCGTGCCTGCTCTCTCCTGGGAAACTGTGTCCATTCCTTTGGCCACACACCTCCAGAATATGAGAAACCTCAAGGCCTCCGAGGACATCCCACTACTGGGAGCCTCACTGGACTCACAGGGGCATTCGGACACAAGCTGAGCAGCTACATCCATGAATGCATGCACACAGATGACAACAGAGATAGAAGGTTGAGCCGGACAGGCCTTTAGGCCGTAGTCTCAACTCTTACTTTGGTTTCCAGGTGTCACTCCTCAGAGGCTTTGGTTCGAAGATCAGGGTATGGGGCTTTCCTGAGGCACGGAACAGAACTCCTCTCGTCTCCACATGGGAAGTTTCCTTGTTGGAGCCGTGTCAAACACCTCATGTTGGAGAATCCTGCAGAGTCCCTGAGCCACCTCCACATTCCAAGGTCTCCCAGGCCACCAAGCCACAGTAGGACTCATCTTCAGGAGAGTCCATTTCAACTCTCCCCTCTGGGTAGCTCACCCAGGAGCCCGCAGATTGAGCCTGCCTTGTCCTGACTAAAGAGTGGGAATATGAGGTGGCGTTCCCAGGCATCCATGCTTAGACACCTGCTCTCGAGTCTTTCCATATGGGGCCTCTTGGAACCATCCAATAGGACTCGACTGTCGTGCAGAAGGTAACCTTCAGTTTTGGAGCAGTTCACAAATCCCATCGTAGGCAAAACTTTCTGGCCTCATGAAGCCCTCACACCCTTCAGGAAGAGGCCATGCTGGACAAGAACTCTAGCCTGAGGCACGTCTCATAGTTGACATGACTTCAGTGCAGGAGATCCCGTTTCAGCCTCTGCAGAGTGGGCCTGCCATGACCTCGGTCCCAAACCTCACGCTAGCTTGTGTTTTCAGACTTCCTTCCTCACACTCCTGGCAAACAAGCCCTCCGGACTAGGAACTCCAGAACCAAAACCCAGCCCAGTGTCTGCCCAACGGAAGAAAAACGTTTCCCTGTGGGGCTCTCCAGAAAACCCAGATGAGGATCAACCTGCTCGAGCCTCGACGGTACCCGAACTGGATAGGCTGCTCTGGGCACTCATGCTCTGCCTGACACAGCCTGAAGCCAGACGTCCAGACAGACAAGGAGACAGCTGGCCGCACACCCAGCACTTCGGACACGCCATGGTCTTATGCCGTCACCTCATCCTAACCTTGGTTTTCAGATATCTGAACCTAGACATTATATCAATTCTCCACACAGCTGGGTATAGCAAGCACAAAACAGAACTCCTCCTTCCCCATGGCTGTCAAGCTTGCTCTTGGCATGGAGTCACACCTTCAGGGTGGGAGAAACCTTCATGGCCCCTGATGCCACGCCCAAACTTGAGTGCTGCTTGGGCACAAATTCACACTGTGATCCTCAGCATGAGCCCCATGTCAAAGAAAGGCCTGTCAGGGCCTGGACCAAGAGCCCACATATGGGGCTTGCCAAGCCCCTATGCACCCAATCCTCACCACGGTTTGAATTTTCCAGTCGCCCCGCCCGTACCTGGAGCTCTGCTCTGGAATCCCTTTCTTGGAGAGACCCATGAGCCAGACAACACGACTCCACCCTTCCCACAAAATGACCCCAAACTCTTGGGAGCTAAGACAAATCCCCAGAGAGGGATACTCGTCCACAGAACCTGAGGCCACCGCTCCAATCCACGGCTATCCCGGACACAACATCCAGAGACAAAAACCTGAAGGAACGCCTCCCACTCGCCCTTGTTTCAGAGGCCCAGGAGCTCCCTCTCTGGCTGTACATCCGGCCAGCCATACCCTAGGCGCCACTCATAAGCTGAGTTTGTGTATTCAGACTTCTGTGCCCACAGCCTGGACCCACACACCTCCAGGCTAGGGCCTCTAGGGCCACAGCGAAAGATTGTGCCTGCCTTCTCCAAGGAAAGTGTGCCCAGTCCATTGACCACAACACTACAGGTTAGGGAAAAGCTCCAAGGCCTCTGAGGCCATCAATAGTGTAGGCCCCCCTGGACTAAGAGGGGCTCTCTGACACCAGCGGAGCAACTATCTCCACTTAGACTCTCAGACAGTGTCCCCAGAGACAGAAGGTTGAAATGGACAGGCCCCCAGGCCCTAATCTGAACCTTAGCTTTGGTTCCATGTTTCCGTTCTCAGAGGACTGTTTTCGTAGACCAGCACATGGGGCTTTTCTGAGGCACCAAACCAAACAGCTCTCATCTCCACATGGGCAGCTTTCTTACTGGGATGTATCAAACACTTCAGGTAGGAGAGTTCCGCAGGGCCACTGAACAACCAGCACATTCCAAGGTCTCCATGGACCCAAACGCACATTATGACGCATCCTCAGGAGAGGCCATTTCAACTCAGCCCCCTGGGTCGCGTGTTCCAGAGGCAGCAGATCAAACATATCTTGTCGCTAATAGTCAATGGGAATGCGAGGCATGCTGTACAGGGATCCATCCTTCGAACCCTGCTCTCCAGTCCTTCCGTATGGTATGTCCTGGAGCCATGCAACAGGACTCGAATGTCCCGCAGAAGGAAACCTTGTGGTTTGGGGCAACCTCCAAACTCAGCGTGGGAAAACTTCCTTGGCCTCATGAGGCCCCCACTTCATGAAGGTGCCATCATGGACACATACTCCTGCCTCAGCCAACGTATGATCCTCAGCCTGACTTCAGATGCAGGAGATTTTGATTCAGCCTCTGCAGAGTGGGCCTGCTCTGCCCTTGGTTCCAATCCTCACACTAGCTTGTGTTTTCAGACTTCCGTCCTCACACTCCTGGCCCACAAACCCTCCCTACTGGGAATTCTGGGGCCACAATGAAGCACTGTGCCTGCCTCCCAAGAGAAAAACATTGTCTATGGCGCTGCCCAGAAACCCCAAATGCGGATCAAACTGCTTCGCCCTCGTCAACACCCCAATTGCATAGGCTACCTTAAACAGTGATGCTCTGTCGCAAATAGCCTGAGCCCAGACCTTCCAACAGACACCGACACAGCTGGCTGCACACCCAGCACATTGGACCCGCCACTGCCTTAGGCCACCATCCATTCCCAACCTGGGTTTTCAGTCATCGGAACCTAGACCTTATCTCCAATCCCTGCACAGGGGGGAACCTGATGCACAAGTCAGAACCCCTCCTTCCCCCTGGCAAGAAACCTTGCTGCTGGCAGTGAGTCAAACCTTCAGTGTAGGAGAAAACGGCATGGCCCATGAGGCCACGCCCAAGCGTGAGGGCCGCCTTGGGCACAAACACACATTGTGACCCTCAGCGTGAGTACCTTATTCAAGTAACGCCTCTCAGTGACTGGACCAAGAGCCCGCATATGTGGCTTGCCATGCCCATAGGCACCCAGGACTAACTAGATGGTGTGTATTCCAGTTGAGGGAACCCACTGCTGTGCTCTAGAGTCCCTCTCCTGGGGGTTCCCCTGTGGCAGGAAACAGTACTCTTCATTCCCACAGAATGAACACAAACACTTGGGAGCTTGGACAATCCCCTGAGAGGAAGGCTCTTCCTCGGCCTCTGAGACAACCCCTACCCTGACCGGACACTGTAAACGCAACACCCAGAGACAAAATCCTGAGTGACTGCCTCCCACTTGCCCTACTTTGATTTCCAGAGGATCTCCCCTCACGGACTAGAGATCAGGCCTGCCATTACATTGGCCCCTAGCTGAGCCAAGTTTGCTTTTTCAGACATCTGTCCCCACAGCCCTGGCAAACAGAGCCTCTAGGCTGGGTCCTCTGGAGCCATACCACAGGACCGTGCCTGCTCTCTCCTGGGAAACTGTGTCCATTCCTTTGGCCACACACCTCCAGAATATGAGAAACCTCAAGGCCTCCGAGGACATCCCACTACTGGGAGCCTCACTGGACTCACAGGGGCATTCGGACACAAGCTGAGCAGCTACATCCATGAATGCATGCACACAGATGACAACAGAGATAGAAGGTTGAGCCAGACAGGCCTTTAGGCCGTAGTCTCAACTCTTACTTTGGTTTCCAGGTGTCACTCCTCAGAGGCTTTGGTTCGAAGAACAGGGTATGGGGCTTTCCTGAGGCACGGAACAGAACTCCTCTCGTCTCCACATGGGAAGTTTCCTTGTTGGAGCCGTGTCAAACACCTCATGTTGGAGAATCCTGCAGAGTCCCTGAGCCACCTCCACATTCCAAGGTCTCCCAGGCCACCAAGCCACAGTAGGACTCATCTTCAGGAGAGTCCATTTCAACTCTCCCCTCTGGGTAGCTCACCCAGGAGCCCGCAGATTGAGCCTGCCTTGTCCTGACTAAAGAGTGGGAATATGAGGTGGCGTTCCCAGGCATCCATGCTTAGACACCTGCTCTCGAGTCTTTCCATATGGGGCCTCTTGGAACCATCCAATAGGACTCGACTGTCGTGCAGAAGGTAACCTTCAGTTTTGGAGCAGTTCACAAATCCCATCGTAGGCAAAACTTTCTGGCCTCATGAAGCCCCCACACCCTTCAGGAAGAGGCCATGCTGGACAAGAACTCTAGCCTGAGGCATGTCTCATAGTTGACATGACCTCAGTGCAGGAGATCCCGATTCAGCCTCTGCAGAGTGGGCATGCCGTGACCTCGGTCCCAAACCACACGCTAGCTTGTGTTTTCAGACTTCCTTCCTCACACTCCTGGCAAACAAGCCCTCCGGACTAGGAACTCCGGAACCAAAACCCAGCCCAGTGTCTGCCCAACGGAAGAAAAACGTTTCCCTGTGGGGCTCTCCAGAAAACCCAGATGAGGATCAACCTGCTCGGGCCTCGACGGTACCCGAACTGGATAGGCTGCTCTGGGCACTCATGCTCTGCCTGACACAGCCTGAAGCCAGACGTCCAGACAGACAAGGAGACAGCTGGCCGCACACCCAGCACTTCGGACACGCCATGGTCTTATGCCGTCACCTCATCCTAACCTTGGTTTTCAGATATCTGAACCTAGACATTATATCAATTCTCCACACAGCTGGGTATAGCAAGCACAAAACAGAACTCCTCCTTCCCCATGGCTGTCAAGCTTGCTCTTGGCATGGAGTCACACCTTCAGGGTGGGAGAAACCTTCATGGCCCCTGATGCCACGCCCAAACTTGAGTGCTGCTTGGGCACAAATTCACACTGTGATCCTCAGCATGAGCCCCATGTCAAACAAAGGCCTGTCAGGGCCTGGACCAAGAGCCCACATATGGGGCTTGCCAAGCCCCTATGCACCCAATCCTCACCACGGTTTGAATTTTCCAGTCGCCCCGCCCGTACCTGGAGCTCTGCTCTGGAATCCCTTTCTTGGAGAGACCCATGAGCCAGACAACACGACTCCACCCTTCCCACAAAATGACCCCAAACTCTTGGGAGCTGGGACAAATCCCCAGAGAGGGATACTCGTCCACAGTACCTGAGGCCACCGCTCCAATCCACGGCTATCCCGGACACAACATCCAGAGACAAAAACCTGAAGGAACGCCTCCCACTCGCCCTTGTTTCAGAGGCCCAGGAGCTCCCTCTCTGGCTGTACATCCGGCCAGCCATACCCTAGGCGCCACTCATAAGCTGAGTTTGTGTATTCAGACTTCTGTGCCCACAGCCTGGACCCACACACCTCCAGGCTAGGGCCTCTAGGGCCACAGCGAAAGATTGTGCCTGCCTTCTCCAAGGAAAGTGTGCCCAGTCCATTGACCACAACACTACAGGTTAGGGAAAAGCTCCAAGGCCTCTGAGGCCATCAATAGTGTAGGCCCCCCTGGACTAAGAGGGGCTCTCTGACACCAGCGGAGCAACTATCTCCACTTAGACTCTCAGACAGTGTCCCCAGAGACAGAAGGTTGAAATGGACAGGCCCCCAGGCCCTAATCTGAACCTTAGCTTTGGTTTCCATGTTTCCGTTCTCAGAGGACTGTTTTCGTAGACCAGCACATGGGGCTTTTCTGAGGCACCAAACCAAACAGCTCTCATCTCCACATGGGCAGCTTTCTTACTGGGATGTATCAAACACTTCAGGTAGGAGAGTTCCGCAGGGCCACTGAACAACCAGCACATTCCAAGGTCTCCATGGACCCAAACGCACATTATGACGCATCCTCAGGAGAGGCCATTTCAACTCAGCCCCCTGGGTCGCGTGTTCCAGAGGCAGCAGATCAAACATATCTTGTCGCTAATAGCCAATGGGAATGCGAGGCATGCTGTACAGGGATCCATCCTTCGAACCCTGCTCTCCAGTCCTTCCGTATGGTATGTCCTGGAGCCATGCAACAGGACTCGAATGTCCCGCAGAAGGAAACCTTGTGGTTTGGGGCAACCTCCAAACTCAGCGTGGGAAAACTTCCTTGGCCTCATGAGGCCCCCACTTCATGAAGGTGCCATCATGGACACATACTCCTGCCTCAGCCAACGTATGATCCTCAGCCTGACTTCAGATGCAGGAGATTTTGATTCAGCCTCTGCAGAGTGGGCCTGCTCTGCCCTTGGTTCCAATCCTCACACTAGCTTGTGTTTTCAGACTTCCGTCCTCACACTCCTGGCCCACAAACCCTCCCTACTGGGAATTCTGGGGCCACAATGAAGCACTGTGCCTGCCTCCCAAGAGAAAAACATTGTCTATGGCGCTGCCCAGAAACCCCAAATGAGGATCAAACTGCTTGGCCCTCGGCAACACCCCAATTGCATAGGCTACCTTAAACAGTGATGCTCTGTCGCAAATAGCCTGAGCCCAGACCTTCCAACAGACACCGACACAGCTGGCTGCACACCCAGCACATTGGACCCGCCACTGCCTTAGGCCACCATCCATTCCCAACCTGGGTTTTCAGTCATCAGAACCTAGACCTTATCTCCAATCCCTGCACAGGGGGGAACCTGATGCACAAGTCAGAACCCCTCCTTCCCCCTGGCAAGAAACCTTGCTGCTGTCAGTGAGTCAAACCTTCAGTGTAGGAGAAAACGGCATGGCCCATGAGGCCACGCCCAAGCGTGAGGGCCGCCTTGGGCACAAACACACATTGTGACCCTCAGCGTGAGTACCTTATTCAAGTAACGCCTCTCAGTGACTGGACCAAGAGCCCGCATATGTGGCTTGCCATGCCCATAGGCACCCAGGACTAACTAGATGGTGTGTATTCCAGTTGAGGGAACCCACTGCTGTGCTCTAGAGTCCCTCTCCTGGGGGTTCCCCTGTGGCAGGAAACAGTACTCTTCATTCCCACAGAATGAACACAAACACTTGGGAGCTTGGACAATCCCCTGAGAGGAAGGCTCTTCCTCGGCCTCTGAGACAACCCCTACCCTGACCGGACACTGTAAACGCAACACCCAGAGACAAAATCCTGAGTGACTGCCTCCCACTTGCCCTACTTTGATTTCCAGAGGATCTCCCCTCACGGACTAGAGATCAGGCCTGCCATTACATTGGCCCCTAGCTGAGCCAAGTTTGCTTTTTCAGACATCTGTCCCCACAGCCCTGGCAAACAGAGCCTCTAGGCTGGGTCCTCTGGAGCCATACCACAGGACCGTGCCTGCTCTCTCCTGGGAAACTGTGTCCATTCCTTTGGCCACACACCTCCAGAATATGAGAAACCTCAAGGCCTCCGAGGACATCCCACTACTGGGAGCCTCACTGGACTCACAGGGGCATTCGGACACAAGCTGAGCAGCTACATCCATGAATGCATGCACACAGATGACAACAGAGATAGAAGGTTGAGCCGGACAGGCCTTTAGGCCGTAGTCTCAACTCTTACTTTGGTTTCCAGGTGTCACTCCTCAGAGGCTTTGGTTCGAAGAACAGGGTATGGGGCTTTCCTGAGGCACGGAACAGAACTCCTCTCGTCTCCACATGGGAAGTTTCCTTGTTGGAGCCGTGTCAAACACCTCATGTTGGAGAATCCTGCAGAGTCCCTGAGCCACCTCCACATTCCAAGGTCTCCCAGGCCACCAAGCCACAGTAGGACTCATCTTCAGGAGAGTCCATTTCAACTCTCCCCTCTGGGTAGCTCACCCAGGAGCCCGCAGATTGAGCCTGCCTTGTCCTGACTAAAGAGTGGGAATATGAGGTGGCGTTCCCAGGCATCCATGCTTAGACACCTGCTCTCGAGTCTTTCCATATGGGGCCTCTTGGAACCATCCAATAGGACTCGACTGTCGTGCAGAAGGTAACCTTCAGTTTTGGAGCAGTTCACAAATCCCATCGTAGGCAAAACTTTCTGGCCTCATGAAGCCCCCACACCCTTCAGGAAGAGGCCATGCTGGACAAGAACTCTAGCCTGAGGCATGTCTCATAGTTGACATGACCTCAGTGCAGGAGATCCCGATTCAGCCTCTGCAGAGTGGGCATGCCGTGACCTCGGTCCCAAACCACACGCTAGCTTGTGTTTTCAGACTTCCTTCCTCACACTCCTGGCAAACAAGCCCTCCGGACTAGGAACTCCGGAACCAAAACCCAGCCCAGTGTCTGCCCAACGGAAGAAAAACGTTTCCCTGTGGGGCTCTCCAGAAAACCCAGATGAGGATCAACCTGCTCGGGCCTCGACGGTACCCGAACTGGATAGGCTGCTCTGGGCACTCATGCTCTGCCTGACACAGCCTGAAGCCAGACGTCCAGACAGACAAGGAGACAGCTGGCCGCACACCCAGCACTTCGGACACGCCATGGTCTTATGCCGTCACCTCATCCTAACCTTGGTTTTCAGATATCTGAACCTAGACATTATATCAATTCTCCACACAGCTGGGTATAGCAAGCACAAAACAGAACTCCTCCTTCCCCATGGCTGTCAAGCTTGCTCTTGGCATGGAGTCACACCTTCAGGGTGGGAGAAACCTTCATGGCCCCTGATGCCACGCCCAAACTTGAGTGCTGCTTGGGCACAAATTCACACTGTGATCCTCAGCATGAGCCCCATGTCAAACAAAGGCCTGTCAGGGCCTGGACCAAGAGCCCACATATGGGGCTTGCCAAGCCCCTATGCACCCAATCCTCACCACGGTTTGAATTTTCCAGTCGCCCCGCCCGTACCTGGAGCTCTGCTCTGGAATCCCTTTCTTGGAGAGACCCATGAGCCAGACAACACGACTCCACCCTTCCCACAAAATGACCCCAAACTCTTGGGAGCTGGGACAAATCCCCAGAGAGGGATACTCGTCCACAGTACCTGAGGCCACCGCTCCAATCCACGGCTATCCCGGACACAACATCCAGAGACAAAAACCTGAAGGAACGCCTCCCACTCGCCCTTGTTTCAGAGGCCCAGGTGCTCCCTCTCTGGCTGTACATCCGGCCAGCCATACCCTAGGCGCCACTCATAAGCTGAGTTTGTGTATTCAGACTTCTGTGCCCACAGCCTGGACCCACACACCTCCAGGCTAGGGCCTCTAGGGCCACAGCGAAAGATTGTGCCTGCCTTCTCCAAGGAAAGTGTGCCCAGTCCATTGACCACAACACTACAGGTTAGGGAAAAGCTCCAAGGCCTCTGAGGCCATCAATAGTGTAGGCCCCCCTGGACTAAGAGGGGCTCTCTGACACCAGCGGAGCAACTATCTCCACTTAGACTCTCAGACAGTGTCCCCAGAGACAGAAGGTTGAAAGGGACAGGCCCCCAGGCCCTAATCTGAACCTTAGCTTTGGTTTCCATGTTTCCGTTCTCAGAGGACTGTTTTCGTAGACCAGCACATGGGGCTTTTCTGAGGCACCAAACCAAACAGCTCTCATCTCCACATGGGCAGCTTTCTTACTGGGATGTATCAAACACTTCAGGTAGGAGAGTTCCGCAGGGCCACTGAACAACCAGCACATTCCAAGGTCTCCATGGACCCAAACGCACATTATGACGCATCCTCAGGAGAGGCCATTTCAACTCAGCCCCCTGGGTCGCGTGTTCCAGAGGCAGCAGATCAAACATATCTTGTCGCTAATAGCCAATGGGAATGCGAGGCATGCTGTACAGGGATCCATCCTTCGAACCCTGCTCTCCAGTCCTTCCGTATGGTATGTCCTGGAGCCATGCAACAGGACTCGAATGTCCCGCAGAAGGAAACCTTGTGGTTTGGGGCAACCTCCAAACTCAGCGTGGGAAAACTTCCTTGGCCTCATGAGGCCCCCACTTCATGAAGGTGCCATCATGGACACATACTCCTGCCTCAGCCAACGTATGATCCTCAGCCTGACTTCAGATGCAGGAGATTTTGATTCAGCCTCTGCAGAGTGGGCCTGCTCTGCCCTTGGTTCCAATCCTCACACTAGCTTGTGTTTTCAGACTTCCGTCCTCACACTCCTGGCCCACAAACCCTCCCTACTGGGAATTCTGGGGCCACAATGAAGCACTGTGCCTGCCTCCCAAGAGAAAAACATTGTCTATGGCGCTGCCCAGAAACCCCAAATGAGGATCAAACTGCTTGGCCCTCGGCAACACCCCAATTGCATAGGCTACCTTAAACAGTGATGCTCTGTCGCAAATAGCCTGAGCCCAGACCTTCCAACAGACACCGACACAGCTGGCTGCACACCCAGCACATTGGACCCGCCACTGCCTTAGGCCACCATCCATTCCCAACCTGGGTTTTCAGTCATCAGAACCTAGACCTTATCTCCAATCCCTGCACAGGGGGGAACCTGATGCACAAGTCAGAACCCCTCCTTCCCCCTGGCAAGAAACCTTGCTGCTGTCAGTGAGTCAAACCTTCAGTGTAGGAGAAAACGGCATGGCCCATGAGGCCACGCCCAAGCGTGAGGGCCGCCTTGGGCACAAACACACATTGTGACCCTCAGCGTGAGTACCTTATTCAAGTAACGCCTCTCAGTGACTGGACCAAGAGCCCGCATATGTGGCTTGCCATGCCCATAGGCACCCAGGACTAACTAGATGGTGTGTATTCCAGTTGAGGGAACCCACTGCTGTGCTCTAGAGTCCCTCTCCTGGGGGGTCCCCTGTGGCAGAAAACAGTACTCTTCATTCCCACAGAATAAACACCAACACTTGGGAGCTTGGACAATCCCCTGAGAGGAAGGCTCTTCCTCGGCCTCTGAGACAACCCCTACCCTGACCGGACACTGTAAACGCAACACCCAGAGACAAAATCCTGAGTGACTGCCTCCCACTTGCCCTACTTTGATTTCCAGAGGATCTCCCCTCACGGACTAGAGATCAGGCCTGCCATTACATTGGCCCCTAGCTGAGCCAAGTTTGCTTTTTCAGACATCTGTCCCCACAGCCCTGGCAAACAGAGCCTCTAGGCTGGGTCCTCTGGAGCCATACCACAGGACCGTGCCTGCTCTCTCCTGGGAAACTGTGTCCATTCCTTTGGCCACACACCTCCAGAATATGAGAAACCTCAAGGCCTCCGAGGACATCCCACTACTGGGAGCCTCACTGGACTCACAGGGGCATTCGGACACAAGCTGAGCAGCTACATCCATGAATGCATGCACACAGATGACAACAGAGATAGAAGGTTGAGCCGGACAGGCCTTTAGGCCGTAGTCTCAACTCTTACTTTGGTTTCCAGGTGTCACTCCTCAGAGGCTTTGGTTCGAAGATCAGGGTATGGGGCTTTCCTGAGGCACGGAACAGAACTCCTCTCGTCTCCACATGGGAAGTTTCCTTGTTGGAGCCGTGTCAAACACCTCATGTTGGAGAATCCTGCAGAGTCCCTGAGCCACCTCCACATTCCAAGGTCTCCCAGGCCACCAAGCCACAGTAGGACTCATCTTCAGGAGAGTCCATTTCAACTCTCCCCTCTGGGTAGCTCACCCAGGAGCCCGCAGATTGAGCCTGCCTTGTCCTGACTAAAGAGTGGGAATATGAGGTGGCGTTCCCAGGCATTCATGCTTAGACACCTGCTCTCGAGTCTTTCCATATGGGGCCTCTTGGAACCATCCAATAGGACTCGACTGTCGTGCAGAAGGTAACCTTCAGTTTTGGAGCAGTTCACAAATCCCATCGTAGGCAAAACTTTCTGGCCTCATGAAGCCCTCACACCCTTCAGGAAGAGGCCATGCTGGACAAGAACTCTAGCCTGAGGCATGTCTCATAGTTGACATGACTTCAGTGCAGGAGATCCCGTTTCAGCCTCTGCAGAGTGGGCCTGCCATGACCTCGGTCCCAAACCTCACGCTAGCTTGTGTTTTCAGACTTCCTTCCTCACACTCCTGGCAAACAAGCCCTCCGGACTAGGAACTCCAGAACCAAAACCCAGCCCAGTGTCTGCCCAACGGAAGAAAAACGTTTCCCTGTGGGGCTCTCCAGAAAACCCAGATGAGGATCAACCTGCTCGAGCCTCGACGGTACCCGAACTGGATAGGCTGCTCTGGGCACTCATGCTCTGCCTGACACAGCCTGAAGCCAGACGTCCAGACAGACAAGGAGACAGCTGGCCGCACACCCAGCACTTCGGACACGCCATGGTCTTATGCCGTCACCTCATCCTAACCTTGGTTTTCAGATATCTGAACCTAGACATTATATCAATTCTCCACACAGCTGGGTATAGCAAGCACAAAACAGAACTCCTCCTTCCCCATGGCTGTCAAGCTTGCTCTTGGCATGGAGTCACACCTTCAGGGTGGGAGAAACCTTCATGGCCCCTGATGCCACGCCCAAACTTGAGTGCTGCTTGGGCACAAATTCACACTGTGATCCTCAGCATGAGCCCCATGTCAAACAAAGGCCTGTCAGGGCCTGGACCAAGAGCCCACATATGGGGCTTGCCAAGCCCCTATGCACCCAATCCTCACCACGGTTTGAATTTTCCAGTCGCCCCGCCCGTACCTGGAGCTCTGCTCTGGAATCCCTTTCTTGGAGAGACCCATGAGCCAGACAACACGACTCCACCCTTCCCACAAAATGACCCCAAACTCTTGGGAGCTAAGACAAATCCCCAGAGAGGGATACTCGTCCACAGAACCTGAGGCCACCGCTCCAATCCACGGCTATCCCGGACACAACATCCAGAGACAAAAGCCTGAAGGAACGCCTCCCACTCGCCCTTGTTTCAGAGGCCCAGGAGCTACCTCTCGGGCTGTACATCCGGCCTGCCATACCCTAGGCGCCACTCATAAGCTGAGTTTGTGTATTCAGACTTCTGTGCCCACAGCCTGGACCCACACACCTCCAGGCTAGGGCCTCTAGGGCCACAGCGAAAGATTGTGCCTGCCTTCTCCAAGGAAAGTGTGCCCAGTCCATTGACCACAACACTACAGGTTAGGGAAAAGCTCCAAGGCCTCTGAGGCCATCAATAGTGTAGGCCCCCCTGGACTAAGAGGGGCTCTCTGACACCAGCGGAGCAACTATCTCCACTTAGACTCTCAGACAGTGTCCCCAGAGACAGAAGGTTGAAATGGACAGGCCCCCAGGCCCTAATCTGAACCTTAGCTTTGGTTCCATGTTTCCGTTCTCAGAGGACTGTTTTCGTAGACCAGCACATGGGGCTTTTCTGAGGCACCAAACCAAACAGCTCTCATCTCCACATGGGCAGCTTTCTTACTGGGATGTATCAAACACTTCAGGTAGGAGAGTTCCGCAGGGTCACTGAACAACCAGCACATTCCAAGGTCTCCATGGACCCAAACGCACATTATGACGCATCCTCAGGAGAGGCCATTTCAACTCAGCCCCCTGGGTCGCGTGTTCCAGAGGCAGCAGATCAAACATATCTTGTCGCTAATAGTCAATGGGAATGCGAGGCATGCTGTACAGGGATCCATCCTTCGAACCCTGCTCTCCAGTCCTTCCGTATGGTATGTCCTGGAGCCATGCAACAGGACTCGAATGTCCCGCAGAAGGAAACCTTGTGGTTTGGGGCAACCTCCAAACTCAGCGTGGGAAAACTTCCTTGGCCTCATGAGGCCCCCACTTCATGAAGGTGCCATCATGGACACATACTCCAGCCTCAGCCAACGTCTGATCCTCAGCCTGACTTCAGATGCAGGAGATTTTGATTCAGCCTCTGCAGAGTGGGCCTGCTCTGCCCTTGGTTCCAATCCTCACACTAGCTTGTGTTTTCAGACTTCCGTCCTCACACTCCTGGCCCACAAACCCTCCCTACTGGGAATTCTGGGGCCACAATGAAGCACTGTGCCTGCCTCCCAAGAGAAAAACATTGTCTATGGCGCTGCCCAGAAACCCCAAATGAGGATCAAACTGCTTCGCCCTCGTCAACACCCCAATTGCATAGGCTACCTTAAACAGTGATGCTCTGTCGCAAATAGCCTGAGCCCAGACCTTCCAACAGACACCGACACAGCTGGCTGCACACCCAGCACATTGGACCCGCCACTGCCTTAGGCCACCATCCATTCCCAACCTGGGTTTTCAGTCATCGGAACCTAGACCTTATCTCCAATCCCTGCACAGGGGGGAACCTGATGCACAAGTCAGAACCCCTCCTTCCCCCTGGCAAGAAACCTTGCTGCTGGCAGTGAGTCAAACCTTCAGTGTAGGAGAAAACGGCATGGCCCATGAGGCCACGCCCAAGCGTGAGGGCCGCCTTGGGCACAAACACACATTGTGACCCTCAGCGTGAGTACCTTATTCAAGTAACGCCTCTCAGTGACTGGACCAAGAGCCCGCATATGTGGCTTGCCATGCCCATAGGCACCCAGGACTAACTAGATGGTGTGTATTCCAGTTGAGGGAACCCACTGCTGTGCTCTAGAGTCCCTCTCCTGGGGGTTCCCCTGTGGCAGGAAACAGTACTCTTCATTCCCACAGAATGAACACAAACACTTGGGAGCTTGGACAATCCCCTGAGAGGAAGGCTCTTCCTCGGCCTCTGAGACAACCCCTACCCGGACTGGACACTGTAAACGCAACACCCAGAGACAAAATCCTGAGTGACTGCCTCCCACTTGCCCTACTTTGATTTCCAGAGGATCTCCCCTCACGGACTAGAGATCAGGCCTGCCATTACATTGGCCCCTAGCTGAGCCAAGTTTGCTTTTTCAGACATCTGTCCCCACAGCCCTGGCAAACAGAGCCTCTAGGCTGGGTCCTCTGGAGCCATACCACAGGACCGTGCCTGCTCTCTCCTGGGAAACTGTGTCCATTCCTTTGGCCACACACCTCCAGAATATGAGAAACCTCAAGGCCTCCGAGGACATCCCACTACTGGGAGCCTCACTGGACTCACAGGGGCATTCGGACACAAGCTGAGCAGCTACATCCATGAATGCATGCACACAGATGACAACAGAGATAGAAGGTTGAGCCGGACAGGCCTTTAGGCCGTAGTCTCAACTCTTACTTTGGTTTCCAGGTGTCACTCCTCAGAGGCTTTGGTTCGAAGATCAGGGTATGGGGCTTTCCTGAGGCACGGAACAGAACTCCTCTCGTCTCCACATGGGAAGTTTCCTTGTTGGAGCCGTGTCAAACACCTCATGTTGGAGAATCCTGCAGAGTCCCTGAGCCACCTCCACATTCCAAGGTCTCCCAGGCCACCAAGCCACAGTAGGACTCATCTTCAGGAGAGTCCTTTTCAACTCTCCCCTCTGGGTAGCTCACCCAGGAGCCCGCAGATTGAGCCTGCCTTGTCCTGACTAAAGAGTGGGAATATGAGGTTGCGTTCCCAGGCATCCATGCTTAGACACCTGCTTTCGAGTCTTTCCATATGGGGCCTCTTGGAACCATCCAATAGGACTCGACTGTCGTGCAGAAGGTAACCTTCAGTTTTGGAGCAGTTCACAAATCCCATCGTAGGCAAAACTTTCTGGCCTCATGAAGCCCCCACACCCTTCAGGAAGAGGCCATGCTGGACAAGAACTCTAGCCTGAGGCACGTCTCATAGTTGACATGACCTCAGTGCAGGAGATCCCGAATCAGCCTCTGCAGAGTGGGCCTGCCGTGACCTCGGTCCCAAACCTCACGCTAGCTTGTGTTTTCAGACTTCCTTCCTCACACTCCTGCAAACAAGCCCTCCGGACTAGGAACTCCAGAACCAAAACCCAGCCCAGTGTCTGCCCAACGGAAGAAAAACGTTTCCCTGTGGGGCTCTCCAAAAAACCCAGATGAGGATCAACCTGCTCGGGCCTCGACGGTACCCGAACTGGATAGGCTGCTCTGGGCACTCATGCTCTGCCTGACACAGCCTGAAGCCAGACGTCCAGACAGACAAGGAGACAGCTGGCCGCAACCCAGCACTTCGGACACGCCATGGTCTTATGCCGTCACCTCATCCTAACCTTGGTTTTCAGATATCTGAACCTAGACATTATATCAATTCTCCACACAGCTGGGTATAGCAAGCACAAAACAGAACTCCTCCTTCCCCATGGCTGTCAAGCTTGCTCTTGGCATGGAGTCACACCTTCAGGGTGGGAGAAACCTTCATGGCCCCTGATGCCACGCCCAAACTTGAGTGCTGCTTGGGCACAAATTCACACTGTGATCCTCAGCATGAGCCCCATGTCAAAGAAAGGCCTGTCAGGGCTTGGACCAAGAGCCCACATATGGGGCTTGCCAAGCCCCTATGCACCCAATCCTCACCACGGTTTGAATTTTCCAGTCGCCCCGCCCGTACCTGGAGCTCTGCTCTGGAATCCCTTTCTTGGAGAGACCCATGAGCCAGACAACACGACTCCACCCTTCCCACAAAATGACCCCAAACTCTTGGGAGCTGGGACAAATGCCCAGAAAGGGATACTCGTCCACATTACCTGAGGCCACCGCTCCAATCCACGGCTATCCCGGACACAACATCCAGAGACAAAAGCCTGAAGGAACGCCTCCCACTCGCCCTTGTTTCAGAGGCCCAGGAGCTCCCTCTCGGGCTGTACATCCGGCCTGCCATACCCTAGGCGCCACTCATAAGCTGAGTTTGTGTATTCAGACTTCTGTGCCCACAGCCTGGACCCACACACCTCCAGGCTAGGGCCTCTAGGGCCACAGCGAAAGATTGTGCCTGCCCTCTCCAAGGAAAGTGTGCCCAGTCCATTGACCACAACACTACAGGTTAGGGAAAAGCTCCAAGGCCCCTGAGGCCATCAATAGTGTAGGCCCCCCTGGACTAAGAGGGGCTCTCTGACACCAGCGGAGCAACTATCTCCACTTAGACTCTCAGACAGTGTCCCCAGAGACAGAAGGTTGAAATGGACAGGCCCCCAGGCCCTAATCTGAACCTTAGCTTTGGTTTCCATGTTTCCGTTCTCAGAGGACTGTTTTCGTAGACCAGCACATGGGGCTTTTCTGAGGCACCAAACCAAACATCTCTCATTTCCACATGGGCAGCTTTCTTACTGGGATGTATCAAACACTTCAGGTAGGAGAGTGCCGCAGGGCCACTGAACAACCAGCACATTCCAAGGTCTCCATGGACCCAAACGCACATTATGACGCATCCTCAGGAGAGGCCATTTCAACTCAGCCCCCTGGGTCGCGTGTTCCAGAGGCAGCAGATCAAACATATCTTGTCGCTAATAGCCAATGGGAATGCGAGGCATGCTGTACAGGGATCCATCATTCGAACCCTGCTCTCCAGTCCTTCCGTATGGTATGTCCTGGAGCCATGCAACAGGACTCGAATGTCCCGCAGAAGGAAACCTTGTGGTTTGGGGCAACCTCCAAACTCAGCGTGGGAAAACTTCCTTGGCCTCATGAGGCCGCCACTTCATGAAGGTGCCATCATGGACACATACTCCAGCCTCAGCCAACGTCTGATCCTCAGCCTGACTTCAGATGCAGGAGATTTTGATTCAGCCTCTGCAGAGTGGGCCTACTCTGCCCTTGGCTCCAATCCTCACACTAGCTTGTGTTTTCAGACTTCCGTCCTCACACTCCTGGCCCACAAACCCTCCCTACTGGGAATTCTGGGGCCACAATGAAGCACTGTGCCTGCCTCCCAAGAGAAAAACATTGTCTATGGCGCTGCCCAGAAACCCCAAATGAGGATCAAACTGCTTGGCCCTCGGCAATACCCCAATTGCATAGGCTACCTTAAACAGTGATGCTCTGTCGCAAATAGCCTGAGCCCAGACCTTCCAACAGACACCGACACAGCTGGCTGCACACCCAGCACATTGGACCCGCCACTGCCTTAGGCCACCATCCATTCCCAACCTGGGTTTTCAGTCATCGGAACCTAGACCTTATCTCCAATCCCTGCACAGGGGGGAACCTGATGCACAAGTCAGAACCCCTCCTTCCCCCTGGCAAGAAACCTTGCTGCTGGCAGTGAGTCAAACCTTCAGTGTAGGAGAAAACGGCATGGCCCATGAGGCCACGCCCAAGCGTGAGGGCCGCCTTGGGCACAAACACACATTGTGACCCTCAGCGTGAGTACCTTATTCAAGTAACGCCTCTCAGTGACTGGACCAAGAGCCCGCATATGTGGCTTGCCATGCCCATAGGCACCCAGGACTAACTAGATGGTGTGTATTCCAGTTGAGGGAACCCACTGATGTGCTCTAGAGTCCCTCTCCTGGGGGTTCCCCTGTGGCAGGAAACAGTACTCTTCATTCCCACAGAATGAACACAAACACTTGGGAGCTTGGACAATCCCCTGAGAGGAAGGCTCTTCCTCGGCCTCTGAGACAACCCCTACCCTGACCGGACACTGTAAACGCAACACCCAGAGACAAAATCCTGAGTGACTGCCTCCCACTTGCCCTACTTTGATTTCCAGAGGATCTCCCCTCACGGACTAGAGATCAGGCCTGCCATTACATTGGCCCCTAGCTGAGCCAAGTTTGCTTTTTCAGACATCTGTCCCCACAGCCCTGGCAAACAGAGCCTCTAGGCTGGGTCCTCTGGAGCCATACCACAGGACCGTGCCTGCTCTCTCCTGGGAAACTGTGTCCATTCCTTTGGCCACACACCTCCAGAATATGAGAAACCTCAAGGCCTCCGAGGACATCCCACTACTGGGAGCCTCACTGGACTCACAGGGGCATTCGGACACAAGCTGAGCAGCTACATCCATGAATGCATGCACACAGATGACAACAGAGATAGAAGGTTGAGCCAGACAGGCCTTTAGGCCGTAGTCTCAACTCTTACTTTGGTTTCCAGGTGTCACTCCTCAGAGGCTTTGGTTCGAAGAACAGGGTATGGGGCTTTCCTGAGGCACGGAACAGAACTCCTCTCGTCTCCACATGGGAAGTTTCCTTGTTGGAGCCGTGTCAAACACCTCATGTTGGAGAATCCTGCAGAGTCCCTGAGCCACCTCCACATTCCAAGGTCTCCCAGGCCACCAAGCCACAGTAGGACTCATCTTCAGGAGAGTCCATTTCAACTCTCCCCTCTGGGTAGCTCACCCAGGAGCCCGCAGATTGAGCCTGCCTTGTCCTGACTAAAGAGTGGGAATATGAGGTGGCGTTCCCAGGCATCCATGCTTAGACACCTGCTCTCGAGTCTTTCCATATGGGGCCTCTTGGAACCATCCAATAGGACTCGACTGTCGTGCAGAAGGTAACCTTCAGTTTTGGAGCAGTTCACAAATCCCATCGTAGGCAAAACTTTCTGGCCTCATGAAGCCCCCACACCCTTCAGGAAGAGGCCATGCTGGACAAGAACTCTAGCCTGAGGCATGTCTCATAGTTGACATGACCTCAGTGCAGGAGATCCCGATTCAGCCTCTGCAGAGTGGGCATGCCGTGACCTCGGTCCCAAACCACACGCTAGCTTGTGTTTTCAGACTTCCTTCCTCACACTCCTGGCAAACAAGCCCTCCGGACTAGGAACTCCAGAACCAAAACCCAGCCCAGTGTCTGCCCAACGGAAGAAAAACGTTTCCCTGTGGGGCTCTCCAGAAAACCCAGATGAGGATCAACCTGCTCGGGCCTCGACGGTACCCGAACTGGATAGGCTGCTCTGGGCACTCATGCTCTGCCTGACACAGCCTGAAGCCAGACTTCCAGACAGACAAGGAGACAGCTGGCCGCACACCCAGCACTTCGGACACGCCATGGTCTTATGCCGTCACCTCATCCTAACCTTGGTTTTCAGATATCTGAACCTAGACATTATATCAATTCTCCACACAGCTGGGTATAGCAAGCACAAAACAGAACTCCTCCTTCCCCATGGCTGTCAAGCTTGCTCTTGGCATGGAGTCACACCTTCAGGGTGGGAGAAACCTTCATGGCCCCTGATGCCACGCCCAAACTTGAGTGCTGCTTGGGCACAAATTCACACTGTGATCCTCAGCATGAGCCCCATGTCAAAGAAAGGCCTGTCAGGGCCTGGACCAAGAGCCCACATATGGGGCTTGCCAAGCCCCTATGCACCCAATCCTCACCACGGTTTGAATTTTCCAGTCGCCCCGCCCGTACCTGGAGCTCTGCTCTGGAATCCCTTTCTTGGAGAGACCCATGAGCCAGACAACACGACTCCACCCTTCCCACAAAATGACCCCAAACTCTTGGGAGCTGGGACAAATCCCCAGAGAGGGATACTCGTCCACAGTACCTGAGGCCACCGCTCCAATCCACGGCTATCCCGGACACAACATCCAGAGACAAAAACCTGAAGGAACGCCTCCCACTTGCCCTTGTTTCAGAGGCCCAGGAGCTCCCTCTCTGGCTGTACATCCGGCCAGCCATACCCTAGGCGCCACTCATAAGCTGAGTTTGTGTATTCAGACTTCTGTGCCCACAGCCTGGACCCACACACCTCCAGGCTAGGGCCTCTAGGGCCACAGCGAAAGATTGTGCCTGCCTTCTCCAAGGAAAGTGTGCCCAGTCCATTGACCACAACACTACAGGTTAGGGAAAAGCTCCAAGGCCTCTGAGGCCATCAATAGTGTAGGCCCCCCTGGACTAAGAGGGGCTCTCTGACACCAGCGGAGCAACTATCTCCACTTAGACTCTCAGACAGTGTCCCCAGAGACAGAAGGTTGAAATGGACAGGCCCCCAGGCCCTAATCTGAACCTTAGCTTTGGTTTCCATGTTTCCGTTCTCAGAGGACTGTTTTCGTAGACCAGCACATGGGGCTTTTCTGAGGCACCAAACCAAACAGCTCTCATCTCCACATGGGCAGCTTTCTTACTGGGATGTATCAAACACTTCAGGTAGGAGAGTTCCGCAGGGCCACTGAACAACCAGCACATTCCAAGGTCTCCATGGACCCAAACGCACATTATGACGCATCCTCAGGAGAGGCCATTTCAACTCAGCCCCCTGGGTCGCGTGTTCCAGAGGCAGCAGATCAAACATATCTTGTCGCTAATAGCCAATGGGAATGCGAGGCATGCTGTACAGTGATCCATCCTTCGAACCCTGCTCTCCAGTCCTTCCGTTTGGTATGTCCTGGAGCCATGCAACAGGACTCGAATGTCCCGCAGAAGGAAACCTTGTGGTTTGGGGCAACCTCCAAACTCAGCGTGGGAAAACTTCCTTGGCCTCATGAGGCCCCCACTTCATGAAGGTGCCATCATGGACACATACTCCTGCCTCAGCCAACGTATGATCCTCAGCCTGACTTCAGATGCAGGAGATTTTGATTCAGCCTCTGCAGAGTGGGCCTGCTCTGCCCTTGGTTCCAATCCTCACACTAGCTTGTGTTTTCAGACTTCCGTCCTCACACTCCTGGCCCACAAACCCTCCCTACTGGGAATTCTGGGGCCACAATGAAGCACTGTGCCTGCCTCCCAAGAGAAAAACATTGTCTATGGCGCTGCCCAGAAACCCCAAATGAGGATCAAACTGCTTGGCCCTCGGCAACACCCCAATTGCATAGGCTACCTTAAACAGTGATGCTCTGTCGCAAATAGCCTGAGCCCAGACCTTCCAACAGACACCGACACAGCTGGCTGCACACCCAGCACATTGGACCCGCCACTGCCTTAGGCCACCATCCATTCCCAACCTGGGTTTTCAGTCATCAGAACCTAGACCTTATCTCCAATCCCTGCACAGGGGGGAACCTGATGCACAAGTCAGAACCCCTCCTTCCCCCTGGCAAGAAACCTTGCTGCTGTCAGTGAGTCAAACCTTCAGTGTAGGAGAAAACGGCATGGCCCATGAGGCCACGCCCAAGCGTGAGGGCCGCCTTGGGCACAAACACACATTGTGACCCTCAGCGTGAGTACCTTATTCAAGTAACGCCTCTCAGTGACTGGACCAAGAGCCCGCATATGTGGCTTGCCATGCCCATAGGCACCCAGGACTAACTAGATGGTGTGTATTCCAGTTGAGGGAACCCACTGCTGTGCTCTAGAGTCCCTCTCCTGGGGGGTCCCCTGTGGCAGAAAACAGTACTCTTCATTCCCACAGAATGAACACAAACACTTGGGAGCTTGGACAATCCCCTGAGAGGAAGGCTCTTCCTCGGCCTCTGAGACAACCCCTACCCTGACCGGACACTGTAAACGCAACACCCAGAGACAAAATCCTGAGTGACTGCCTCCCACTTGCCCTACTTTGATTTCCAGAGGATCTCCCCTCACGGACTAGAGATCAGGCCTGCCATTACATTGGCCCCTAGCTGAGCCAAGTTTGCTTTTTCAGACATCTGTCCCCACAGCCCTGGCAAACAGAGCCTCTAGGCTGGGTCCTCTGGAGCCATACCACAGGACCGTGCCTGCTCTCTCCTGGGAAACTGTGTCCATTCCTTTGGCCACACACCTCCAGAATATGAGAAACCTCAAGGCCTCCGAGGACATCCCACTACTGGGAGCCTCACTGGACTCACAGGGGCATTCGGACACAAGCTGAGCAGCTACATCCATGAATGCATGCACACAGATGACAACAGAGATAGAAGGTTGAGCCGGACAGGCCTTTAGGCCGTAGTCTCAACTCTTACTTTGGTTTCCAGGTGTCACTCCTCAGAGGCTTTGGTTCGAAGATCAGGGTATGGGGCTTTCCTGAGGCACGGAACAGAACTCCTCTCGTCTCCACATGGGAAATTTCCTTGTTGGAGCCGTGTCAAACACCTCATGTTGGAGAATCCTGCAGAGTCCCTGAGCCACCTCCACATTCCAAGGTCTCCCAGGCCACCAAGCCACAGTAGGACTCATCTTCAGGAGAGTCCATTTCAACTCTCCCCTCTGGGTAGCTCACCCAGGAGCCCGCAGATTGAGCCTGCCTTGTCCTGACTAAAGAGTGGGAATATGAGGTGGCGTTCCCAGGCATCCATGCTTAGACACCTGCTCTCGAGTCTTTCCATATGGGGCCTCTTGGAACCATCCAATAGGACTCGACTGTCGTGCAGAAGGTAACCTTCAGTTTTGGAGCAGTTCACAAATCCCATCGTAGGCAAAACTTTCTGGCCTCATGAAGCCCTCACACCCTTCAGGAAGAGGCCATGCTGGACAAGAACTCTAGCCTGAGGCACGTCTCATAGTTGACATGACTTCAGTGCAGGAGATCCCGATTCAGCCTCTGCAGAGTGGGCCTGCCATGACCTCGGTCCCAAACCTCACGCTAGCTTGTGTTTTCAGACTTCCTTCCTCACACTCCTGGCAAACAAGCCCTCCGGACTAGGAACTCCAGAACCAAAACCCAGCCCAGTGTCTGCCCAACGGAAGAAAAACGTTTCCCTGTGGGGCTCTCCAGAAAACCCAGATGAGGATCAACCTGCTCGGGCCTCGACGGTACCCGAACTGGATAGGCTGCTCTGGGCACTCATGCTCTGCCTGACACAGCCTGAAGCCAGACGTCCAGACAGACAAGGAGACAGCTGGCCGCACACCCAGCACTTCGGACACGCCATGGTCTTATGCCGTCACCTCATCCTAACCTTGGTTTTCAGATATCTGAACCTAGACATTATATCAATTCTCCACACAGCTGGGTATAGCAAGCACAAAACAGAACTCCTCCTTCCCCATGGCTGTCAAGCTTGCTCTTGGCATGGAGTCACACCTTCAGGGTGGGAGAAACCTTCATGGCCCCTGATGCCACGCCCAAACTTGAGTGCTGCTTGGGCACAAATTCACACTGTGATCCTCAGCATGAGCCCCATGTCAAAGAAAGGCCTGTCAGGGCCTGGACCAAGAGCCCACATATGGGGCTTGCCAAGCCCCTATGCACCCAATCCTCACCACGGTTTCAATTTTCCAGTCGCCCCGCCCGTACCTGGAGCTCTGCTCTGGAATCCCTTTCTTGGAGAGACCCATGAGCCAGACAACACGACTCCACCCTTCCCACAAAATGACCCCAAACTCTTGGGAGCTAAGACAAATCCCCAGAGAGGGATACTCGTCCACAGAACCTGAGGCCACCGCTCCAATCCACGGCTATCCCGGACACAACATCCAGAGACAAAAGCCTGAAGGAACGCCTCCCACTCGCCCTTGTTTCAGAGGCCCAGGAGCTCCCTCTCGGGCTGTACATCCGGCCTGCCATACCCTAGGCGCCACTCATAAGCTGAGTTTGTGTATTCAGACTTCTGTGCCCACAGCCTGGACCCACACACCTCCAGGCTAGGGCCTCTAGGGCCACAGCGAAAGATTGTGCCAGCCGTCTCCAAGGAAAGTGTGCCCAGTCCATTGACCACAACACTACAGGTTAGGGAAAAGCTCCAAGGCCTCTGAGGCCATCAATAGTGTAGGCCCCCCTGGACTAAGAGGGGCTCTCTGACACCAGCGGAGCAACTATCTCCACTTAGACTCTCAGACAGTGTCCCCAGAGACAGAAGGTTGAAATGGACAGGCCCCCAGGCCCTAATCTGAACCTTAGCTTTGGTTTCCATGTTTCCGTTCTCAGAGGACTGTTTTCGTAGACCAGCACATGGGGCTTTTCTGAGGCACCAAACCAAACAGCTCTCATCTCCACATGGTCAGCTTTCTTACTGGGATGTATCAAACACTTCAGGTAGGAGAGTTCCGCAGGGCCACTGAACAACCAGCACATTCCAAGGTCTCCATGGACCCAAACGCACATTATGACGCATCCTCAGGAGAGGCCATTTCAACTCAGCCCCCTGGGTCGCGTGTTCCAGAGGCAGCAGATCAAACATATCTTGTCGCTAATAGTCAATGGGAATGCGAGGCATGCTGTACAGGGATCCATCCTTCGAACCCTGCTCTCCAGTCCTTCCGTATGGTATGTCCTGGAGCCATGCAACAGGACTCGAATGTCCCGCAGAAGGAAACCTTGTGGTTTGGGGCAACCTCCAAACTCAGCGTGGGAAAACTTCCTTGGCCTCATGAGGCCCCCACTTCATGAAGGTGCCATCATGGACACATACTCCAGCCTCAGCCAACGTCTGATCCTCAGCATGACTTCAGATGCAGGAGATTTTGATTCAGCCTCTGTAGAGTGGGCCTGCTCTGCCCTTGGTTCCAATCCTCACACTAGCTTGTGTTTTCAGACTTCCGTCCTCACACTCCTGGCCCACAAACCCTCCCTACTGGGAATTCTGGGGCCACAATGAAGCACTGTGCCTGCCTCCCAAGAGAAAAACCTTGTCTATGGCGCTGCCCAGAAACCCCAAATGAGGATCAAACTGCTTCGCCCTCGGCAATACCCCAATTGCATAGGCTACCTTAAACAGTGATGCTCTGTCGCAAATAGCCTGAGCCCAGACCTTCCAACAGACACCGACACAGCTGGCTGCACACCCAGCACATTGGACCCGCCACTGCCTTAGGCCACCATCCATTCCCAACCTGGGTTTTCAGTCATCGGAACCTAGACCTTATCTCCAATCCCTGCACAGGGGGGAACCTGATGCACAAGTCAGAACCCCTCCTTCCCCCTGGCAAGAAACCTTGCTGCTGGCAGTGAGTCAAACCTTCAGTGTAGGAGAAAACGGCATGGCCCATGAGGCCACGCCCAAGCGTGAGGGCCGCCTTGGGCACAAACACACATTGTGACCCTCAGCGTGAGTACCCTATTCAAGTAACGCCTCTCAGTGACTGGACCAAGAGCCCGCATATGTGGCTTGCCATGCCCATAGGCACCCAGGACTAACTAGATGGTGTGTATTCCAGTTGAGGGAACCCACTGCTGTGCTCTAGAGTCCCTCTCCTGGGGGTTCCCCTGTGGCAGGAAACAGTACTCTTCATTCCCACAGAATGAACACAAACACTTGGGAGCTTGGACAATCCCCTGAGAGGAAGGCTCTTCCTCGTCCTCTGAGACAACCCCTACCCGGACTGGACACTGTAAACGCAACACCCAGAGACAAAATCCTGAGTGACTGCCTCCCACTTGCCCTACTTTGATTTCCAGAGGATCTCCCCTCACGGACTAGAGATCAGGCCTGCCATTACATTGGCCCCTAGCTGAGCCAAGTTTGCTTTTTCAGACATCTGTCCCCACAGCCCTGGCAAACAGAGCCTCTAGGCTGGGTCCTCTGGAGCCATACCACAGGACCGTGCCTGCTCTCTCCTGGGAAACTGTGTCCATTCCTTTGGCCACACACCTCCAGAATATGAGAAACCTCAAGGCCTCCGAGGACATCCCACTACTGGGAGCCTCACTGGACTCACAGGGGCATTCGGACACAAGCTGAGCAGCTACATCCATGAATGCATGCACACAGATGACAACAGAGATAGAAGGTTGAGCCAGACAGGCCTTTAGGCCGTAGTCTCAACTCTTACTTTGGTTTCCAGGTGTCACTCCTCAGAGGCTTTGGTTCGAAGATCAGGGTATGGGGCTTTCCTGAGGCACGGAACAGAACTCCTCTCGTCTCCACATGGGAAGTTTCCTTGTTGGAGCCGTGTCAAACACCTCATGTTGGAGAATCCTGCAGAGTCTTTGAGCCACCTCCACATTCCAAGGTCTCCCAGGCCACCAAGCCACAGTAGGACTCATCTTCAGGAGAGTCCATTTCAACTCTCCCCTCTGGGTAGCTCACCCAGGAGCCCGCAGATTGAGCCTGCCTTGTCCTGACTAAAGAGTGGGAATATGAGGTGGCCTTCCCAGGCATCCATGCTTAGACACCTGCTCTCGAGTCTTTCCATATGGGGCCTCTTGGAACCATCCAATAGGACTCGACTGTCGTGCAGAAGGTAACCTTCAGTTTTGGAGCAGTTCACAAATCCCATCGTAGGCAAAACTTTCTGGCCTCATGAAGCCCCCACACCCTTCAGGAAGAGGCCAGGCTGGACAAGAACTCTAGCCTGAGGCACGTCTCATAGTTGACATGACCTCAGTGCAGGAGATCCCGAATCAGCCTCTGCAGAGTGGGCCTGCCGTGACCTCGGTCCCAAACCTCACGCTAGCTTGTGTTTTCAGACTTCCTTCCTCACACTCCTGGCAAACAAGCCCTCCGGACTAGGAACTCCAGAACCAAAACCCAGCCCAGTGTCTGCCCAACGGAAGAAAAACGTTTCCCTGTGGGGCTCTCCAGAAAACCCAGATGAGGATCAACCTGCTCGGGCCTCGACGGTACCCGAACTGGATAGGCTGCTCTGGGCACTCATGCTCTGCCTGACACAGCCTGAAGCCAGACGTCCAGACAGACAAGGAGACAGCTGGCCGCACACCCAGCACTTCGGACACGCCATGGTCTTATGCCGTCACCTCATCCTAACCTTGGTTTTCAGATATCTGAACCTAGACATTATATCAATTCTCCACACAGCTGGGTATAGCAAGCACAAAACAGAACTCCTCCTTCCCCATGGCTGTCAAGCTTGCTCTTGGCATGGAGTCACACCTTCAGGGTGGGAGAAACCTTCATGGCCCCTGATGCCACGCCCAAACTTGAGTGCTGCTTGGGCACAAATTCACACTGTGATCCTCAGCATGAGCCCCATGTCAAAGAAAGGCCTGTCAGGGCCTGGACCAAGAGCCCACATATGGGGCTTGCCAAGCCCCTATGCACCCAATCCTCACCACGGTTTGAATTTTCCAGTCGCCCCGCCCGTACCTGGAGCTCTGCTCTGGAATCCCTTTCTTGGAGAGACCCATGAGCCAGACAACACGACTCCACCCTTCCCACAAAATGACCCCAAACTCTTGGGAGCTGGGACAAATCCCCAGAGAGGGATACTCGTCCACAGTACCTGAGGCCACCGCTCCAATCCACGGCTATCCCGGACACAACATCCAGAGACAAAAGCCTGAAGGAACGCCTCCCACTCGCCCTTGTTTCAGAGGCCCAGGAGCTCCCTCTCGGGCTGTACATCCGGCCTGCCATACCCTAGGCGCCACTCATAAGCTGAGTTTGTGTATTCAGACTTCTGTGCCCACAGCCTGGACCCACACACCTCCAGGCTAGGGCCTCTAGGGCCACAGCGAAAGATTGTGCCTGCCCTCTCCAAGGAAAGTGTGCCCAGTCCATTGACCACAACACTACAGGTTAGGGAAAAGCTCCAAGGCCCCTGAGGCCATCAATAGTGTAGGCCCCCCTGGACTAAGAGGGGCTCTCTGACACCAGCGGAGCAACTATCTCCACTTAGACTCTCAGACAGTGTCCCCAGAGACAGAAGGTTGAAATGGACAGGCCCCCAGGCCCTAATCTGAACCATAGCTTTGGTTTCCATGTTTCCGTTCTCAGAGGACTGTTTTCGTAGACCAGCACATGGGGCTTTTCTGAGGCACCAAACCAAACATCTCTCATCTCGACATGGGCAGCTTTCTTACTGGGATGTATCAAACACTTCAGGTAGGAGAGTTCCGCAGGGCCACTGAACAACCAGCACATTCCAAGGTCTCCATGGACCCAAACGCACATTATGACGCATCCTTAGGAGAGGCCATTTCAACTCAGCCCCCTGGGTCGCGTGTTCCAGAGGCAGCAGATCAAACATATCTTGTCGCTAATAGCCAATGGGAATGCGAGGCATGCTGTACAGGGATCCATCCTTCGAACCCTGCTCTCCAGTCCTTCCGTATGGTATGTCCTGGAGCCATGCAACAGGACTCGAATGTCCCGCAGAAGGAAACCTTGTGGTTTGGGGCAACCTCCAAACTCAGCGTGGGAAAACTTCCTTGGCCTCATGAGGCCGCCACTTCATGAAGGTGCCATCATGGACACATACTCCAGCCTCAGCCAACGTTTGATCCTCAGCCTGACTTCAGATGCAGGAGATTTTGATTCAGCCTCTGCAGAGTGGGCCTGCTCTGCCCTTGGCTCCAATCCTCACACTAGCTTGTGTTTTCAGACTTCCGTCCTCACACTCCTGGCCCACAAACCCTCCCTACTGGGAATTCTGGGGCCACAATGAAGCACTGTGCCTGCCTCCCAAGAGAAAAACATTGTCTATGGCGCTGCCCAGAAACCCCAAATGAGGATCAAACTGCTTGGCCCTCGGCAATACCCCAATTGCATAGGCTACCTTAAACAGTGATGCTCTGTCGCAAATAGCCTGAGCCCAGACCTTCCAACAGACACCGACACAGCTGGCTGCACACCCAGCACATTGGACCCGCCACTGCCTTAGGCCACCATCCATTCCCAACCTGGGTTTTCAGTCATCGGAACCTAGACCTTATCTCCAATCCCTGCACAGGGGGGAACCTGATGCACAAGTCAGAACCCCTCCTTCCCCCTGGCAAGAAACCTTGCTGCTGGCAGTGAGTCAAACCTTCAGTGTAGGAGAAAACGGCATGGCCCATGAGGCCACGCCCAAGCGTGAGGGCCGCCTTGGGCACAAACACACATTGTGACCCTCAGCGTGAGTACCTTATTCAAGTAACGCCTCTCAGTGACTGGACCAAGAGCCCGCATATGTGGCTTGCCATGCCCATAGGCACCCAGGACTAACTAGATGGTGTGTATTCCAGTTGAGGGAACCCACTGCTGTGCTCTAGAGTCCCTCTCCTGGGGGTTCCCCTGTGGCAGGAAACAGTACTCTTCATTCCCACAGAATGAACACAAACACTTGGGAGCTTGGACAATCCCCTGAGAGGAAGGCTCTTCCTCGTCCTCTGAGACAACCCCTACCCGGACTGGACACTGTAAACGCAACACCCAGAGACAAAATCCTGAGTGACTGCCTCCCACTTGCCCTACTTTGATTTCCAGAGGATCTCCCCTCACGGACTAGAGATCAGGCCTGCCATTACATTGGCCCCTAGCTGAGCCAAGTTTGCTTTTTCAGACATCTGTCCCCACAGCCCTGGCAAACAGAGCCTCTAGGCTGGGTCCTCTGGAGCCATACCACAGGACCGTGCCTGCTCTCTCCTGGGAAACTGTGTCCATTCCTTTGGCCACACACCTCCAGAATATGAGAAACCTCAAGGCCTCCGAGGACATCCCACTACTGGGAGCCTCACTGGACTCACAGGGGCATTCGGACACAAGCTGAGCAGCTACATCCATGAATGCATGCACACAGATGACAACAGAGATAGAAGGTTGAGCCGGACAGGCCTTTAGGCCGTAGTCTCAACTCTTACTTTGGTTTCCAGGTGTCACTCCTCAGAGGCTTTGGTTCGAAGAACAGGGTATGGGGCTTTCCTGAGGCACGGAACAGAACTCCTCTCGTCTCCACATGGGAAGTTTCCTTGTTGGAGCCGTGTCAAACACCTCATGTTGGAGAATCCTGCAGAGTCCCTGAGCCACCTCCACATTCCAAGGTCTCCCAGGCCACCAAGCCACAGTAGGACTCATCTTCAGGAGAGTCCTTTTCAACTCTCCCCTCTGGGTAGCTCACCCAGGAGCCCGCAGATTGAGCCTGCCTTGTCCTGACTAAAGAGTGGGAATATGAGGTTGCGTTCCCAGGCATCCATGCTTAGACACCTGCTTTCGAGTCTTTCCATATGGGGCCTCTTGGAACCATCCAATAGGACTCGACTGTCGTGCAGAAGGTAACCTTCAGTTTTGGAGCAGTTCACAAATCCCATCGTAGGCAAAACTTTCTGGCCTCATGAAGCCCCCACACCCTTCAGGAAGAGGCCATGCTGGACAAGAACTCTAGCCTGAGGCACGTCTCATAGTTGACATGACCTCAGTGCAGGAGATCCCGAATCAGCCTCTGCAGAGTGGGCCTGCCGTGACCTCGGTCCCAAACCTCACGCTAGCTTGTGTTTTCAGACTTCCTTCCTCACACACCTGCAAACAAGCCCTCCGGACTAGGAACTCCAGAACCAAAACCCAGCCCAGTGTCTGCCCAACGGAAGAAAAACGTTTCCCTGTGGGGCTCTCCAAAAAACCCAGATGAGGATCAACCTGCTCGGGCCTCGACGGTACCCGAACTGGATAGGCTGCTCTGGGCACTCATGCTCTGCCTGACACAGCCTGAAGCCAGACGTCCAGACAGACAAGGAGACAGCTGGCCGCAACCCAGCACTTCGGACACGCCATGGTCTTATGCCGTCACCTCATCCTAACCTTGGTTTTCAGATATCTGAACCTAGACATTATATCAATTCTCCACACAGCTGGGTATAGCAAGCACAAAACAGAACTCCTCCTTCCCCATGGCTGTCAAGCTTGCTCTTGGCATGGAGTCACACCTTCAGGGTGGGAGAAACCTTCATGGCCCCTGATGCCACGCCCAAACTTGAGTGCTGCTTGGGCACAAATTCACACTGTGATCCTCAGCATGAGCCCCATGTCAAAGAAAGGCCTGTCAGGGCCTGGACCAAGAGCCCACATATGGGGCTTGCCAAGCCCCTATGCACCCAATCCTCACCACGGTTTGAATTTTCCAGTCGCCCCGCCCGTACCTGGAGCTCTGCTCTGGAATCCCTTTCTTGGAGAGACCCATGAGCCAGACAACACGACTCCACCCTTCCCACAAAATGACCCCAAACTCTTGGGAGCTGGGACAAATGCCCAGAAAGGGATACTCGTCCACATTACCTGAGGCCACCGCTCCAATCCACGGCTATCCCGGACACAACATCCAGAGACAAAAGCCTGAAGGAACGCCTCCCACTCGCCCTTGTTTCAGAGGCCCAGGAGCTCCCTCTCGGGCTGTACATCCGGCCTGCCATACCCTAGGCGCCACTCATAAGCTGAGTTTGTGTATTCAGACTTCTGTGCCCACAGCCTGGACCCACACACCTCCAGGCTAGGGCCTCTAGGGCCACAGCGAAAGATTGTGCCTGCCCTCTCCAAGGAAAGTGTGCCCAGTCCATTGACCACAACACTACAGGTTAGGGAAAAGCTCCAAGGCCCCTGAGGCCATCAATAGTGTAGGCCCCCCTGGACTAAGAGGGGCTCTCTGACACCAGCGGAGCAACTATCTCCACTTAGACTCTCAGACAGTGTCCCCAGAGACAGAAGGTTGAAATGGACAGGCCCCCAGGCCCTAATCTGAACCTTAGCTTTGGTTTCCATGTTTCCGTTCTCAGAGGACTGTTTTCGTAGACCAGCACATGGGGCTTTTCTGAGGCACCAAACCAAACATCTCTCATTTCCACATGGGCAGCTTTCTTACTGGGATGTATCAAACACTTCAGGTAGGAGAGTGCCGCAGGGCCACTGAACAACCAGCACATTCCAAGGTCTCCATGGACCCAAACGCACATTATGACGCATCCTCAGGAGAGGCCATTTCAACTCAGCCCCCTGGGTCGCGTGTTCCAGAGGCAGCAGATCAAACATATCTTGTCGCTAATAGCCAATGGGAATGCGAGGCATGCTGTACAGGGATCCATCCTTCGAACCCTGCTCTCCAGTCCTTCCGTATGGTATGTCCTGGAGCCATGCAACAGGACTCGAATGTCCCGCAGAAGGAAACCTTGTGGTTTGGGGCAACCTCCAAACTCAGCGTGGGAAAACTTCCTTGGCCTCATGAGGCCGCCACTTCATGAAGGTGCCATCATGGACACATACTCCAGCCTCAGCCAACGTCTGATCCTCAGCCTGACTTCAGATGCAGGAGATTTTGATTCAGCCTCTGCAGAGTGGGCCTACTCTGCCCTTGGCTCCAATCCTCACACTAGCTTGTGTTTTCAGACTTCCGTCCTCACACTCCTGGCCCACAAACCCTCCCTACTGGGAATTCTGGGGCCACAATGAAGCACTGTGCCTGCCTCCCAAGAGAAAAACATTGTCTATGGCGCTGCCCAGAAACCCCAAATGAGGATCAAACTGCTTGGCCCTCGGCAATACCCCAATTGCATAGGCTACCTTAAACAGTGATGCTCTGTCGCAAATAGCCTGAGCCCAGACCTTCCAACAGACACCGACACAGCTGGCTGCACACCCAGCACATTGGACCCGCCACTGCCTTAGGCCACCATCCATTCCCAACCTGGGTTTTCAGTCATCGGAACCTAGACCTTATCTCCAATCCCTGCACAGGGGGGAACCTGATGCACAAGTCAGAACCCCTCCTTCCCCCTGGCAAGAAACCTTGCTGCTGTCAGTGAGTCAAACCTTCAGTGTAGGAGAAAACGGCATGGCCCATGAGGCCACGCCCAAGCGTGAGGGCCGCCTTGGGCACAAACACACATTGTGACCCTCAGCGTGAGTACCTTATTCAAGTAACGCCTCTCAGTGACTGGACCAAGAGCCCGCATATGTGGCTTGCCATGCCCATAGGCACCCAGGACTAACTAGATGGTGTGTATTCCAGTTGAGGGAACCCACTGCTGTGCTCTAGAGTCCCTCTCCTGGGGGTTCCCCTGTGGCAGGAAACAGTACTCTTCATTCCCACAGAATGAACACAAACACTTGGGAGCTTGGACAATCCCCTGAGAGGAAGGCTCTTCCTCGGCCTCTGAGACAACCCCTACCCTGACCGGACACTGTAAACGCAACACCCAGAGACAAAATCCTGAGTGACTGCCTCCCACTTGCCCTACTTTGATTTCCAGAGGATCTCCCCTCACGGACTAGAGATCAGGCCTGCCATTACATTGGCCCCTAGCTGAGCCAAGTTTGCTTTTTCAGACATCTGTCCCCACAGCCCTGGCAAACAGAGCCTCTAGGCTGGGTCCTCTGGAGCCATACCACAGGACCGTGCCTGCTCTCTCCTGGGAAACTGTGTCCATTCCTTTGGCCACACACCTCCAGAATATGAGAAACCTCAAGGCCTCCGAGGACATCCCACTACTGGGAGCCTCACTGGACTCACAGGGGCATTCGGACACAAGCTGAGCAGCTACATCCATGAATGCATGCACACAGATGACAACAGAGATAGAAGGTTGAGCCAGACAGGCCTTTAGGCCGTAGTCTCAACTCTTACTTTGGTTTCCAGGTGTCACTCCTCAGAGGCTTTGGTTCGAAGAACAGGGTATGGGGCTTTCCTGAGGCACGGAACAGAACTCCTCTCGTCTCCACATGGGAAGTTTCCTTGTTGGAGCCGTGTCAAACACCTCATGTTGGAGAATCCTGCAGAGTCCCTGAGCCACCTCCACATTCCAAGGTCTCCCAGGCCACCAAGCCACAGTAGGACTCATCTTCAGGAGAGTCCATTTCAACTCTCCCCTCTGGGTAGCTCACCCAGGAGCCCGCAGATTGAGCCTGCCTTGTCCTGACTAAAGAGTGGGAATATGAGGTGGCGTTCCCAGGCATCCATGCTTAGACACCTGCTCTCGAGTCTTTCCATATGGGGCCTCTTGGAACCATCCAATAGGACTCGACTGTCGTGCAGAAGGTAACCTTCAGTTTTGGAGCAGTTCACAAATCCCATCGTAGGCAAAACTTTCTGGCCTCATGAAGCCCCCACACCCTTCAGGAAGAGGCCATGCTGGACAAGAACTCTAGCCTGAGGCATGTCTCATAGTTGACATGACCTCAGTGCAGGAGATCCCGATTCAGCCTCTGCAGAGTGGGCATGCCGTGACCTCGGTCCCAAACCACACGCTAGCTTGTGTTTTCAGACTTCCTTCCTCACACTCCTGGCAAACAAGCCCTCCGGACTAGGAACTCCAGAACCAAAACCCAGCCCAGTGTCTGCCCAACGGAAGAAAAACGTTTCCCTGTGGGGCTCTCCAGAAAACCCAGATGAGGATCAACCTGCTCGGGCCTCGACGGTACCCGAACTGGATAGGCTGCTCTGGGCACTCATGCTCTGCCTGACACAGCCTGAAGCCAGACGTCCAGACAGACAAGGAGACAGCTGGCCGCACACCCAGCACTTCGGACACGCCATGGTCTTATGCCGTCACCTCATCCTAACCTTGGTTTTCAGATATCTGAACCTAGACATTATATCAATTCTCCACACAGCTGGGTATAGCAAGCACAAAACAGAACTCCTCCTTCCCCATGGCTGTCAAGCTTGCTCTTGGCATGGAGTCACACCTTCAGGGTGGGAGAAACCTTCATGGCCCCTGATGCCACGCCCAAACTTGAGTGCTGCTTGGGCACAAATTCACACTGTGATCCTCAGCATGAGCCCCATGTCAAAGAAAGGCCTGTCAGGGCCTGGACCAAGAGCCCACATATGGGGCTTGCCAAGCCCCTATGCACCCAATCCTCACCACGGTTTGAATTTTCCAGTCGCCCCGCCCGTACCTGGAGCTCTGCTCTGGAATCCCTTTCTTGGAGAGACCCATGAGCCAGACAACACGACTCCACCCTTCCCACAAAATGACCCCAAACTCTTGGGAGCTGGGACAAATCCCCAGAGAGGGATACTCGTCCACAGTACCTGAGGCCACCGCTCCAATCCACGGCTATCCCGGACACAACATCCAGAGACAAAAACCTGAAGGAACGCCTCCCACTTGCCCTTGTTTCAGAGGCCCAGGAGCTCCCTCTCTGGCTGTACATCCGGCCAGCCATACCCTAGGCGCCACTCATAAGCTGAGTTTGTGTATTCAGACTTCTGTGCCCACAGCCTGGACCCACACACCTCCAGGCTAGGGCCTCTAGGGCCACAGCGAAAGATTGTGCCTGCCTTCTCCAAGGAAAGTGTGCCCAGTCCATTGACCACAACACTACAGGTTAGGGAAAAGCTCCAAGGCCTCTGAGGCCATCAATAGTGTAGGCCCCCCTGGACTAAGAGGGGCTCTCTGACACCAGCGGAGCAACTATCTCCACTTAGACTCTCAGACAGTGTCCCCAGAGACAGAAGGTTGAAATGGACAGGCCCCCAGGCCCTAATCTGAACCTTAGCTTTGGTTTCCATGTTTCCGTTCTCAGAGGACTGTTTTCGTAGACCAGCACATGGGGCTTTTCTGAGGCACCAAACCAAACAGCTCTCATCTCCACATGGGCAGCTTTCTTACTGGGATGTATCAAACACTTCAGGTAGGAGAGTTCCGCAGGGCCACTGAACAACCAGCACATTCCAAGGTCTCCATGGACCCAAACGCACATTATGACGCATCCTCAGGAGAGGCCATTTCAACTCAGCCCCCTGGGTCGCGTGTTCCAGAGGCAGCAGATCAAACATATCTTGTCGCTAATAGCCAATGGGAATGCGAGGCATGCTGTACAGGGATCCATCCTTCGAACCCTGCTCTCCAGTCCTTCCGTTTGGTATGTCCTGGAGCCATGCAACAGGACTCGAATGTCCCGCAGAAGGAAACCTTGTGGTTTGGGGCAACCTCCAAACTCAGCGTGGGAAAACTTCCTTGGCCTCATGAGGCCCCCACTTCATGAAGGTGCCATCATGGACACATACTCCTGCCTCAGCCAACGTATGATCCTCAGCCTGACTTCAGATGCAGGAGATTTTGATTCAGCCTCTGCAGAGTGGGCCTGCTCTGCCCTTGGTTCCAATCCTCACACTAGCTTGTGTTTTCAGACTTCCGTCCTCACACTCCTGGCCCACAAACCCTCCCTACTGGGAATTCTGGGGCCACAATGAAGCACTGTGCCTGCCTCCCAAGAGAAAAACATTGTCTATGGCGCTGCCCAGAAACCCCAAATGAGGATCAAACTGCTTGGCCCTCGGCAACACCCCAATTGCATAGGCTACCTTAAACAGTGATGCTCTGTCGCAAATAGCCTGAGCCCAGACCTTCCAACAGACACCGACACAGCTGGCTGCACACCCAGCACATTGGACCCGCCACTGCCTTAGGCCACCATCCATTCCCAACCTGGGTTTTCAGTCATCAGAACCTAGACCTTATCTCCAATCCCTGCACAGGGGGGAACCTGATGCACAAGTCAGAACCCCTCCTTCCCCCTGGCAAGAAACCTTGCTGCTGGCAGTGAGTCAAACCTTCAGTGTAGGAGAAAACGGCATGGCCCATGAGGCCACGCCCAAGCGTGAGGGCCGCCTTGGGCACAAACACACATTGTGACCCTCAGCGTGAGTACCTTATTCAAGTAACGCCTCTCAGTGACTGGACCAAGAGCCCGCATATGTGGCTTGCCATGCCCATAGGCACCCAGGACTAACTAGATGGTGTGTATTCCAGTTGAGGGAACCCACTGCTGTGCTCTAGAGTCCCTCTCCTGGGGGGTCCCCTGTGGCAGAAAACAGTACTCTTCATTCCCACAGAATGAACACAAACACTTGGGAGCTTGGACAATCCCATGAGAGGAAGGCTCTTCCTCGGCCTCTGAGACAACCCCTACCCTGACCGGACACTGTAAACGCAACACCCAGAGACAAAATCCTGAGTGACTGCCTCCCACTTGCCCTACTTTGATTTCCAGAGGATCTCCCCTCACGGACTAGAGATCAGGCCTGCCATTACATTGGCCCCTAGCTGAGCCAAGTTTGCTTTTTCAGACATCTGTCCCCACAGCCCTGGCAAACAGAGCCTCTAGGCTGGGTCCTCTGGAGCCATACGACAGGACCGTGCCTGCTCTCTCCTGGGAAACTGTGTCCATTCCTTTGGCCACACACCTCCAGAATATGAGAAACCTCAAGGCCTCCGAGGACATCCCACTACTGGGAGCCTCACTGGACTCACAGGGGCATTCGGACACAAGCTGAGCAGCTACATCCATGAATGCATGCACACAGATGACAACAGAGATAGAAGGTTGAGCCGGACAGGCCTTTAGGCCGTAGTCTCAACTCTTACTTTGGTTTCCAGGTGTCACTCCTCAGAGGCTTTGGTTCGAAGATCAGGGTATGGGGCTTTCCTGAGGCACGGAACAGAACTCCTCTCGTCTCCACATGGGAAGTTTCCTTGTTGGAGCCGTGTCAAACACCTCATGTTGGAGAATCCTGCAGAGTCCCTGAGCCACCTCCACATTCCAAGGTCTCCCAGGCCACCAAGCCACAGTAGGACTCATCTTCAGGAGAGTCCATTTCAACTCTCCCCTCTGGGTAGCTCACCCAGGAGCCCGCAGATTGAGCCTGCCTTGTCCTGACTAAAGAGTGGGAATATGAGGTGGCGTTCCCAGGCATCCATGCTTAGACACCTGCTCTCGAGTCTTTCCATATGGGGCCTCTTGGAACCATCCAATAGGACTCGACTGTCGTGCAGAAGGTAACCTTCAGTTTTGGAGCAGTTCACAAATCCCATCGTAGGCAAAACTTTCTGGCCTCATGAAGCCCTCACACCCTTCAGGAAGAGGCCATGCTGGACAAGAACTCTAGCCTGAGGCACGTCTCATAGTTGACATGACTTCAGTGCAGGAGATCCCGATTCAGCCTCTGCAGATTGGGCCTGCCATGACCTCGGTCCCAAACCTCACGCTAGCTTGTGTTTTCAGACTTCCTTCCTCACACTCCTGGCAAACAAGCCCTCCGGACTAGGAACTCCAGAACCAAAACCCAGCCCAGTGTCTGCCCAACGGAAGAAAAACGTTTCCCTGTGGGGCTCTCCAGAAAACCCAGATGAGGATCAACCTGCTCGGGCCTCGACGGTACCCGAACTGGATAGGCTGCTCTGGGCACTCATGCTCTGCCTGACACAGCCTGAAGCCAGACTTCCAGACAGACAAGGAGACAGCTGGCCGCACACCCAGCACTTCGGACACGCCATGGTCTTATGCCGTCACCTCATCCTAACCTTGGTTTTCAGATATCTGAACCTAGACATTATATCAATTCTCCACACAGCTGGGTATAGCAAGCACAAAACTGAACTCCTCCTTCCCCATGGCTGTCAAGCTTGCTCTTGGCATGGAGTCACACCTTCAGGGTGGGAGAAACCTTCATGGCCCCTGATGCCACGCCCAAACTTGAGTGCTGCTTGGGCACAAATTCACACTGTGATCCTCAGCATGAGCCCCATGTCAAAGAAAGGCCTGTCAGGGCCTGGACCAAGAGCCCACATATGGGGCTTGCCAAGCCCCTATGCACCCAATCCTCACCACGGTTTCAATTTTCCAGTCGCCCCGCCCGTACCTGGAGCTCTGCTCTGGAATCCCTTTCTTGGAGAGACCCATGAGCCAGACAACACGACTCCACCCTTCCCACAAAATGACCCCAAACTCTTGGGAGCTAAGACAAATCCCCAGAGAGGGATACTCATCCACAGAACCTGAGGCCACCGCTCCAATCCACGGCTATCCCGGACACAACATCCAGAGACAAAAGCCTGAAGGAACGCCTCCCACTCGCCCTTGTTTCAGAGGCCCAGGAGCTCCCTCTCGGGCTGTACATCCGGCCTGCCATACCCTAGGCGCCACTCATAAGCTGACTTTGTGTATTCAGACTTCTGTGCCCACAGCCTGGACCCACACACCTCCAGGCTAGGGCCTCTAGGGCCACAGCGAAAGATTGTGCCTGCCGTCTCCAAGGAAAGTGTGCCCAGTCCATTGACCACAACACTACAGGTTAGGGAAAAGCTCCAAGGCCTCTGAGGCCATCAATAGTGTAGGCCCCCCTGGACTAAGAGGGGCTCTCTGACACCAGCGGAGCAACTATCTCCACTTAGACTCTCAGACAGTGTCCCCAGAGACAGAAGGTTGAAATGGACAGGCCCCCAGGCCCTAATCTGAACCTTAGCTTTGGTTTCCATGTTTCCGTTCTCAGAGGACTGTTTTCGTAGACCAGCACATGGGGCTTTTCTGAGGCACCAAACCAAACAGCTCTCATCTCCACATGGGCAGCTTTCTTACTGGGATGTATCAAACACTTCAGGTAGGAGAGTTCCGCAGGGCCACTGAACAACCAGCACATTCCAAGGTCTCCATGGACCCAAACGCACATTATGACGCATCCTCAGGAGAGGCCATTTCAACTCAGCCCCCTGGGTCGCGTGTTCCAGAGGCAGCAGATCAAACATATCTTGTCGCTAATAGTCAATGGGAATGCGAGGCATGCTGTACAGGGATCCATCCTTCGAACCCTGCTCTCCAGTCCTTCCGTATGGTATGTCCTGGAGCCATGCAACAGGACTAGAATGTCCCGCAGAAGGAAACCTTGTGGTTTGGGGCAACCTCCAAACTCAGCGTGGGAAAACTTCCTTGGCCTCATGAGGCCCCCACTTCATGAAGGTGCCATCATGGACACATACTCCAGCCTCAGCCAACGTCTGATCCTCAGCATGACTTCAGATGCAGGAGATTTTGATTCAGCCTCTGTAGAGTGGGCCTGCTCTGCCCTTGGTTCCAATCCTCACACTAGCTTGTGTTTTCAGACTTCCGTCCTCACACTCCTGGCCCACAAACCCTCCCTACTGGGAATTCTGGGGCCACAATGAAGCACTGTGCCTGCCTCCCAAGAGAAAAACCTTGTCTATGGCGCTGCCCAGAAACCCCAAATGAGGATCAAACTGCTTCGCCCTCGGCAATACCCCAATTGCATAGGCTACCTTAAACAGTGATGCTCTGTCGCAAATAGCCTGAGCCCAGACCTTCCAACAGACACCGACACAGCTGGCTGCACACCCAGCACATTGGACCCGCCACTGCCTTAGGCCACCATCCATTCCCAACCTGGGTTTTCAGTCATCGGAACCTAGACCTTATCTCCAATCCCTGCACAGGGGGGAACCTGATGCACAAGTCAGAACCCCTCCTTCCCCCTGGCAAGAAACCTTGCTGCTGTCAGTGAGTCAAACCTTCAGTGTAGGAGAAAACGGCATGGCCCATGAGGCCACGCCCAAGCGTGAGGGCCGCCTTGGGCACAAACACACATTGTGACCCTCAGCGTGAGTACCTTATTCAAGTAACGCCTCTCAGTGACTGGACCAAGAGCCTGCATATGTGGCTTGCCATGCCCATAGGCACCCAGGACTAACTAGATGGTGTGTATTCCAGTTGAGGGAACCCACTGCTGTGCTCTAGAGTCCCTCTCCTGGGGGTTCCCCTGTGGCAGGAAACAGTACTCTTCATTCCCACAGAATGAACACAAACACTTGGGAGCTTGGACAATCCCCTGAGAGGAAGGCTCTTCCTCGTCCTCTGAGACAACCCCTACCCGGACTGGACACTGTAAACGCAACACCCAGAGACAAAATCCTGAGTGACTGCCTCCCACTTGCCCTACTTTGATTTCCAGAGGATCTCCCCTCACGGACTAGAGATCAGGCCTGCCATTACATTGGCCCCTAGCTGAGCCAAGTTTGCTTTTTCAGACATCTGTCCCCACAGCCCTGGCAAACAGAGCCTCTAGGCTGGGTCCTCTGGAGCCATACCACAGGACCGTGCCTGCTCTCTCCTGGGAAACTGTGTCCATTCCTTTGGCCACACACCTCCAGAATATGAGAAACCTCAAGGCCTCCGAGGACATCCCACTACTGGGAGCCTCACTGGACTCACAGGGGCATTCGGACACAAGCTGAGCAGCTACATCCATGAATGCATGCACACAGATGACAACAGAGATAGAAGGTTGAGCCAGACAGGCCTTTAGGCCGTAGTCTCAACTCTTACTTTGGTTTCCAGGTGTCACTCCTCAGAGGCTTTGGTTCGAAGATCAGGGTATGGGGCTTTCCTGAGGCACGGAACAGAACTCCTCTCGTCTCCACATGGGAAGTTTCCTTGTTGGAGCCGTGTCAAACACCTCATGTTGGAGAATCCTGCAGAGTCTTTGAGCCACCTCCACATTCCAAGGTCTCCCAGGCCACCAAGCCACAGTAGGACTCATCTTCAGGAGAGTCCATTTCAACTCTCCCCTCTGGGTAGCTCACCCAGGAGCCCGCAGATTGAGCCTGCCTTGTCCTGACTAAAGAGTGGGAATATGAGGTGGCGTTCCCAGGCATCCATGCTTAGACACCTGCTCTCGAGTCTTTCCATATGGGGCCTCTTGGAACCATCCAATAGGACTCGACTGTCGTGCAGAAGGTAACCTTCAGTTTTGGAGCAGTTCACAAATCCCATCGTAGGCAAAACTTTCTGGCCTCATGAAGCCCCCACACCCTTCAGGAAGAGGCCAGGCTGGACAAGAACTCTAGCCTGAGGCACGTCTCATAGTTGACATGACCTCAGTGCAGGAGATCCCGAATCAGCCTCTGCAGAGTGGGCCTGCCGTGACCTCGGTCCCAAACCTCACGCTAGCTTGTGTTTTCGGACTTCCTTCCTCACACTCCTGGCAAACAAGCCCTCCGGACTAGGAACTCCAGAACCAAAACCCAGCCCAGTGTCTGCCCAACGGAAGAAAAACGTTTCCCTGTGGGGCTCTCCAGAAAACCCAGATGAGGATCAACCTGCTCGGGCCTCGACGGTACCCGAACTGGATAGGCTGCTCTGGGCACTCATGCTCTGCCTGACACAGCCTGAAGCCAGACGTCCAGACAGACAAGGAGACAGCTGGCCGCACACCCAGCACTTCGGACACGCCATGGTCTTATGCCGTCACCTCATCCTAACCTTGGTTTTCAGATATCTGAACCTAGACATTATATCAATTCTCCACACAGCTGGGTATAGCAAGCACAAAACAGAACTCCTCCTTCCCCATGGCTGTCAAGCTTGCTCTTGGCATGGAGTCACACCTTCAGGGTGGGAGAAACCTTCATGGCCCCTGATGCCACGCCCAAACTTGAGTGCTGCTTGGGCACAAATTCACACTGTGATCCTCAGCATGAGCCCCATGTCAAAGAAAGGCCTGTCAGGGCCTGGACCAAGAGCCCACATATGGGGCTTGCCAAGCCCCTATGCACCCAATCCTCACCACGGTTTGAATTTTCCAGTCGCCCCGCCCGTACCTGGAGCTCTGCTCTGGAATCCCTTTCTTGGAGAGACCCATGAGCCAGACAACACGACTCCACCCTTCCCACAAAATGACCCCAAACTCTTGGGAGCTGGGACAAATCCCCAGAGAGGGATACTCGTCCACAGTACCTGAGGCCACCGCTCCAATCCACGGCTATCCCGGACACAACATCCAGAGACAAAAGCCTGAAGGAACGCCTCCCACTCGCCCTTGTTTCAGAGGCCCAGGAGCTCCCTCTCGGGCTGTACATCCGGCCTGCCATACCCTAGGCGCCACTCATAAGCTGAGTTTGTGTATTCAGACTTCTGTGCCCACAGCCTGGACCCACACACCTCCAGGCTAGGGCCTCTAGGGCCACAGCGAAAGATTGTGCCTGCCCTCTCCAAGGAAAGTGTGCCCAGTCCATTGACCACAACACTACAGGTTAGGGAAAAGCTCCAAGGCCCCTGAGGCCATCAATAGTGTAGGCCCCCCTGGACTAAGAGGGGCTCTCTGACACCAGCGGAGCAACTATCTCCACTTAGACTCTCAGACAGTGTCCCCAGAGACAGAAGGTTGAAATGGACAGGCCCCCAGGCCCTAATCTGAACCATAGCTTTGGTTTCCATGTTTCCGTTCTCAGAGGACTGTTTTCGTAGACCAGCACATGGGGCTTTTCTGAGGCACCAAACCAAACATCTCTCATCTCCACATGGGCAGCTTTCTTAATGGGATGTATCAAACACTTCAGGTAGGAGAGTTCCGCAGGGCCACTGAACAACCAGCACATTCCAAGGTCTCCATGGACCCAAACGCACATTATGACGCATCCTTAGGAGAGGCCATTTCAACTCAGCCCCCTGGGTCGCGTGTTCCAGAGGCAGCAGATCAAACATATCTTGTCGCTAATAGCCAATGGGAATGCGAGGCATGCTGTACAGGGATCCATCCTTCGAACCCTGCTCTCCAGTCCTTCCGTATGGTATGTCCTGGAGCCATGCAACAGGACTCGAATGTCCCGCAGAAGGAAACCTTGTGGTTTGGGGCAACCTCCAAACTCAGCGTGGGAAAACTTCCTTGGCCTCATGAGGCCGCCACTTCATGAAGGTGCCATCATGGACACATACTCCAGCCTCAGCCAACGTCTGATCCTCAGCCTGACTTCAGATGCAGGAGATTTTGATTCAGCCTCTGCAGAGTGGGCCTGCTCTGCCCTTGGCTCCAATCCTCACACTAGCTTGTGTTTTCAGACTTCCGTCCTCACACTCCTGGCCCACAAACCCTCCCTACTGGGAATTCTGGGGCCACAATGAAGCACTGTGCCTGCCTCCCAAGAGAAAAACATTGTCTATGGCGCTGCCCAGAAACCCCAAATGAGGATCAAACTGCTTGGCCCTCGGCAATACCCCAATTGCATAGGCTACCTTAAACAGTGATGCTCTGTCACAAATAGCCTGAGCCCAGACCTTCCAACAGACACCGACACAGCTGGCTGCACACCCAGCACATTGGACCCGCCACTGCCTTAGGCCACCATCCATTCCCAACCTGGGTTTTCAGTCATCGGAACCTAGACCTTATCTCCAATCCCTGCACAGGGGGGAACCTGATGCACAAGTCAGAACCCCTCCTTCCCCCTGGCAAGAAACCTTGCTGCTGTCAGTGAGTCAAACCTTCAGTGTAGGAGAAAACGGCATGGCCCATGAGGCCACGCCCAAGCGTGAGGGCCGCCTTGGGCACAAACACACATTGTGACCCTCAGCGTGAGTACCTTATTCAAGTAACGCCTCTCAGTGACTGGACCAAGAGCCCGCATATGTGGCTTGCCATGCCCATAGGCACCCAGGACTAACTAGATGGTGTGTATTCCAGTTGAGGGAACCCACTGCTGTGCTCTAGAGTCCCTCTCCTGGGGGTTCCCCTGTGGCAGGAAACAGTACTCTTCATTCCCACAGAATGAACACAAACACTTGGGAGCTTGGACAATCCCCTGAGAGGAAGGCTCTTCCTCGGCCTCTGAGACAACCCCTACCCGGACCGGACACTGTAAACGCAACACCCAGAGACAAAATCCTGAGTGACTGCCTCCCACTTGCCCTACTTTGATTTCCAGAGGATCTCCCCTCACGGACTAGAGATCAGGCCTGCCATTACATTGGCCCCTAGCTGAGCCAAGTTTGCTTTCTCAGACATCTGTCCCCACAGCCCTGGCAAACAGAGCCTCTAGGCTGGGTCCTCTGGAGCCATACCACAGGACCGTGCCTGCTCTCTCCTGGGAAACTGTGTCCATTCCTTTGGCCACACACCTCCAGAATATGAGAAACCTCAAGGCCTCCGAGGACATCCCACTACTGGGAGCCTCACTGGACTCACAGGGGCATTCGGACACAAGCTGAGCAGCTACATCCATGAATGCATGCACACAGATGACAACAGAGATAGAAGGTTGAGCCGGACAGGCCTTTAGGCCGTAGTCTCAACTCTTACTTTGGTTTCCAGGTGTCACTCCTCAGAGGCTTTGGTTCGAAGAACAGGGTATGGGGCTTTCCTGAGGCACGGAACAGAACTCCTCTCGTCTCCACATGGGAAGTTTCCTTGTTGGAGCCGTGTCAAACACCTCATGTTGGAGAATCCTGCAGAGTCCCTGAGCCACCTCCACATTCCAAGGTCTCCCAGGCCACCAAGCCACAGTAGGACTCATCTTCAGGAGAGTCCATTTCAACTCTCCCCTCTGGGAAGCTCACCCAGGAGCCCGCAGATTGAGCCTGCCTTGTCCTGACTAAAGAGTGGGAATATGAGGTGGCGTTCCCAGGCATCCATGCTTAGAAACCTGCTCTCGAGTCTTTCCATATGGGGCCTCTTGGAACCATCCAATAGGACTCGACTGTCGTGCAGAAGGTAACCTTCAGTTTTGGAGCAGTTCACAAATCCCATCGTAGGCAAAACTTTCTGGCCTCATGAAGCCCCCACACCCTTCAGGAAGAGGCCATGCTGGACAAGAACTCTAGCCTGAGGCACGTCTCATAGTTGACATGACCTCAGTGCAGGAGATCCCGATTCAGCCTCTGCAGAGTGGGCATTCCGTGACCTCGGTCCCAAACCTCACGCTAGCTTGTGTTTTCAGACTTCCTTCCTCACACTCCTGGCAAACAAGCCCTCCGGACTAGGAACTCCAGAACCAAAACCCAGCCCAGTGTCTGCCCAACGGAAGAAAAACGTTTCCCTGTGGGACTCTCCAGAAAACCCAGATGAGGATCAACCTGCTCGGGCCTCGACGGTACCCGAACTGGATAGGCTGCTCTGGGCACTCATGCTGTGCCTGACACAGCCTGAAGCCAGACGTCCAGACAGACAAGGAGACAGCTGGCCGCACACCCAGCACTTCGGACACGCCATGGTCTTATGCCGTCACCTCATCCTAACCTTGGTTTTCAGATATCTGAACCTAGACATTATATCAATTCTCCACACAGCTGGGTATAGCAAGCACAAAACAGAACTCCCCCTTCCCCATGGCTGTCAAGCTTGCTCTTGGCATGGAGTCACACCTTCAGGGTGGGAGAAACCTTCATGGCCCCTGATGCCACGCCCAAACTTGAGTGCTGCTTGGGCACAAATTCACACTGTGATCCTCAGCATGAGCCCCATGTCAAAGAAAGGCCTGTCAGGGCCTGGACCAAGAGCCCACATATGGGGCTTGCCAAGCCCCTATGCACCCAATCCTCACCACGGTTTCAATTTTCCAGTCGCCCCGCCCGTACCTGGAGCTCTGCTCTGGAATCCCTTTCTTGGAGAGACCCATGAGCCAGACAACACGACTCCACCCTTCCCACAAAATGACCCCAAACTCTTGGGAGCTGGGACAAATCCCCAGAGAGGGATACTCGTCCACAGTACCTGAGGCCACCGCTCCAATCCACGGCTATCCCGGACACAACATCCAGAGACAAAAGCCTGAAGGAACGCCTCCCACTCGCCCTTGTTTCAGAGGCCCAGGAGCTCCCTCTCGGGCTGTACATCCGGCCTGCCATACCCTAGGCGCCACTCATAAGCTGAGTTTGTGTATTCAGACTTCTGTGCCCACAGACTGGACCCACACACCTCCAGGCTAGGGCCTCTAGGGCCACAGCGAAAGATTGTGCCTGCCCTCTCCAAGGAAAGTGTGCCCAGTCCATTGACCACAACACTACAGGTTAGGGAAAAGCTCCAAGGCCCCTGAGGCCATCAATAGTGTAGGCCCCCCTGGACTAAGAGGGGCTCTCTGACACCAGCGGAGCAACTATCTCCACTTAGACTCTCAGACAGTGTCCCCAGAGACAGAAGGTTGAAATGGACAGGCCCCCAAGCCCTAGTCTGAACCTTAGCTTTGGTTTCCATGTTTCCGTTCTCAGAGGACTGTTTTCGTAGACCAGCACATGGGGCTTTTCTGAGGCACCAAACCAAACATCTCTCATCTCCACATGGGCAGCTTTCTTACTGGGATGTATCAAACACTTCAGGTAGGAGAGTGCCGCAGGGCCACTGAACAACCAGCACATTCCAAGGTCTCCATGGACCCAAACGCACATTATGACGCATCCTCAGGAGAGGCCATTTCAACTCAGCCCCCTGGGTCGCGTGTTCCAGAGGCAGCAGATCAAACATATCTTGTCGCTAATAGCCAATGGGAATGCGAGGCATGCTGTACAGGGATCCATCCTTCGAACCCTGCTCTCCAGTCCTTCCGTATGGTATGTCCTGGAGCCATGCAACAGGACTCGAATGTCCCGCAGAAGGAAACCTTGTGGTTTGGGGCAACCTCCAAACTCAGCGTGGGAAAACTTCCTTGGCCTCATGAGGCCCCCACTTCATGAAGGTGCCATCATGGACACATACTCCAGCCTCAGCCAACGTCTGATCCTCAGCCTGACTTCAGATGCAGGAGATTTTGATTCAGCCTCTGCAGAGTGGGCCTGCTCTGCCCTTGGTTCCAATCCTCACACTAGCTTGTGTTTTCAGACTTCCGTCCTCACACTCCTGGCCCACAAACCCTCCCTACTGGGAATTCTGGGGCCACAATGAAGCACTGTGCCTGCCTCCCAGGAGAAAAACATTGTCTATGGCGCTGCCCAGAAACCCCAAATGAGGATCAAACTGCTTGGCCCTCGGCAACACCCCAATTGCTTAGGCTACCTTAAACAGTGATGCTCTGTCGCAAATAGCCTGAGCCCAGACCTTCCAACAGACACCGACACAGCTGGCTGCACACCCAGCACATTGGACACGCCACTGCCTTAGGCCACCATCCATTCCCAACCTGGGTTTTCAGTCATCGGAACCTAGACCTTATCTCCAATCCCTGCACAGGGGGGAACCTGATGCACAAGTCAGAACCCCTCCTTCCCCCTGGCAAGAAACCTTGCTGCTGGCAGTGAGTCAAACCTTCAGTGTAGGAGAAAACGGCATGGCCCATGAGGCCACGCCCAAGCGTGAGGGCCGCCTTGGGCACAAACACACATTGTGACCCTCAGCGTGAGTACCTTATTCAAGTAACGCCTCTCAGTGACTGGACCAAGAGCCCGCATATGTGGCTTGCCATGCCCATAGGCACCCAGGACTAACTAGATGGTGTGTATTCCAGTTGAGGGAACCCACTGCTGTGCTCTAGAGTCCCTCTCCTGGGGGTTCCCCTGTGGCAGGAAACAGTACTCTTCATTCCCACAGAATGAACACAAACACTTGGGAGCTTGGACAATCCCCTGAGAGGAAGGCTCTTCCTCGGCCTCTGAGACAACCCCTACCCGGACCGGACACTGTAAACGCAACACCCAGAGACAAAATCCTGAGTGACTGCCTCCCACTTGCCCTACTTTGATTTCCAGAGGATCTCCCCTCACGGACTAGAGATCAGGCCTGCCATTACATTGGCCATTAGCTGAGCCAAGTTTGCTTTCTCAGACATCTGTCCCCACAGCCCTGGCAAACAGAGCCTCTAGGCTGGGTCCTCTGGAGCCATACCACAGGACCGTGCCTGCTCTCTCCTGGGAAACTGTGTCCATTCCTTTGGCCACACACCTCCAGAATATGAGAAACCTCAAGGCCTCCGAGGACATCCCACTACTGGGAGCCTCACTGGACTCACAGGGGCATTCGGACACAAGCTGAGCAGCTACATCCATGAATGCATGCATACAGATGACAACAGAGATAGAAGGTTGAGCCGGACAGGCCTTTAGGCCGTAGTCTCAACTCTTACTTTGGTTTCCAGGTGTCACTCCTCAGAGGCTTTGGTTCGAAGAACAGGGTATGGGGCTTTCCTGAGGCACGGAACAGAACTCCTCTCGTCTCCACATGGGAAGTTTCCTTGTTGGAGCCGTGTCAAACACGTCATGTTGGAGAATCCTGCAGAGTCCCTGAGCCACCTCCACATTCCAAGGTCTCCCAGGCCACCAAGCCACAGTAGGACTCATCTTCAGGAGAGTCCATTTCAACTCTCCCCTCTGGGTAGCTCACCCAGGAGCCCGCAGATTGAGCCTGCCTTGTCCTGACTAAAGAGTGGGAATATGAGGTGGCGTTCACAGGCATCCATGCTTAGACACCTGCTCTCGAGTCTTTCCATATGGGGCCTCTTGGAACCATCCAATAGGACTCGACTGTCGTGCAGAAGGTAACCTTCAGTTTATGAGCAGTTCACAAATCCCAACGTAGGCAAAACTTTCTGGCCTCATGAAGCCCCCACACCCTTCAGGAAGAGGCCATGCTGGACAAGAACTCTAGCCTGAGGCACGTCTCATAGTTGACATGACCTCAGTGCAGGAGATCCCGATTCAGCCTCTGCAGAGTGGGCCTGCCGTGACCTCGGTCCCAAACCTCACGCTAGCTTGTGTTTTCAGACTTCCTTCCTCACACTCCTGGCAAACAAGCCCTCCGGACTAGGAACTCCAGAACCAAAACCCAGCCCAGTGTCTGCCCAACGGAAGAAAAACGTTTCCCTGTGGGGCTCTCCAGAAAACCCAGATGAGGATCAACCTGCTCGGGCCTCGACGGTACCCGAACTGGATAGGCTGCTCTGGGCACTCATGCTCTGCCTGACACAGCCTGAAGCCAGACGTCCAGACAGACAAGGAGACAGCTGGCCGCACACCCAGCACTTCGGACACGCCATGGTCTTATGCCGTCACCTCATCCTAACCTTGGTTTTCAGATATCTGAACCTAGACATTATATCAATTCTCCACACAGCTGGGTATAGCAAGCACAAAACAGAACTCCCCCTTCCCCATGGCTGTCAAGCTTGCTCTTGGCATGGAGTCACACCTTCAGGGTGGGAGAAACCTTCATGGCCCCTGATGCCACGCCCAAACTTGAGTGCTGCTTGGGCACAAATTCACACTGTGATCCTCAGCATGAGCCCCATGTCAAAGAAAGGCCTGTCAGGGCCTGGACCAAGAGCCCACATATGGGGCTTGCCAAGCCCCTATGCACCCAATCCTCACCACGGTTTGAATTTTCCATCGCCCCGCCCGTACCTGGAGCTCTGCTCTGGAATCCCTTTCTTGGAGAGACCCATGAGTCAGACAACACGACTCCACCCTTCCCACAAAATGACCCCAAACTCTTGGGAGCTGGGACAAATCCCCAGAGAGGGATACTCGTTCACAGTACCTGAGGCCACCGCTCCAATCCACGGCTATCCCGGACACAACATCCAGAGACAAAAGCCTGAAGGAACGCCTCCCACTCGCCCTGGTTTCAGAGGCCCAGGAGCTCCCTCTCGGGCTGTACATCCGGCCTGCCATACCCTAGGCGCCACTCATAAGCTGAGTTTGTGTATTCAGACTTCTGTGCCCACAGCCTGGACCCACACACCTCCAGGCTAGGGCCTCTAGGGCCACAGCGAAAGATTGTGCCTGCCCTCTCCAAGGAAAGTGTGCCCAGTCCATTGACCACAACACTACAGGTTAGGGAAAAGCTCCAAGGCCCCTGAGGCCATCAATAGTGTAGGCCCCCCTGGACTAAGAAGGGCTCTCTGACACCAGCGGAGTAACTATCTCCACTTAGACTCTCAGACAGTGTCCCCAGAGACAGAAGGTTGAAATGGACAGGCCCCCAGGCCTTAGTCTGAACCTTAGCTTTGGTTTCCATGTTTCCGTTCTCAGAGGACTGTTTTCATAGACCAGCACATGGGGCTTTTCTGAGGCACCAAACCAAACATCTCTCATCTCCACATGGGCAGCTTTCTTACTGGGATGTATCAAACACTTCAGGTAGGAGAGTTCCGCAGGGCCACTGAACAACCAGCACATTCCAAGGTCTCCATGGACCCAAACGCACATTATGACGCATCCTCAGGAGAGGCCATTTCAACTCAGCCACCTGGGTCGCGTGTTCCAGAGGCAGCAGATCAAACATATCTTGTCGCTAATAGCCAATGGGAATGCGAGGCATGCTGTACAGGGATCCATCCTTCGAACCCTGCTCTCCAGTCCTTCCGTATGGTATGTCCTGGAGCCATGCAACAGGACTCGAATGTCCTGCAGAGGGAAACCTTGTGGTTTGGGGCAACCTCCAAACTCAGCGTGGGAAAACTTCCTTGGCCTCATGAGGCCCCCACTTCATGAAGGTGCCATCATGGACACATACTCCAGCCTCAGCCAACGTCTGATCCTCAGCCTGACTTCAGATGCAGGAGATTTTGATTCAGCCTCTGCAGAGTGGGCCTGCTCTGCCCTTGGTTCCAATCCTCACACTAGCTTGTGTTTTCAGACTTCTGTCCTCACACTCCTGGCTCACAAACCCTCCCTACTGGGAATTCTGCGGCCACAATGAAGCACTGTGCCTGCCTCTCAGGAGAAAAACATTGTCTATGGCGCTGCCCAGAAACCCCAAATGAGGATCAAACTGCTTGGCCCTCGGCAACACCCCAATTGCATAGGCTACCTTAAACAGTGATGCTCTGTCGCAAATAGCCTGAGCCCAGACCTTCCAACAGACACCGACACAGCTGGCTGCACACCCAGCACATTGGACACGCCACTGCCTTAGGCCACCATCCATTCCCAACCTGGGTTTTCAGTCATCGGAACCTAGACCTTATCTCCAATCCCTGCACAGGGGGGAACCTGATGCACAAGTCAGAACCCCTCCTTCCCCCTGGCAAGAAACCTTGCTGCTGGCAGTGAGTCAAACCTTCAGTGTGGGAGAAAACGGCATGGCCCATGAGGCCACGCCCAAGCGTGAGGGCCGCCTTGGGCACAAACACACATTGTGACCCTCAGCGTGAGTACCTTATTCAAGTAACGCCTCTCAGTGACTGGACCAAGAGCCCGCATATGTGGCTTGCCATGCCCATAGGCACCCAGGACTAACTAGATGGTGTGTATTCCAGTTGAGGGAACCCACTGCTGTGCTCTAGAGTCCCTCTCCTGGGGGGTCCCCTGTGGCAGGAAACAGTACTCTTCATTCCCACAGAATGAACACAAACACTTGGGAGCTTGGACAATCCCCTGAGAGGAAGGCTCTTCCTCGGCCTCTGAGACAACCCCTACCCTGACCGGACACTGTAAACGCAACACCCAGAGACAAAATCCTGAGTGACTGCCTCCCACTTGCCCTACTTTGATTTCCAGAGGATCTCCCCTCACGGACTAGAGATCAGGCCTGCCATTACATTGGCCCCTAGCTGAGCCAAGTTTGCTTTTTCAGACATCTGTCCCCACAGCCCTGGCAAACAGAGCCTCTAGGCTGGGTCCTCTGGAGCCATACCACAGGACCGTGCCTGCTCTCTCCTGGGAAACTGTGTCCATTCCTTTGGCCACACACCTCCAGAATATGAGAAATCTCAAGGCCTCCGAGGACATCCCACTACTGGGAGCCTCACTGGACTCACAGGGGCATTCGGACACAAGCTGAGCAGCTACATCCATGAATGCATGCACACAGATGACAACAGAGATAGAAGGTTGAGCCGGACAGGCCTTTAGGCCGTAGTCTCAACTCTTACTTTGGTTTCCAGGTGTCACTCCTCAGAGGATTTGGTTCGAAGAACAGGGTATGGGGCTTTCCTGAGGCACGGAACAGAACTCCTCTCGTCTCCACATGGGAAGTTTCCTTGTTGGAGCCGTGTCAAACACCTCATGTTGGAGAATCCTGCAGAGTCCCTGAGCCACCTCCACATTCCAAGGTCTCCCAGTCCACCAAGCCACAGTAGGACTCATCTTCAGGAGAGTCCATTTCAACTCTCCCCTCTGGGTAGCTCACCCAGGAGCCCGCAGATTGAGCCTGCCTTGTCCTGACTAAAGAGTGGGAATAGGAGGTGGCCTTCCCAGGCATCCATGCTTAGACACCTGCTCTCGAGTCTTTCCATATGGGGCCTCTTGGAACCATCCAATAGTACTCGACTGTCGTGCAGAAGGTAACCTTCAGTTTTGGAGCAGTTCACAAATCCCATCGTAGGCAAAACTTTCTGGCCTCATGAAGCCCCCACACCCTTCAGGAAGAGGCCATGCTGGACAAGAACTCTAGCCTGAGGCACGTCTCATAGTTGACATGACCTCAGTGCAGGAGATCCCGATTCAGCCTCTGCAGAGTGGGCCTGCCGTGACCTCGGTCCCAAACCTCACGCTAGCTTGTGTTTTCAGACTTCCTTCCTCACACTCCTGGCAAACAAGCCCTCCGGACTAGGAACTCCAGAACCAAAACCCAGCCCAGTGTCTGCCCAACGGAAGAAAAACGTTTCCCTGTGGGGCTCTCCAGAAAACCCAGATGAGGATCAACCTGCTCGGGCCTCGACGGTACCCGAACTGGATAGGCTGCTCTGGGCACTCATGCTCTGCCTGACACAGCCTGAAGCCAGACGTCCAGACAGACAAGGAGACAGCTGGCCGCACACCCAGCACTTCGGACACGCCATGGTCTTATGCCGTCACCTCATCCTAACCTTGGTTTTCAGATATCTGAACCTAGACATTATATCAATTCTCCACACAGCTGGGTATAGCAAGCACAAAACAGAACTCCCCCTTCCCCATGGCTGTCAAGCTTGCTCTTGGCATGGAGTCACACCTTCAGGGTGGGAGAAACCTTCATGGCCCCTGATGCCACGCCCAAACTTGAGTGCTGCTTGGGCACAAATTCACACTGTGATCCTCAGCATGAGCCCCATGTCAAAGAAAGGCCTGTCAGGGCCTGGACCAAGAGCCCACATATGGGGCTTGCCAAGCCCCTATGCACCCAATCCTCACCACGGTTTGAATTTTCCATCGCCCCGCCCGTACCTGGAGCTCTGCTCTGGAATCCCTTTCTTGGAGAGACCCATGAGTCAGACAACACGACTCCACCCTTCCCACAAAATGACCCCAAACTCTTGGGAGCTGGGACAAATCCCCAGAGAGGGATACTCGTTCACAGTACCTGAGGCCACCGCTCCAATCCACGGCTATCCCGGACACAACATCCAGAGACAAAAGCCTGAAGGAACGCCTCCCACTCGCCCTGGTTTCAGAGGCCCAGGAGCTCCCTCTCGGGCTGTACATCCGGCCTGCCATACCCTAGGCGCCACTCATAAGCTGAGTTTGTGTATTCAGACTTCTGTGCCCACAGCCTGGACCCACACACCTCCAGGCTAGGGCCTCTAGGGCCACAGCGAAAGATTGTGCCTGCCCTCTCCAAGGAAAGTGTGCCCAGTCCATTGACCACAACACTACAGGTTAGGGAAAAGCTCCAAGGCCCCTGAGGCCATCAATAGTGTAGGCCCCCCTGGACTAAGAAGGGCTCTCTGACACCAGCGGAGTAACTATCTCCACTTAGACTCTCAGACAGTGTCCCCAGAGACAGAAGGTTGAAATGGACAGGCCCCCAGGCCTTAGTCTGAACCTTAGCTTTGGTTTCCATGTTTCCGTTCTCAGAGGACTGTTTTCATAGACCAGCACATGGGGCTTTTCTGAGGCACCAAACCAAACATCTCTCATCTCCACATGGGCAGCTTTCTTACTGGGATGTATCAAACACTTCAGGTAGGAGAGTTCCGCAGGGCCACTGAACAACCAGCACATTCCAAGGTCTCCATGGACCCAAACGCACATTATGACGCATCCTCAGGAGAGGCCATTTCAACTCAGCCACCTGGGTCGCGTGTTCCAGAGGCAGCAGATCAAACATATCTTGTCGCTAATAGCCAATGGGAATGCGAGGCATGCTGTACAGGGATCCATCCTTCGAACCCTGCTCTCCAGTCCTTCCGTATGGTATGTCCTGGAGCCATGCAACAGGACTCGAATGTCCTGCAGAGGGAAACCTTGTGGTTTGGGGCAACCTCCAAACTCAGCGTGGGAAAACTTCCTTGGCCTCATGAGGCCCCCACTTCATGAAGGTGCCATCATGGACACATACTCCAGCCTCAGCCAACGTCTGATCCTCAGCCTGACTTCAGATGCAGGAGATTTTGATTCAGCCTCTGCAGAGTGGGCCTGCTCTGCCCTTGGTTCCAATCCTCACACTAGCTTGTGTTTTCAGACTTCTGTCCTCACACTCCTGGCTCACAAACCCTCCCTACTGGGAATTCTGCGGCCACAATGAAGCACTGTGCCTGCCTCTCAGGAGAAAAACATTGTCTATGGCGCTGCCCAGAAACCCCAAATGAGGATCAAACTGCTTGGCCCTCGGCAACACCCCAATTGCATAGGCTACCTTAAACAGTGATGCTCTGTCGCAAATAGCCTGAGCCCAGACCTTCCAACAGACACCGACACAGCTGGCTGCACACCCAGCACATTGGACACGCCACTGCCTTAGGCCACCATCCATTCCCAACCTGGGTTTTCAGTCATCGGAACCTAGACCTTATCTCCAATCCCTGCACAGGGGGGAACCTGATGCACAAGTCAGAACCCCTCCTTCCCCCTGGCAAGAAACCTTGCTGCTGGCAGTGAGTCAAACCTTCAGTGTGGGAGAAAACGGCATGGCCCAAGAGGCCACGCCCAAGCGTGAGGGCCGCCTTGGGCACAAACACACATTGTGACCCTCAGCGTGAGTACCTTATTCAAGTAACGCCTCTCAGTGACTGGACCAAGAGCCCGCATATGTGGCTTGCCATGCCCATAGGCACCCAGGACTAACTAGATGGTGTGTATTCCAGTTGAGGGAACCCACTGCTGTGCTCTAGAGTCCCTCTCCTGGGGGGTCCCCTGTGGCAGGAAACAGTACTCTTCATTCCCACAGAATGAACACAAACACTTGGGAGCTTGGACAATCCCCTGAGAGGAAGGCTCTTCCTCGGCCTCTGAGACAACCCCTACCCTGACCGGACACTGTAAACGCAACACCCAGAGACAAAATCCTGAGTGACTGCCTCCCACTTGCCCTACTTTGATTTCCAGAGGATCTCCCCTCACGGACTAGAGATCAGGCCTGCCATTACATTGGCCCCTAGCTGAGCCAAGTTTGCTTTTTCAGACATCTGTCCCCACAGCCCTGGCAAACAGAGCCTCTAGGCTGGGTCCTCTGGAGCCATACCACAGGACCGTGCCTGCTCTCTCCTGGGAAACTGTGTCCATTCCTTTGGCCACACACCTCCAGAATATGAGAAATCTCAAGGCCTCCGAGGACATCCCACTACTGGGAGCCTCACTGGACTCACAGGGGCATTCGGACACAAGCTGAGCAGCTACATCCATGAATGCATGCACACAGATGACAACAGAGATAGAAGGTTGAGCCGGACAGGCCTTTAGGCCGTAGTCTCAACTCTTACTTTGGTTTCCAGGTGTCACTCCTCAGAGGATTTGGTTCGAAGAACAGGGTATGGGGCTTTCCTGAGGCACGGAACAGAACTCCTCTCATCTCCACATGGGAAGTTTCCTTGTTGGAGCCGTGTCAAACACCTCATGTTGGAGAATCCTGCAGAGTCCCTGAGCCACCTCCACATTCCAAGGTCTCCCAGTCCACCAAGCCACAGTAGGACTCATCTTCAGGAGAGTCCATTTCAACTCTCCCCTCTGGGTAGCTCACCCAGGAGCCCGCAGATTGAGCCTGCCTTGTCCTGACTAAAGAGTGGGAATAGGAGGTGGCCTTCCCAGGCATCCATGCTTAGACACCTGCTCTCGAGTCTTTCCATATGGGGCCTCTTGGAACCATCCAATAGGACTCGACTGTCGTGCAGAAGGTAACCTTCAGTTTTGGAGCAGTTCACAAATCCCATCGTAGGCAAAACTTTCTGGCCTCATGAAGCCCCCACACCCTTCAGGAAGAGGCCATGCTGGACAAGAACTCTAGCCTGAGGCACGTCTCATAGTTGACATGACCTCAGTGCAGGAGATCCCGATTCAGCCTCTGCAGAGTGGGCATTCCGTGACCTCGGTCCCAAACCACACGCTAGCTTGTGTTTTCAGACTTCCTTCCTCACACTCCTGGCAAACAAGCCCTCCGGACTAGGAACTCCAGAACCAAAACCCAGCCCAGTGTCTGCCCAACGGAAGAAAAACGTTTCCCTGTGGGGCTCTCCAGAAAACCCAGATGAGGATCAACCTGCTCGGGCCTCGACGGTACCCGAACTGGATAGGCTGCTCTGGGCACTCATGCTCTGCCTGACACAGCCTGAAGCCAGACGTCCAGACAGACAAGGAGACAGCTGGCCGCACACCCAGCACTTCGGACACGCCATGGTCTTATGCCGTCACCTCATCCTAACCTTGGTTTTCAGATATCTGAACCTAGACATTATATCAATTCTCCACACAGCTGGGTATAGCAAGCACAAAACAGAACTCCCCCTTCCCCATGGCTGTCAAGCTTGCTCTTGGCATGGAGTCACACCTTCAGGGTGGGAGAAACCTTCATGGCCCCTGATGCCACGCCCAAACTTGAGTGCTGCTTGGGCACAAATTCACACTGTGATCCTCAGCATGAGCCCCATGTCAAAGAAAGGCCTGTCAGGGCCTGGACCAAGAGCCCACATATGGGGCTTGCCAAGCCCCTATGCACCCAATCCTCACCACGGTTTGAATTTTCCAGTCGCCCCGCCCGTACCTGGAGCTCTGCTCTGGAATCCCTTTTTTGGAGAGACCCATGAGCCAGACAACACGACTCCACCCTTCCCACAAAATGACCCCAAACTCTTGGGAGCTGGGACAAATCCCCAGAGAGGGATACTCGTCCACAGTACCTGAGGCCACCGCTCCAATCCACGGCTATCCCGGACACAACATCCAGAGACAAAAGCCTGAAGGAACGCCTCCCACTCGCCCTTGTTTCAGAGGCCCAGGAGCTCCCTCTCGGGCTGTACATCCGGCCTGCCATACCCTAGGCGCCACTCATAAGCTGAGTTTGTGTATTCAGACTTCTGTGCCCACAGCCTGGACCCACACACCTCCAGGCTAGGGCCTCTAGGGCCACAGCGAAATATTGTGACTGCCCTCTCCAAGGAAAGTGTGCCCAGTCCATTGACCACAACACTACAGGTTAGGGAAAAGCTACAAGGCCCCTGAGGCCATCAATAGTGTAGGCCCCCCTGGACTAAGAGGGGCTCTCTGACACCAGCGGAGCAACTATCTCCACTTAGACTCTCAGACAGTGTCCCCAGAGACAGAAGGTTGAAATGGACAGGCCCCCAGGCCCTAGTCTGAACCTTAGCTTTGATTTCCATGTTTCCGTTCTCAGAGGACTGTTTTCATAGACCAGCACATGGGGCTTTTCTGAGGCACCAAACCAAACATCTCTCATCTCCACATGGGCAGCTTTCTTACTGGGATGTATCAAACACTTCAGGTAGGAGAGTTCCTCAGGGCCACTGAACAACCAGCACATTCCAAGGTCTCCATGGACCCAAACGCACATTATGACGCATCCTCAGGAGAGGCCATTTCAACTCAGCCCCCTGGGTCGCGTGTTCCAGAGGCAGCAGATCAAACATATCTTGTCGCTAATAGCCAATGGGAATGCGAGGCATGCTGTACAGGGATCCATCCTTCGAACCCTGCTCTCCAGTCCTTCCGTATGGTATGTCCTGGAGCCATGCAACAGGACTCGAATGTCCCGCAGAAGGAAACCTTGTGGTTTGGGGCAACCTCCAAACTCAGCGTGGGAAAACTTCCTTGGCCTCATGAGGCCCCCACTTCGTGAAGTGCCATCATGGACACATACTCCAGCCTCAGCCAACGTCTGATCCTCAGCCTGACTTCAGATGCAGGAGATTTTGATTCAGCCTCTGCAGAGTGGGCCTGCTCTGCCCTTGGTTCCAATCCTCACACTAGCTTGTGTTTTCAGACTTCCGTCCTCACACTCCTGGCCCACAAACCCTCCCTACTGGGAATTCTGGGGCCACAATGAAGCACTGTGCCTGCCTCCCAAGAGAAAAACATTGTCTATGGCGCTGCCCAGAAACCCCAAATGAGGATCAAACTGCTTGGCCCTCGGCCACACCCCAATTGCATAGGCTACCTTAAACAGTGATGCTCTGTCGCAAATAGCCTGAGCCCAGACCTTCCAACAGACACCGACACAGCTGGCTGCACACCCAGCACATTGGACACGCCACTGCCTTAGGCCACCATCCATTCCCAACCTGGGTTTTCAGTCATCGGAACCTAGACCTTATCTCCAATCCCTGCACAGGGGGGAACCTGATGCACAAGTCAGAACCCCTCCTTCCCCATGGCAAGAAACCTTGCTGCTGGCAGTGAGTCAAACCTTCAGTGTAGGAGAAAACGGCATGGCCCATGAGGCCACGCCCAAGCGTGAGGGCCGCCTTGGGCACAAACACACATTGTGACCCTCAGCGTGAGTACCGTATTCAAGTAACGCCTCTCAGTGACTGGACCAAGAGCCTGCATATGTGGCTTGCCATGCCCATAGGCACCCAGGACTAACTAGATGGTGTGTATTCCAGTTGAGGGAACCCACTGCTGTGCTCTAGAGTCCCTCTCCTGGGGGGTCCCCTGTGGCAGAAAACAGTACTCTTCATTCCCACAGAATGAACACAAACACTTGGGAGCTTGGACAATCCCCTGAGAGGAAGGCTCTTCCTCGGCCTCTGAGACAACCCCTACCCGGACCGGACACTGTAAACGCAACACCCAGAGACAAAATCCTGAGTGACTGCCTCCCACTTGCCCTACTTTGATTTCCAGAGGTTCTCCCCTCACGGACTAGAGATCAGGCCTGCCATTACATTGGCCCCTAGCTGAGCCAAGTTTGCTTTTTCAGACATCTGTCCCCACAGCCCTGGCAAACAGAGCCTCTAGGCTGGGTCCTCTGGAGCCATACCACAGGACCGTGCCTGCTCTCTCCTGGGAAACTGTGTCCATTCCTTTGGCCACACACCTCCAGAATATGAGAAACCTCAAGGCCTCCGAGGACATCCCACTACTGGGAGCCTCACTGGACTCACAGGGGCATTCGGACACAAGCTGAGCAGCTACATCCATGAATGCATGCACACAGATGACAACAGAGATAGAAGGTTGAGCCGGACAGGCCTTTAGGCCGTAGTCTCAACTCTTACTTTGGTTTCCAGGTGTCACTCCTCAGAGGCTTTGGTTCGAAGAACAGGGTATGGGGCTTTCCTGAGGCATGGAACAGAACTCCTCTCGTCTCCACATGGGAAGTTTCCTTGTTGGAGCCGTGTCAAACACGTCATGTTGGAGAATCCTGCAGAGTCCCTGAGCCACCTCCACATTCCAAGGTCTCCCAGGCCACCAAGCCACAGTAGGACTCATCTTCAGGAGAGTCCATTTCAACTCTCCCCTCTGGGTAGCTCACCCAGGAGCCCGCAGATTGAGCCTGCCTTGTCCTGACTAAAGAGTGGGAATAGGAGGTGGCGTTCCCAGGCATCCATGCTTAGACACCTGCTCTCGAGTCTTTCCATATGGGGCCTCTTGGAACCATCCAATAGGACTCGACTGTCGTGCAGAAGGTAACCTTCAGTTTATGAGCAGTTCACAAATCCCAACGTAGGCAAAACTTTCTGGCCTCATGAAGCCCCCACACCCTTCAGGAAGAGGCCATGCTGGACAAGAACTCTAGCCTGAGGCACGTCTCATAGTTGACATGACCTCAGTGCAGGAGATCCCGATTCAGCCTCTGCAGAGTGGGCCTGCCGTGACCTCGGTCCCAAACCTCACGCTAGCTTGTGTTTTCAGACTTCCTTCCTCACACTCCTGGCAAACAAGCCCTCCGGACTAGGAACTCCAGAACCAAAACCCAGCCCAGTGTCTGCCCAACGGAAGAAAAACGTTTCCCTGTGGGGCTCTCCAGAAAACCCAGATGAGGATCAACCTGCTCGGGCCTCGACGGTACCCGAACTGGATAGGCTGCTCTGGGCACTCATGCTCTGCCTGACACAGCCTGAAGCCAGACGTCCAGACAGACAAGGAGACAGCTGGCCGCACACCCAGCACTTCGGACACGCCATGGTCTTATGCCGTCACCTCATCCTAACCTTGGTTTTCAGATATCTGAACCTAGACATTATATCAATTCTCCACACAGCTGGGTATAGCAAGCACAAAACAGAACTCCCCCTTCCCCATGGCTGTCAAGCTTGCTCTTGGCATGGAGTCACACCTTCAGGGTGGGAGAAACCTTCATGGCCCCTGACCACGCCCAAACTTGAGTGCTGCTTGGGCACAAATTCACACTGTGATCCTCAGCATGAGCCCCATGTCAAAGAAAGGCCTGTCAGGGCCTGGACCAAGAGCCCACATATGGGGCTTGCCAAGCCCCTATGCACCCAATCCTCACCACGGTTTGAATTTTCCAGTCGCCCCGCCCGTACCTGGAGCTCTGCTCTGGAATCCCTTTCTTGGAGAGACCCATGAGCCAGACAACACGACTCCACCCTTCCCACAAAATGACCCCAAACTCTTGGGAGCTGGGACAAATCCCCAGAGAGGGATACTCGTCCACAGAACCTGAGGCCACCGCTCCAATCCACGGCTATCCCGGACACAACATCCAGAGACAAAAGCCTGAAGGAACGCCTCCCACTCGCCCTTGTTTCAGAGGCCCAGGAGCTCCCTCTCGGGCTGTACATCCGGCCTGCCATACCCTAGGCGCCACTCATAAGCTGAGTTTGTGTATTCAGACTTCTGTGCCCACAGCCTGGACCCACACACCTCCAGGCTAGGGCCTCTAGGGCCACAGCGAAAGATTGTGCCTGCCCTCTCCAAGGAAAGTGTGCCCAGTCCATTGACCACAACACTACAGGTTAGGGAAAAGCTCCAAGGCCCCTGAGGCCATCAATAGTGTAGGCCCCCCTGGACTAAGAGGGGCTCTCTGACACCAGCGGAGCAACTATCTCCACTTAGACTCTCAGACAGTGTCCCCAGAGACAGAAGGTTGAAATGGACAGGCCCCCAGGCCCTAGTCTGAACCTTAGCTTTGGTTTCCATGTTTCCGTTCTCAGAGGACTGTTTTCGTAGACCAGCACATGGGGCTTTTCTGAGGCACCAAACCAAACCTCTCTCATCTCCACATGGGCAGCTTTCTTACTGGGATGTATCAAACACTTCAGGTAGGAGAGTTCCGCAGGGCCACTGAACAACCAGCACATTCCAAGGTCTCCATGGACCCAAACGCACATTATGACGCATCCTCAGGAGAGGCCATTTCAACTCAGCCACCTGGGTCGCGTGTTCCAGAGGCAGCAGATCAAACATATCTTGTCGCTAATAGCCAATGGGAATGCGAGGCATGCTGTACAGGGATCCATCCTTCGAACCCTGCTCTCCAGTCCTTCCGTATGGTATGTCCTGGAGCCATGCAACAGGACTCGAATGTCCTGCAGAGGGAAACCTTGTGGTTTGGGGCAACCTCCAAACTCAGCGTGGGAAAACTTCCTTGGCCTCATGAGGCCCCCACTTCATGAAGGTGCCATCATGGACACATACTCCAGCCTCAGCCAACGTCTGATCCTCAGCCTGACTTCAGATGCAGGAGATTTTGATTCAGCCTCTGCCGAGTGGGCCTGCTCTGCCCTTGGTTCCAATCCTCACACTAGCTTGTGTTTTCAGACTTCTGTCCTCACACTCCTGGCTCACAAACCCTCCCTACTGGGAATTCTGCGGCCACAATGAAGCACTGTGCCTGCCTCTCAGGAGAAAAACATTGTCTATGGCGCTGCCCAGAAACCCCAAATGAGGATCAAACTGCTTGGCCCTCGGCAACACCCCAATTGCATAGGCTACCTTAAACAGTGATGCTCTGTCGCAAATAGCCTGAGCCCAGACCTTCCAACAGACACCGACACAGCTGGCTGCACACCCAGCACATTGGACACGCCACTGCCTTAGGCCACCATCCATTCCCAACCTGGGTTTTCAGTCATCGGAACCTAGACCTTATCTCCAATCCCTGCACAGGGGGGAACCTGATGCACAAGTCAGAACCCCTCCTTCCCCCTGGCAAGAAACCTTGCTGCTGGCAGTGAGTCAAACCTTCAGTGTGGGAGAAAACGGCATGGCCCATGAGGCCACGCCCAAGCGTGAGGGCCGCCTTGGGCACAAACACACATTGTGACCCTCAGCGTGAGTACCTTATTCAAGTAACGCCTCTCAGTGACTGGACCAAGAGCCCGCATATGTGGCTTGCCATGCCCATAGGCACCCAGGACTAACTAGATGGTGTGTATTCCAGTTGAGGGAACCCACTGCTGTGCTCTAGAGTCCCTCTCCTGGGGGGTCCCCTGTGGCAGGAAACAGTACTCTTCATTCCCACAGAATGAACACAAACACTTGGGAGCTTGGACAATCCCCTGAGAGGAAGGCTCTTCCTCGGCCTCTGAGACAACCCCTACCCTGACCGGACACTGTAAACGCAACACCCAGAGACAAAATCCTGAGTGACTGCCTCCCACTTGCCCTACTTTGATTTCCAGAGGATCTCCCCTCACGGACTAGAGATCAGGCCTGCCATTACATTGGCCCCTAGCTGAGCCAAGTTTGCTTTTTCAGACATCTGTCCCCACAGCCCTGGCAAACAGAGCCTCTAGGCTGGGTCCTCTGGAGCCATACCACAGGACCGTGCCTGCTCTCTCCTGGGAAACTGTGTCCATTCCTTTGGCCACACACCTCCAGAATATGAGAAATCTCAAGGCCTCCGAGGACATCCCACTACTGGGAGCCTCACTGGACTCACAGGGGCATTCGGACACAAGCTGAGCAGCTACATCCATGAATGCATGCACACAGATGACAACAGAGATAGAAGGTTGAGCCGGACAGGCCTTTAGGCCGTAGTCTCAACTCTTACTTTGGTTTCCAGGTGTCACTCCTCAGAGGATTTGGTTCGAAGAACAGGGTATGGGGCTTTCCTGAGGCACGGAACAGAACTCCTCTCGTCTCCACATGGGAAGTTTCCTTGTTGGAGCCGTGTCAAACACCTCATGTTGGAGAATCCTGCAGAGTCCCTGAGCCACCTCCACATTCCAAGGTCTCCCAGTCCACCAAGCCACAGTAGGACTCATCTTCAGGAGAGTCCATTTCAACTCTCCCCTCTGGGTAGCTCACCCAGGAGCCCGCAGATTGAGCCTGCCTTGTCCTGACTAAAGAGTGGGAATAGGAGGTGGCCTTCCCAGGCATCCATGCTTAGACACCTGCTCTCGAGTCTTTCCATATGGGGCCTCTTGGAACCATCCAATAGGACTCGACTGTCGTGCAGAAGGTAACCTTCAGTTTTGGAGCAGTTCACAAATCCCATCGTAGGCAAAACTTTCTGGCCTCATGAAGCCCCCACACCCTTCAGGAAGAGGCCATGCTGGACAAGAACTCTAGCCTGAGGCACGTCTCATAGTTGACATGACCTCAGTGCAGGAGATCCCGATTCAGCCTCTGCAGAGTGGGCATTCCGTGACCTCGGTCCCAAACCACACGCTAGCTTGTGTTTTCAGACTTCCTTCCTCACACTCCTGGCAAACAAGCCCTCCGGACTAGGAACTCCAGAACCAAAACCCAGCCCAGTGTCTGCCCAACGGAAGAAAAACGTTTCCCTGTGGGGCTCTCCAGAAAACCCAGATGAGGATCAACCTGCTCGGGCCTCGACGGTACCCGAACTGGATAGGCTGCTCTGGGCACTCATGCTCTGCCTGACACAGCCTGAAGCCAGACGTCCAGACAGACAAGGAGACAGCTGGCCGCACACCCAGCACTTCGGACACGCCATGGTCTTATGCCGTCACCTCATCCTAACCTTGGTTTTCAGATATCTGAACCTAGACATTATATCAATTCTCCACACAGCTGGGTATAGCAAGCACAAAACAGAACTCCCCCTTCCCCATGGCTGTCAAGCTTGCTCTTGGCATGGAGTCACACCTTCAGGGTGGGAGAAACCTTCATGGCCCCTGATGCCACGCCCAAACTTGAGTGCTGCTTGGGCACAAATTCACACTGTGATCCTCAGCATGAGCCCCATGTCAAAGAAAGGCCTGTCAGGGCCTGGACCAAGAGCCCACATATGGGGCTTGCCAAGCCCCTATGCACCCAATCCTCACCACGGTTTGAATTTTCCAGTCGCCCCGCCCGTACCTGGAGCTCTGCTCTGGAATCCCTTTTTTGGAGAGACCCATGAGCCAGACAACACGACTCCACCCTTCCCACAAAATGACCCCAAACTCTTGGGAGCTGGGACAAATCCCCAGAGAGGGATACTCGTCCACAGTACCTGAGGCCACCGCTCCAATCCACGGCTATCCCGGACACAACATCCAGAGACAAAAGCCTGAAGGAACGCCTCCCACTCGCCCTTGTTTCAGAGGCCCAGGAGCTCCCTCTCGGGCTGTACATCCGGCCTGCCATACCCTAGGCGCCACTCATAAGCTGAGTTTGTGTATTCAGACTTCTGTGCCCACAGCCTGGACCCACACACCTCCAGGCTAGGGCCTCTAGGGCCACAGCGAAATATTGTGACTGCCCTCTCCAAGGAAAGTGTGCCCAGTCCATTGACCACAACACTACAGGTTAGGGAAAAGCTACAAGGCCCCTGAGGCCATCAATAGTGTAGGCCCCCCTGGACTAAGAGGGGCTCTCTGACACCAGCGGAGCAACTATCTCCACTTAGACTCTCAGACAGTGTCCCCAGAGACAGAAGGTTGAAATGGACAGGCCCCCAGGCCCTAGTCTGAACCTTAGCTTTGATTTCCATGTTTCCGTTCTCAGAGGACTGTTTTCATAGACCAGCACATGGGGCTTTTCTGAGGCACCAAACCAAACATCTCTCATCTCCACATGGGCAGCTTTCTTACTGGGATGTATCAAACACTTCAGGTAGGAGAGTTCCTCAGGGCCACTGAACAACCAGCACATTCCAAGGTCTCCATGGACCCAAACGCACATTATGACGCATCCTCAGGAGAGGCCATTTCAACTCAGCCCCCTGGGTCGCGTGTTCCAGAGGCAGCAGATCAAACATATCTTGTCGCTAATAGCCAATGGGAATGCGAGGCATGCTGTACAGGGATCCATCCTTCGAACCCTGCTCTCCAGTCCTTCCGTATGGTATGTCCTGGAGCCATGCAACAGGACTCGAATGTCCCGCAGAAGGAAACCTTGTGGTTTGGGGCAACCTCCAAACTCAGCGTGGGAAAACTTCCTTGGCCTCATGAGGCCCCCACTTCGTGAAGTGCCATCATGGACACATACTCCAGCCTCAGCCAACGTCTGATCCTCAGCCTGACTTCAGATGCAGGAGATTTTGATTCAGCCTCTGCAGAGTGGGCCTGCTCTGCCCTTGGTTCCAATCCTCACACTAGCTTGTGTTTTCAGACTTCCGTCCTCACACTCCTGGCCCACAAACCCTCCCTACTGGGAATTCTGGGGCCACAATGAAGCACTGTGCCTGCCTCCCAAGAGAAAAACATTGTCTATGGCGCTGCCCAGAAACCCCAAATGAGGATCAAACTGCTTGGCCCTCGGCCACACCCCAATTGCATAGGCTACCTTAAACAGTGATGCTCTGTCGCAAATAGCCTGAGCCCAGACCTTCCAACAGACACCGACACAGCTGGCTGCACACCCAGCACATTGGACACGCCACTGCCTTAGGCCACCATCCATTCCCAACCTGTGTTTTCAGTCATCGGAACCTAGACCTTATCTCCAATCCCTGCACAGGGGGGAACCTGATGCACAAGTCAGAACCCCTCCTTCCCCATGGCAAGAAACCTTGCTGCTGGCAGTGAGTCAAACCTTCAGTGTAGGAGAAAACGGCATGGCCCATGAGGCCACGCCCAAGCGTGAGGGCCGCCTTGGGCACAAACACACATTGTGACCCTCAGCGTGAGTACCGTATTCAAGTAACGCCTCTCAGTGACTGGACCAAGAGCCTGCATATGTGGCTTGCCATGCCCATAGGCACCCAGGACTAACTAGATGGTGTGTATTCCAGTTGAGGGAACCCACTGCTGTGCTCTAGAGTCCCTCTCCTGGGGGGTCCCCTGTGGCAGAAAACAGTACTCTTCATTCCCACAGAATGAACACAAACACTTGGGAGCTTGGACAATCCCCTGAGAGGAAGGCTCTTCCTCGGCCTCTGAGACAACCCCTACCCGGACCGGACACTGTAAACGCAACACCCAGAGACAAAATCCTGAGTGACTGCCTCCCACTTGCCCTACTTTGATTTCCAGAGGTTCTCCCCTCACGGACTAGAGATCAGGCCTGCCATTACATTGGCCCCTAGCTGAGCCAAGTTTGCTTTTTCAGACATCTGTCCCCACAGCCCTGGCAAACAGAGCCTCTAGGCTGGGTCCTCTGGAGCCATACCACAGGACCGTGCCTGCTCTCTCCTGGGAAACTGTGTCCATTCCTTTGGCCACACACCTCCAGAATATGAGAAACCTCAAGGCCTCCGAGGACATCCCACTACTGGGAGCCTCACTGGACTCACAGGGGCATTCGGACACAAGCTGAGCAGCTACATCCATGAATGCATGCACACAGATGACAACAGAGATAGAAGGTTGAGCCGGACAGGCCTTTAGGCCGTAGTCTCAACTCTTACTTTGGTTTCCAGGTGTCACTCCTCAGAGGCTTTGGTTCGAAGAACAGGGTATGGGGCTTTCCTGAGGCACGGAACAGAACTCCTCTCGTCTCCACATGGGAAGTTTCCTTGTTGGAGCCGTGTCAAACACCTCATGTTGGAGAATCCTGCAGAGTCCCTGAGCCACCTCCACATTCCAAGGTCTCCCAGGCCACCAAGCCACAGTAGGACTCATCTTCAGGAGAGTCCATTTCAACTCTCCCCTCTGGGTAGCTCACCCAGGAGCCCGCAGATTGAGCCTGCCTTGTCCTGACTAAAGAGTGGGAATATGAGGTGGCGTTCCCAGGCATCCATGCTTAGACACCTGCTCTCGAGTCTTTCCATATGGGGCCTCTTGGAACCATCCAATAGGACTCGACTGTCGTGCAGAAGGTAACCTTCAGTTTTGGAGCAGTTCACAAATCCCATCGTAGGCAAAACTTTCTGGCCTCATGAAGCCCCCACACCCTTCAGGAAGAGGCCATGCTGGACAAGAACTCTAGCCTGAGGCACGTCTCATAGTTGACATGACCTCAGTGCAGGAGATCCCGATTCAGCCTCTGCAGAGTGGGCATGCCGTGACCTCGGTCCCAAACCTCACGCTAGCTTGTGTTTTCAGACTTCCTTCCTCACACTCCTGGCAAACAAGCCCTCCGGACTAGGAACTCCAGAACCAAAACCCAGCCCAGTGTCTGCCCAACGGAAGAAAAACGTTTCCCTGTGGGGCTCTCCAGAAAACCCAGATGAGGATCAACCTGCTCGGGCCTCGACGGTACCCGAACTGGATAGGCTGCTCTGGGCACTCATGCTCTGCCTGACACAGCCTGAAGCCAGACGTCCAGACAGACAAGGAGACAGCTGGCCGCACACCCAGCACTTCGGACACGCCATGGTCTTATGCCGTCACCTCATCCTAACCTTGGTTTTCAGATATCTGAACCTAGACATTATATCAATTCTCCACACAGCTGGGTATAGCAAGCACAAAACAGAACTCCCCCTTCCCCATGGCTGTCAAGCTTGCTCTTGGCATGGAGTCACACCTTCAGGGTGGGAGAAACCTTCATGGCCCCTGATGCCACGCCCAAACTTGAGTGCTGCTTGGGCACAAATTCACACTGTGATCCTCAGCATGAGCCCCATGTCAAAGAAAGGCCTGTCAGGGCCTGGACCAAGAGCCCACATATGGGGCTTGCCAAGCCCCTATGCACCCAATCCTCACCACGGTTTGAATTTTCCAGTCGCCCCGCCCGTACCTGGAGCTCTGCTCTGGAATCCCTTTCTTGGAGAGACCCATGAGCCAGACAACACGACTCCACCCTTCCCACAAAATGACCCCAAACTCTTGGGAGCTGGGACAAATCCCCAGAGAGGGATACTCGTCCACAGTACCTGAGGCCACCGCTCCAATCCACGGCTATCCCGGACACAACATCCAGAGACAAAAGCCTGAAGGAACGCCTCCCACTCGCCCTTGTTTCAGAGGCCCAGGAGCTCCCTCTCGGGCTGTACATCCGGCCTGCCATACCCTAGGCGCCACTCATAAGCTGAGTTTGTGTATTCAGACTTCTGTGCCCACAGCCTGGACCCACACACCTCCAGGCTAGGGCCTCTAGGGCCACAGCGAAAGATTGTGCCTGCCCTCTCCAAGGAAAGTGTGCCCAGTCCATTGACCACAACACTACAGGTTAGGGAAAAGCTACAAGGCCCCTGAGGCCATCAATAGTGTAGGCCCCCCTGGACTAAGAGGGGCTCTCTGACACCAGCGGAGCAACTATCTCCACTTAGACTCTCAGACAGTGTCCCCAGAGACAGAAGGTTGAAATGGACAGGCCCCCAGGCCCTAGTCTGAACCTTAGCTTTGGTTTCCATGTTTCCGTTCTCAGAGGACTGTTTTCGTAGACCAGCACATGGGGCTTTTCTGAGGCACCAAACCAAACATCTCTCATCTCCACATGGGCAGCTTTCTTACTGGGATGTATCAAACACTTCAGGTAGGAGAGTTCCGCAGGGCCACTGAACAACCAGCACATTCCAAGGTCTCCATGGACCCAAACGCACATTATGACGCATCCTCAGGAGAGGCCATTTCAACTCAGCCCCCTGGGTCGCGTGTTCCAGAGGCAGCAGATCAAACATATCTTGTCGCTAATAGCCAATGGGAATGCGAGGCATGCTGTACAGGGATCCATCCTTCGAACCCTGCTCTCCAGTCCTTCCGTATGGTATGTCCTGGAGCCATGCAACAGGACTTGAATGTCCCGCAGAAGGAAACCTTGTGGTTTGGGGCAACCTCCAAACTCAGCGTGGGAAAACTTCCTTGGCCTCATGAGGCCCCCACTTCATGAAGGTGCCATCATGGACACATACTCCAGCCTCAGCCAACGTCTGATCCTCAGCCTGACTTCAGATGCAGGAGATTTTGATTCAGCCTCTGCAGAGCGGGCCTGCTCTGCCCTTGGTTCCAATCCTCACACTAGATTGTGTTTTCAGACTTCCGTCCTCACACTCCTGGCCCACAAACCCTCCCTACTGGGAATTCTGGGGCCACAATGAAGCACTGTGCCTGCCTCCCAGGAGAAAAACATTGTCTATGGCGCTGCCCAGAAACCCCAAATGAGGATCAAACTGCTTGGCCCTCGGCAACACCCCAATTGCATAGGCTACCTTAAACAGTGATGCTCTGTCGCAAATAGCCTGAGCCCAGACCTTCCAACAGACACCGACAAAGCTGGCTGCACACCCAGCACATTGGACCCGCCACTGCCTTAGGCCACCATCCATTCCCAACCTGGGTTTTCAGTCATCGGAACCTAGACCTTATCTCCAATCCCTGCACAGGGGGGAACCTGATGCACAAGTCAGAACCCCTCCTTCCCCCTGGCAAGAAACCTTGCTGCTGGCAGTGAGTCAAACCTTCAGTGTGGGAGAAAACGGCATGGCCCATGAGGCCACGCCCAAGCGTGAGGGCCGCCTTGGGCACAAACACACATTGTGACCCTCAGCGTGAGTACCTTATTCAAGTAACGCCTCTCAGTGACTGGACCAAGAGCCCGCATATGTGGCTTGCCATGCCCATAGGCACCCAGGACTAACTAGATGGTGTGTATTCCAGTTGAGGGAACCCACTGCTGTGCTCTAGAGTCCCTCTCCTGGGGGTTCCCCTGTGGCAGGAAACAGTACTCTTCATTCCCACAGAATGAACACAAACACTTGGGAGCTTGGACAATCCCCTGAGAGGAAGGCTCTTCCTCGGCCCCTGAGACAACCCCTACCCTGACCGGACACTGTAAACGCAACACCCAGAGACAAAATCCTGAGTGACTGCCTCCCACTTGCCCTACTTTGATTTCCAGAGGATCTCCCCTCACGGACTAGAGATCAGGCCTGCCATTACATTGGCCCCTAGCTGAGCCAAGTTTGCTTTTTCAGACATCTGTCCCCACAGCCCTGGCAAACAGAGCCTCTAGGCTGGGTCCTCTGGAGCCATACCACAGGACCGTGCCTGCTCTCTCCTGGGAAACTGTGTCCATTCCTTTGGCCACACACCTCCAGAATATGAGAAACCTCAAGGCCTCCGAGGACATCCCACTACTGGGAGCCTCACTGGACTCACAGGGGCATTCGGACACAAGCTGAGCAGCTACATCCATGAATGCATGCACACAGATGACAACAGAGATAGAAGGTTGAGCCGGACAGGCCTTTAGGCCGTAGTCTCAACTCTTACTTTGGTTTCCAGGTGTCACTCCTCAGAGGCTTTGGTTCGAAGAACAGGGTATGGGGCTTTCCTGAGGCATGGAACAGAACTCCTCTCGTCTCCACATGGGAAGTTTCCTTGTTGGAGCCGTGTCAAACACGTCATGTTGGAGAATCCTGCAGAGTCCCTGAGCCACCTCCACATTCCAAGGTCTCCCAGGCCACCAAGCCACAGTAGGACTCATCTTCAGGAGAGTCCATTTCAACTCTCCCCTCTGGGTAGCTCACCCAGGAGCCCGCAGATTGAGCCTGCCTTGTCCTGACTAAAGAGTGGGAATAGGAGGTGGCGTTCCCAGGCATCCATGCTTAGACACCTGCTCTCGAGTCTTTCCATATGGGGCCTCTTGGAACCATCCAATAGGACTCGACTGTCGTGCAGAAGGTAACCTTCAGTTTATGAGCAGTTCACAAATCCCAACGTAGGCAAAACTTTCTGGCCTCATGAAGCCCCCACACCCTTCAGGAAGAGGCCATGCTGGACAAGAACTCTAGCCTGAGGCACGTCTCATAGTTGACATGACCTCAGTGCAGGAGATCCCGATTCAGCCTCTGCAGAGTGGGCCTGCCGTGACCTCGGTCCCAAACCTCACGCTAGCTTGTGTTTTCAGACTTCCTTCCTCACACTCCTGGCAAACAAGCCCTCCGGACTAGGAACTCCAGAACCAAAACCCAGCCCAGTGTCTGCCCAACGGAAGAAAAACGTTTCCCTGTGGGGCTCTCCAGAAAACCCAGATGAGGATCAACCTGCTCGGGCCTCGACGGTACCCGAACTGGATAGGCTGCTCTGGGCACTCATGCTCTGCCTGACACAGCCTGAAGCCAGACGTCCAGACAGACAAGGAGACAGCTGGCCGCACACCCAGCACTTCGGACACGCCATGGTCTTATGCCGTCACCTCATCCTAACCTTGGTTTTCAGATATCTGAACCTAGACATTATATCAATTCTCCACACAGCTGGGTATAGCAAGCACAAAACAGAACTCCCCCTTCCCCATGGCTGTCAAGCTTGCTCTTGGCATGGAGTCACACCTTCAGGGTGGGAGAAACCTTCATGGCCCCTGATGCCACGCCCAAACTTGAGTGCTGCTTGGGCACAAATTCACACTGTGATCCTCAGCATGAGCCCCATGTCAAAGAAAGGCCTGTCAGGGCCTGGACCAAGAGCCCACATATGGGGCTTGCCAAGCCCCTATGCACCCAATCCTCACCACGGTTTGAATTTTCCAGTCGCCCCGCCCGTACCTGGAGCTCTGCTCTGGAATCCCTTTCTTGGAGAGACCCATGAGCCAGACAACACGACTCCACCCTTCCCACAAAATGACCCCAAACTCTTGGGAGCTGGGACAAATCCCCAGAGAGGGATACTCGTCCACAGAACCTGAGGCCACCGCTCCAATCCACGGCTATCCCGGACACAACATCCAGAGACAAAAGCCTGAAGGAACGCCTCCCACTCGCCCTTGTTTCAGAGGCCCAGGAGCTCCCTCTCGGGCTGTACATCCGGCCTGCCATACCCTAGGCGCCACTCATAAGCTGAGTTTGTGTATTCAGACTTCTGTGCCCACAGCCTGGACCCACACACCTCCAGGCTAGGGCCTCTAGGGCCACAGCGAAAGATTGTGCCTGCCCTCTCCAAGGAAAGTGTGCCCAGTCCATTGACCACAACACTACAGGTTAGGGAAAAGCTCCAAGGCCCCTGAGGCCATCAATAGTGTAGGCCCCCCTGGACTAAGAGGGGCTCTCTGACACCAGCGGAGCAACTATCTCCACTTAGACTCTCAGACAGTGTCCCCAGAGACAGAAGGTTGAAATGGACAGGCCCCCAGGCCCTAGTCTGAACCTTAGCTTTGGTTTCCATGTTTCCGTTCTCAGAGGACTGTTTTCGTAGACCAGCACATGGGGCTTTTCTGAGGCACCAAACCAAACCTCTCTCATCTCCACATGGGCAGCTTTCTTACTGGGATGTATCAAACACTTCAGGTAGGAGAGTTCCGCAGGGCCACTGAACAACCAGCACATTCCAAGGTCTCCATGGACCCAAACGCACATTATGACGCATCCTCAGGAGAGGCCATTTCAACTCAGCCCCCTGGGTCGCGTGTTCCAGAGGCAGCAGATCAAACATATCTTGTCGCTAATAGCCAATGGGAATGCGAGGCATGCTGTACAGGGATCCATCCTTCGAACCCTGCTCTCCAGTCCTTCCGTATGGTATGTCCTGGAGCCATGCAACAGGACTCGAATGTCCCGCAGAAGGAAACCTTGTGGTTTGGGGCAACCTCCAAACTCAGCGTGGGAAAACTTCCTTGGCCTCATGAGGCCCCCACTTCATGAAGGTGCCATCATGGACACATACTCCAGCCTCAGCCAACGTCTGATCCTCAGCCTGACTTCAGATGCAGGAGATTTTGATTCAGCCTCTGCAGAGTGGGCCTGCTCTGCCCTTGGTGCCAAACCTCACACTAGCTTGTGTTTTCAGACTTCCGCCCTCACACTCCTGGCCCACAAACCCTCCCTACTGGGAATTCTGGGGCCACAATGAAGCACTGTGCCTGCCTCCCAAGAGAAAAACATTGTCTATGGCGCTGCCCAGAAACCCCAAATGAGGATCAAATTGCTTGGCCCTCGGCAACACCCCAATTGCATAGGCTACCTTAAACAGTGATGCTCTGTCGCAAATAGCCTGAGCCCAGACCTTCCAACAGACACCGACAAAGCTGGCTGCACACCCAGCACATTGGACCCGCCACTGCCTTAGGCCACCATCCATTCCCAACCTGGGTTTTCAGTCATCGGAACCTAGACCTTATCTCCAATCCCTGCACAGGGGGGAACCTGATGCACAAGTCAGAACCCCTCCTTCCCCCTGGCAAGAAACCTTGCTGCTGGCAGTGAGTCAAACATTCAGTGTGGGAGAAAACGGCATGGCCCATGAGGCCACGCCCAAGCGTGAGGGCCGCCTTGGGCACAAACACACATTGTGACCCTCAGCGTGAGTACCTTATTCAAGTAACGCCTCTCAGTGACTGGACCAAGAGCCCGCATATGTGGCTTGCCATGCCCATAGGCACCCAGGACTAACTATATGGTGTGTATTCCAGTTGAGGGAACCCACTGCTGTGCTCTAGAGTCCCTCTCCTGGGGGGTCCCCTGTGGCAGGAAACAGTACTCTTCATTCCCACAGAATGAACACAAATACTTGGGAGCTTGGACAATCCCCTGAGAGGAAGGCTCTTCCTCGGCCTCTGAGACAACCCCTACCCTGACCGGACACTGTAAACGCAACACCCAGAGACAAAATCCTGAGTGACTGCCTCCCACTTGCCCTACTTTGATTTCCAGAGGATCTCCCCTCACGGACTAGAGATCAGGCCTGCCATTACATTGGCCCCTAGCTGAGCCAAGTTTGCTTTTTCAGACATCTGTCCCCACAGCCCTGGCAAACAGAGCCTCTAGGCTGGGTCCTCTGGAGCCATACCACAGGACCGTGCCTGCTCTCTCCTGGGAAACTGTGTCCATTCCTTTGGCCACACACCTCCAGAATATGAGAAACCTCAAGGCCTCCGAGGACATCCCACTACTGGGAGCCTCACTGGACTCACAGGGGCATTCGGACACAAGCTGAGCAGCTACATCCATGAATGCATGCACACAGATGACAACAGAGATAGAAGGTTGAGCCGGACAGGCCTTTAGGCCGTAGTCTCAACTCTTACTTTGGTTTCCAGGTGTCACTCCTCAGAGGCTTTGGTTCGAAGAACAGGGTATGGGGCTTTCCTGAGGCATGGAACAGAACTCCTCTTGTCTCCACATGGGAAGTTTCCTTGTTGGAGCCGTGTCAAACACCTCATGTTGGAGAATCCTGCAGAGTCCCTGAGCCACCTCCACATTCCAAGGTCTCCCAGGCCACCAAGCCACAGTAGGACTCATCTTCAGGAGAGTCCATTTCAACTCTCCCCTCTGGGTAGCTCACCCAGGAGCCCGCAGATTGAGCCTGCCTTGTCCTGACTAAAGAGTGGGAATAGGAGGTGGCGTTCCCAGGCATCCATGCTTAGACACCTGCTCTCGAGTCTTTCCATATGGGGCCTCTTGGAACCATCCAATAGGACTCGACTGTCGTGCAGAAGGTAACCTTCAGTTTATGAGCAGTTCACAAATCCCAACGTAGGCAAAACTTTCTGGCCTCATGAAGCCCCCACACCCTTCAGGAAGAGGCCATGCTGGACAAGAACTCTAGCCTGAGGCACGTCTCATAGTTGACATGACCTCAGTGCAGGAGATCCCGATTCAGCCTCTGCAGAGTGGGCCTGCCGTGACCTCGGTCCCAAACCTCACGCTAGCTTGTGTTTTCAGACTTCCTTCCTCACACTCCTGGCAAACAAGCCCTCCGGACTAGGAACTCCAGAACCAAAACCCAGCCCAGTGTCTGCCCAACGGAAGAAAAACGTTTCCCTGTGGGGCTCTCCAGAAAACCCAGATGAGGATCAACCTGCTCGGGCCTCGACGGTACCCGAACTGGATAGGCTGCTCTGGGCACTCATGCTCTGCCTGACACAGCCTGAAGCCAGACGTCCAGACAGACAAGGAGACAGCTGGCCGCACACCCAGCACTTCGGACACGCCATGGTCTTATGCCGTCACCTCATCCTAACCTTGGTTTTCAGATATCTGAACCTAGACATTATATCAATTCTCCACACAGCTGGGTATAGCAAGCACAAAACAGAACTCCCCCTTCCCCATGGCTGTCAAGCTTGCTCTTGGCATGGAGTCACACCTTCAGGGTGGGAGAAACCTTCATGGCCCCTGATGCCACGCCCAAACTTGAGTGCTGCTTGGGCACAAATTCACACTGTGATCCTCAGCATGAGCCCCATGTCAAAGAAAGGCCTGTCAGGGCCTGGACCAAGAGCCCACATATGGGGCTTGCCAAGCCCCTATGCACCCAATCCTCACCACGGTTTGAATTTTCCAGTCGCCCCGCCCGTACCTGGAGCTCTGCTCTGGAATCCCTTTCTTGGAGAGACCCATGAGCCAGACAACACGACTCCACCCTTCCCACAAAATGACCCCAAACTCTTGGGAGCTGGGACAAATCCCCAGAGAGGGATACTCGTCCACAGAACCTGAGGCCACCGCTCCAATCCACGGCTATCCCGGACACAACATCCAGAGACAAAAGCCTGAAGGAACGCCTCCCACTCGCCCTTGTTTCAGAGGCCCAGGAGCTCCCTCTCGGGCTGTACATCCGGCCTGCCATACCCTAGGCGCCACTCATAAGCTGAGTTTGTGTATTCAGACTTCTGTGCCCACAGCCTGGACCCACACACCTCCAGGCTAGGGCCTCTAGGGCCACAGCGAAAGATTGTGCCTGCCCTCTCCCAGGAAAGTGTGCCCAGTCCATTGACCACAACACTACAGTTTAGGGAAAAGCTCCAAGGCCCCTGAGGCCATCAATAGTGTAGGCCCCCCTGGACTAAGAGGGGCTCTCTGACACCAGCGGAGCAACTATCTCCACTTAGACTCTCAGACAGTGTCCCCAGAGACAGAAGGTTGAAATGGACAGCCCCCAGGCCCTAATCTGAACCTTAGCTTTGGTTTCACCTTTTCCGTTCTCAGAGGACTGTTTTCGTAGACCAGCACATGGGGCTTTTCTGAGGCACCAAACCAAACCTCTCTCATCTCCACATGGGCAGCTTTCTTACTGGGATGTATCAAACACTTCAGGTAGGAGAGTTCCGCAGGGCCACTGAACAACCAGCACATTCCAAGGTCTCCATGGACCCAAACGCACATTATGACGCATCCTCAGGAGAGGCCATTTCAACTCAGCCCCCTGGGTCGCGTGTTCCAGAGGCAGCAGATCAAACATATCTTGTCGCTAATAGCCAATGGGAATGCGAGGCATGCTGTACAGGGATCCATCCTTCGAACCCTGCTCTCCAGTCCTTCCGTATGGTATGTCCTGGAGCCATGCAACAGGACTCGAATGTCCCGCAGAAGGAAACCTTGTGGTTTGGGGCAACCTCCAAACTCAGCGTGGGAAAACTTCCTTGGCCTCATGAGGCCCCCACTTCATGAAGGTGCCATCATGGACACATACTCCAGCCTCAGCCAACGTCTGATCCTCAGCCTGACTTCAGATGCAGGAGATTTTGATTCAGCCTCTGCAGAGTGGGCCTGCTCTGCCCTTGGCTCCAATCCTCACACTAGCTTGTGTTTTCAGACTTCCGTCCTCACACTCCTGGCCCACAAACCCTCCCTACTGGGAATTCTGGGGCCACAATGAAGCACTGTGCCTGCCTCCCAAGAGAAAAACATTGTCTATGGCGCTGCCCAGTAACCCCAAATGAGGATCAAACTGCTTGGCCCTCGGCAATACCCCAATTGCATAGGCTACCTTAAACAGTGATGCTCTGTCGCAAATAGCCTGAGCCCAGACCTTCCAACAGACACCGACACAGCTGGCTGCACACCCAGCACATTGGACCCGCCACTGCCTTAGGCCACCAACCATTCCCAACCTGGGTTTTCAGTCATCGGAACCTAGACCTTATCTCCAATCCCTGCACAGGGGGGAACCTGATGCACAAGTCAGAACCCCTCCTTCCCCCTGGCAAGAAAAATTGCTGCTGGCAGTGAGTCAAACCTTCAGTGTAGGAGAAAACGGCATGGCCCATGAGGCCACGCCCAAGCGTGAGGGCCGCCTTGGGCAGAAACACCCATTGTGTCCCTCAGCGTGAGTACCTTATTCAAGTAACGCCTCTTAGTGACTGGACCAAGAGCCCGCATATGTGGCTTGCCATGCCCATAGGCACCCAGGACTAACTATATGGTGTGTATTCCAGTTGAGGGAACCCACTGCTGTGCTCTAGAGTCCCTCTCCTGGGGGGTCCCCTGTGGCAGAAAACAGTACTCTTCATTCCCACAGAATGAACACAAACACTTGGGAGCTTGGACAATCCCCTGAGAGGAAGGCTCTTCCTCGGCCTCTGAGACAACCCCTACCCTGACCGGACACTGTAAACGCAACACCCAGAGACAAAATCCTGAGTGAATGCCTCCCACTTGCCCTACTTTGATTTCCAGAGGATCTCCCCTCACGGACTAGAGATCAGGCCTGCCATTACATTGGCCCCTAGCTGAGCCAAGTTTGCTTTTTCAGACATCTGTCCCCACAGCCCTGGCAAACAGAGCCTCTAGGCTGGGTCCTCTGGAGCCATACCACAGGACCGTGCCTGCTCTCTCCTGGGAAACTGTGTCCATTCCTTTGGCCACACACCTCCAGAATATGAGAAACCTCAAGGCCTCCGAGGACATCCCACTACTGGGAGCCTCACTGGACTCACAGGGGCATTCGGACACAAGCTGAGCAGCTACATCCATGAATGCATGCACACAGATGACAACAGAGATAGAAGGTTGAGCCGGACAGGCCTTTAGGCCGTAGTCTCAACTCTTACTTTGGTTTCCAGGTGTCACTCCTCAGAGGCTTTGGTTCGAAGAACAGGGTATGGGGCTTTCCTGAGGCACGGAACAGAACTCCTCTCGTCTCCACATGGGAAGTTTCCTTGTTGGAGCCGTGTCAAACACCTCATGTTGGAGAATCCTGCAGAGTCCCTGAGCCACCTCCACATTCCAAGGTCTCCCAGGCCACCAAGCCACAGTAGGACTCATCTTCAGGAGAGTCCATTTCAACTCTCCCCTCTGGGTAGCTCACCCAGGAGCCCGCAGATTGAGCCTGCCTTGTCCTGACTAAAGAGTGGGAATATGAGGTGGCGTTCCCAGGCATCCATGCTTAGACACCTGCTCTCGAGTCTTTCCATATGGGGCCTCTTGGAACCATCCAATAGGACTCGACTGTCGTGCAGAAGGTAACCTTCAGTTTTGGAGCAGTTCACAAATCCCATCATAGGCAAAACTTTCTGGCCTCATGAAGCCCCCACACCCTTCAGGAAGAGGCCATGCTGGACAAGAACTCTAGCCTGAGGCACGTCTCATAGTTGACATGACCTCAGTGCAGGAGATCCCGAATCAGCCTCTGCAGAGTGGGCCTGCCGTGACCTCGGTCCCAAACCTCACGCTAGCTTGTGTTTTCAGACTTCCTTCCTCACACTCCTGGCAAACAAGCCCTCCGGACTAGGAACTCCAGAACCAAAACCCAGCCCAGTGTCTGCCCAACGGAAGAAAAACGTTTCCCTGTGGGGCTCTCCAGAAAACCCAGATGAGGATCAACCTGCTCGGGCCTCGACGGTACCCGAACTGGATAGGCTGCTCTGGGCACTCATGCTCTGCCTGACACAGCCTGAAGCCAGACGTCCAGACAGACAAGGAGACAGCTGGCCGCACACCCAGCACTTCGGACACGCCATGGTCTTATGCCGTCACCTCATCCTAACCTTGGTTTTCAGATATCTGAACCTAGACATTATATCAATTCTCCACACAGCTGGGTATAGCAAGCACAAAACAGAACTCCTCCTTCCCCATGGCTGTCAAGCTTGCTCTTGGCATGGAGTCACACCTTCAGGGTGGGAGAAACCTTCATGGCCCCTGATGCCACGCCCAAACTTGAGTGCTGCTTGGGCACAAATTCACACTGTGACCCTCAGCATGAGCCCCATGTCAAAGAAAAGCCTGTCAGGGCCTGGACCAAGAGCCCACATATGGGGCTTGCCAAGCCCCTATGCACCCAATCCTCACCACGGTTTGAATTTTCCAGTCGCCCCGCCCGTACCTGGAGCTCTGCTCTGGAATCCCTTTCTTGGAGAGACCCATGAGCCAGACAACACGACTCCACCCTTCCCACAAAATGACCCCAAACTCTTGGGAGCTGGGACAAATCCCCAGAGAGGGATACTCGTCCACAGAACCTGAGGCCACCGCTCCAATCCACGGCTATCCTGGACACAACATCCAGAGACAAAAGCCTGAAGGAACGCCTCCCACTCGCCCTTGTTTCAGAGGCCCAGGAGCTCCCTCTCGGGCTGTACATCCGGCCTGCCATACCCTAGGCGCCACTCATAAGCTGAGTTTGTGTATTCAGACTTCTGTGCCCACAGCCTGGACCCACACACCTCCAGGCTAGGGCCTCTAGGGCCACAGCGAAAGATTGTGCCTGCCCTCTCCAAGGAAAGTGTGCCCAGTCCATTGACCACAACACTACAGGTTAGGGAAAAGCTCCAAGGCCCCTGAGGCCATCAATAGTGTAGGCCCCCCTGGACTAAGAGGGGCTCTCTGACACCAGCGGAGCAACTATCTCCACTTAGACTCTCAGACAGTGTCCCCAGAGACAAAAGGTTGAAATGGACAGGCCCCCAGGCCCTAATCTGAACCTTAGCTTTGGTTTCCATGTTTCCGTTCTCAGAGGACTGTTTTCGTAGACCAGCACATGGGGCTTTTCTGAGGCACCAAACCAAACATCTCTCATCTCCACATGGGCAGCTTTCTTACTGGGATGTATCAAACACTTCAGGTAGGAGAGTTCCGCAGGGCCACTGAACAACCAGCACATTCCAAGGTCTCCATGGACCCAAACGCACATTATGACGCATCCTCAGGAGAGGCCATTTCAACTCAGCCCCCTGGGTCGCGTGTTCCAGAGGCAGCAGATCAAACATATCTTGTCGCTAATAGCCAAGGGGAATGCGAGGCATGCTGTACAGGGATCCATCCTTCGAACCCTGCTCTCCAGTCCTTCCGTATGGTATGTCCTGGAGCCATGCAACAGGACTCGAATGTCCCGCAGAAGGAAACCTTGTGGTTGGGGCAACCTCCAAACTCAGCGTGGGAAAACTTCCTTGGCCTCATGAGGCCCCCACTTCATGAAGGTGCCATCATGGACACATACTCCAGCCTCAGCCAACGTCTGATCCTCAGCCTGACTTCAGATGCAGGAGATTTTGATTCAGCCTCTGCAGAGTGGGCCTGCTCTGCCCTTGGTTCCAATCCTCACACTAGCTTGTGTTTTCAGACTTCCGTCCTCACACTCCTGGCCCACAAACCCTCCCTACTGGGAATTCTGGGGCCACAATGAAGCACTGTGCCTGCCTCCCAAGAGAAAAACATTGTCTATGGCGCTGCCCAGAAACCCCAAATGAGGATCAAACTGCTTGGCCCTCGGCAACACCCCAATTGCATAGGCTACCTTTAACAGTGATGCTCTGTCGCAAATAGCCTGAGCCCAGACCTTCCAACAGACACCGACACAGCTGGCTGCACACCCAGCACATTGGACCCGCCACTGCCTTAGGCCACCATCCATTCCCAACCTGGGTTTTCAGTCATCGGAACCTAGACCTTATCTCCAATCCCTGCACAGGGGGGAACCTGATGCACAAGTCAGAACCCCTCCTTCCCCCTGGCAAGAAACCTTGCTGCTGGCAGTGAGTCAAACCTTCAGTGTAGGAGAAAACGGCATGGCCCATGAGGCCACGCCCAAGCGTGAGGGCCGCCTTGGGCAGAAACACCCATTGTGTCCCTCAGCGTGAGTACCTTATTCAAGTAACGCCTCTCAGTGACTGGACCAAGAGCCCGCATATGTGGCTTGCCATGCCCATAGGCACCCAGGACTAACTAGATGGTGTGTATTCCAGTTGAGGGAACCCACTGCTGTGCTCTAGAGTCCCTCTCCTGGGGGTTCCCCTGTGGCAGGAAACAGTACTCTTCATTCCCACAGAATGAACACAAACACTTGGGAGCTTGGACAATCCCCTGAGAGGAAGGCTCTTCCTCGGCCCCTGAGACAACCCCTACCCTGACCGGACACTGTAAACGCAACACCCAGAGACAAAATCCTGAGTGACTGCCTCCCACTTGCCCTACTTTGATTTCCAGAGGATCTCCCCTCACGGACTAGAGATCAGGCCTGCCATTACATTGGCCCCTAGCTGAGCCAAGTTTGCTTTTTCAGACATCTGTCCCCACAGCCCTGGCAAACAGAGCCTCTAGGCTGGGTCCTCTGGAGCCATACCACAGGACCGTGCCTGCTCTCTCCTGGGAAACTGTGTCCATTCCTTTGGCCACACACCTCCAGAATATGAGAAACCTCAAGGCCTCCGAGGACATCCCACTACTGGGAGCCTCACTGGACTCACAGGGGCATTCGGACACAAGCTGAGCAGCTACATCCATGAATGCATGCACACAGATGACAACAGAGATAGAAGGTTGAGCCGGACAGGCCTTTAGGCCGTAGTCTCAACTCTTACTTTGGTTTCCAGGTGTCACTCCTCAGAGGCTTTGGTTCGAAGAACAGGGTATGGGGCTTTCCTGAGGCACGGAACAGAACTCCTCTCGTCTCCACATGGGAAGTTTCCTTGTTGGAGCCGTGTCAAACACCTCATGTTGGAGAATCCTGCAGAGTCCCTGAGCCACCTCCACATTCCAAGGTCTCCCAGGCCACCAAGCCACAGTAGGACTCATCTTCAGGAGAGTCCATTTCAACTCTCCCCTCTGGGTAGCTCACCCAGGAGCCCGCAGATTGAGCCTGCCTTGTCCTGACTAAAGAGTGGGAATATGAGGTGGCGTTCCCAGGCATCCATGCTTAGACACCTGCTCTCGAGTCTTTCCATATGGGGCCTCTTGGAACCATCCAATAGGACTCGACTGTCGTGCAGAAGGTAACCTTCAGTTTTGGAGCAGTTCTCAAACCCCATCGTAGGCAAAACTTTCTGGCCTCATGAAGCCCCCACACCCTTCAGGAAGAGGCCATGCTGGACAAGAACTCTAGCCTGAGGCACGTCTCATAGTTGACATGACCTCAGTGCAGGAGATCCCGATTCAGCCTCTGCAGAGTGGGCATGCCGTGACCTCGGTCCCAAACCTCACGCTAGCTTGTGTTTTCAGACTTCCTTCCTCACACTCCTGGCAAACAAGCCCTCCGGACTAGGAACTCCAGAACCAAAACCCAGCCCAGTGTCTGCCCAACGGAAGAAAAACGTTTCCCTGTGGGGCTCTCCAGAAAACCCAGATGAGGATCAACCTGCTCGGGCCTCGACGGTACCCGAACTGGATAGGCTGCTCTGGGCACTCATGCTCTGCCTGACACAGCCTGAAGCCAGACGTCCAGACAGACAAGGAGACAGCTGGCCGCACACCCAGCACTTCGGACACGCCATGGTCTTATGCCGTCACCTCATCCTAACCTTGGTTTTCAGATATCTGAACCTAGACATTATATCAATTCTCCACACAGCTGGGTATAGCAAGCACAAAACAGAACTCCTCCTTCCCCATGGCTGTCAAGCTTGCTCTTGGCATGGAGTCACACCTTCAGGGTGGGAGAAACCTTCATGGCCCCTGATGCCACGCCCAAACTTGAGTGCTGCTTGGGCACAAATTCACACTGTGATCCTCAGCATGAGCCCCATGTCAAAGAAAGGCCTGTCAGGGCCTGGACCAAGAGCCCACATATGGGGCTTGCCAAGCCCCTATGCACCCAATCCTCACCACGGTTTCAATTTTCCAGTCGCCCCGCCCGTACCTGGAGCTCTGCTCTGGAATCCCTTTCTTGGAGAGACCCATGAGCCAGACAACACGACTCCACCCTTCCCACAAAATGACCCCAAACTCTGGGGAGCTGGGACAAATCCCCAGAGAGGGATACTCGTCCACAGAACCTGAGGCCACCGCTCCAATCCACGGCTATCCCGGACACAACATCCAGAGACAAAAGCCTGAAGGAACGCCTCCCACTCGCCCTTGTTTCAGAGGCCCAGGAGCTCCCTCTCGGGCTGTACATCCGGCCTGCCATACCCTAGGCGCCACTCATAAGCTGAGTTTGTGTATTCAGACTTCTGTGCCCACAGCCTGGACCCACACACCTCCAGGCTAGGGCCTCTAGGGCCACAGCGAAAGATTGTGCCTGCCCTCTCCAAGGAAAGTGTGCCCAGTCCATTGACCACAACACTACAGGTTAGGGAAAAGCTCCAAGGCCCCTGAGGCCATCAATAGTGTAGGCCCCCCTGGACTAAGAGGGGCTCTCTGACACCAGCGGAGCAACTATCTCCACTTAGACTCTCAGAGAGTTTCCCCAGAGACAGAAGGTTGAAATGGACAGGCCCCCAGGCCCTAATCTGAACCTTAGCTTTGGTTTCCATGTTTCCGTTCTCAGAGGACTGTTTTCGTAGACCAGCACATGGGGCTTTTCTGAGGCACCAAACCAAACATCTCTCATCTCCACATGGGCAGCTTTCTTACTGGGATGTATCAAACACTTCAGGTAGGAGAGTTCCGTAGGGCCACTGAACAACCAGCACATTCCAAGGTCTCCATGGACCCAAACGCACGTTATGACGCATCCTCAGGAGAGGCCATTTCAACTCAGCCCCCTGGGTCGCGTGTTCCAGAGGCAGCAGATCAAACATATCTTGTCGCTAATAGCCAAGGGGAATGCGAGGCATGCTGTACAGGGATCCATCCTTCGAACCCTGCTCTCCAGTCCTTCCGTATGGTATGTCCTGGAGCCATGCAACAGGACTCGAATGTCCCGCAGAAGGAAACCTTGTGGTTTGGGGCAACCTCCAAACTCAGCGTGGGAAAACTTCCTTGGCCTCATGAGGCCCCCACTTCATGAAGGTGCCATCATGGACACATACTCCAGCCTCAGCCAACGTCTGATCCTCAGCCTGACTTCAGATGCAGGAGATTTTGATTCAGCCTCTGCAGAGTGGGCCTGCTCTGCCTTTGGTTCCAATCCTCACACTAGCTTGTGTTTTCAGACTTCCGTCCTCACACTCCTGGCCCACAAACCCTCCCTACTGGGAATTCTGGGGCCACAATGAAGCACTGTGCCTGCCTCCCAAGAGAAAAACATTGTCTATGGCGCTGCCCAGAAACCCCAAATGAGGATCAAACTGCTTGGCCCTCGGCAACACCCCAATTGCATAGGCTACCTTAAACAGTGATGCTCTGTCGCAAATAGCCTGAGCCCAGACCTTCCAACAGACACCGACACAGCTGGCTGCACACCCAGCACATTGGACCCGCCACTGCCTTAGGCCACCATCCATTCCCAACCTGGGTTTTCAGTCATCGGAACCTAGACCTTATCTCCAATCCCTGCACAGGGGGGAACCTGATGCACAAGTCAGAACCCCTCCTTCCCCCTGGCAAGAAACCTTGCTGCTGGCAGTGAGTCAAACCTTCAGTGTAGGAGAAAACGGCAAGGCCCATGAGGCCACGCCCAAGCGTGAGGGCCGCCTTGGGCACAAACACACATTGTGACCCTCAGCGTGAGTAACTTATTCAAGTAACGCCTCTCAGTGACTGGACCAAGAGCCCGCATATGTGGCTTGCCATGCCCATAGGCACCCAGGACTAACTAGATGGTGTGTATTCCAGTTGAGGGAACCCACTGCTGTGCTCTACAGTCCCTCTCCTGGGGGTTCCCCTGTGGCAGGAAACAGTACTCTTCATTCCCACAGAATGAACACAAACACTTGGGAGCTTGGACAATCCCCTGAGAGGAAGGCTCTTCCTCGGCCTCTGAGACAACCCCTACCCTGAACGGACACTGTAAACGCAACACCCAGAGACAAAATCCTGAGTGACTGCCTCCCACTTGCCCTACTTTGATTTCCAGAGGATCTCCCCTCACGGACTAGAGATCAGGCCTGCCATTACATTGGCCCCTAACTGAGCCAAGTTTGCTTTTTCAGACATCTGTCCCCACAGCCCTGGCAAACAGAGCCTCTAGGCTGGGTCCTCTGGAGCCATACCACAGGACCGTGCCTGCTCTCTCCTGGGAAACTGTGTCCATTCCTTTGGCCACACACCTCCAGAATATGAGAAACCTCAAGGCCTCCGAGGACATCCCACTACTGGGAGCCTCACTGGACTCACAGGGGCATTCGGACACAAGCTGAGCAGCTACATCCATGAATGCATGCACACAGATGACAACAGAGATAGAAGGTTGAGCCGGACAGGCCTTTAGGCCGTAGTCTCAACTCTTACTTTGGTTTCCAGGTGTCACTCCTCAGAGGCTTTGGTTCGAAGAACAGGGTATGGGGCTTTCCTGAGGCACGGAACAGAACTCCTCTCGTCTCCACATGGGAAGTTTCCTTGTTGGAGCCGTGTCAAACACCTCATGTTGGAGAATCCTGCAGAGTCCCTGAGCCACCTCCACATTCCAAGGTCTCCCAGGCCACCAAGCCACAGTAGGACTCATCTTCAGGAGAGTCCATTTCAACTCTCCCCTCTGGGTAGCTCACCCAGGAGCCCGCAGATTGAGCCTGCCTTGTCCTGACTAAAGAGTGGGAATATGAGGTGGCGTTCCCAGGCATCCATGCTTAGACACCTGCTCTCGAGTCTTTCCATATGGGGCCTCTTGGAACCATCCAATAGGACTCGACTGTCGTGCAGAAGGTAAACTTCAGTTTTGGAGCAGTTCACAAACCCCATCGTAGGCAAAACTTTCTGGCCTCATGAAGCCCCCACACCCTTCAGGAAGAGGCCATGCTGGACAAGAACTCTAGCCTGAGGCACGTCTCATAGTTGACATGACCTCAGTGCAGGAGATCCCGATTCAGCCTCTGCAGAGTGGGCATGCCGTGACCTCGGTCCCAAACCTCACGCTAGCTTGTGTTTTCAGACTTCCTTCCTCACACTCCTGGCAAACAAGCCCTCCGGACTAGGAACTCCAGAACCAAAACCCAGCCCAGTGTCTGCCCAACGGAAGAAAAACGTTTCCCTGTGGGGCTCTCCAGAAAACCCAGATGAGGATCAACCTGCTCGGGCCTCGACGGTACCCGAACTGGATAGGCTGCTCTGGGCACTCATGCTCTGCCTGACACAGCCTGAAGCCAGACGTCCAGACAGACAAGGAGACAGCTGGCCGCACACCCAGCACTTCGGACACGCCATGGTCTTATGCCGTCACCTCATCCTAACCTTGGTTTTCAGATATCTGAACCTAGACATTATATCAATTCTCCACACAGCTGGGTATAGCAAGCACAAAACAGAACTCCCCCTTCCCCATGGCTGTCAAGCTTGCTCTTGGCATGGAGTCACACCTTCAGGGTGGGAGAAACCTTCATGGCCCCTGATGCCACGCCCAAACTTGAGTGCTGCTTGGGCACAAATTCACACTGTGATCCTCAGCATGAGCCCCATGTCAAAGAAAGGCCTGTCAGGGCCTGGACCAAGAGCCCACATATGGGGCTTGCCAAGCCCCTATGCACCCAATCCTCACCACGGTTTGAATTTTCCAGTCGCCCCGCCCGTACCTGGAGCTCTGCTCTGGAATCCCTTTCTTGGAGAGACCCATGAGCCAGACAACACGACTCCACCCTTCCCACAAAATGACCCCAAACTCTTGGGAGCTGGGACAAATCCCCAGAGAGGGATACTCGTCCACAGTACCTGAGGCCACCGCTCCAATCCACGGCTATCCCGGACACAACATCCAGAGACAAAAGCCTGAAGGAACGCCTCCCACTCGCCCTTGTTTCAGAGGCCCAGGAGCTCCCTCTCGGGCTGTACATCCGGCCTGCCATACCCTAGGCGCCACTCATAAGCTGAGTTTGTGTATTCAGACTTCTGTGCCCAGAGCCTGGACCCACACACCTCCAGGCTAGGGCCTCTAGGGCCACAGCGAAAGATTGTGCCTGCCCTCTCCAAGGAAAGTGTGCCCAGTCCATTGACCACAACACTACAGGTTAGGGAAAAGCTCCAAGGCCCCTGAGGCCATCAATAGTGTAGGCCCCCCTGGACTAAGAGGGGCTCTCTGACACCAGCGGAGCAACTATCTCCACTTAGACTCTCAGACAGTGTCCCCAGAGACAGAAGGTTGAAATGGACATGCCCCCAGGCCCTAATCTGAACCTTAGCTTTGGTTTCCATGTTTCCGTTCTCAGAGGACTGTTTTCGTAGACCAGCACATGGGGCTTTTCTGAGGCACCAAACCAAACCTCTGTCATCTCCACATGGGCAGCTTTCTTACTGGGATGTATCAAACACTTCAGGTAGGAGAGTTCCGCAGGGCCACTGAACAACCAGCACATTCCAAGGTCTCCATGGACCCAAACGCACATTATGACGCATCCTCAGGAGAGGCCATTTCAACTCAGCCCCCTGGGTCGCGTGTTCCAGAGGCAGCAGATCAAACATATCTTGTCGCTAATAGCCAATGGGAATGCGAGGCATGCTGTACAGGGATCCATCCTTCGAACCCTGCTCTCCAGTCCTTCCGTATGGTATGTCCTGGAGCCATGCAACAGGACTCGAATATCCCGCAGAAGGAAACCTTGTGGTTTGGGGCAACCTCCAAACTCAGCGTGGGAAAACTTCCTTGGCCTCATGAGGCCCCCACTTCATGAAGGTGCCATCATGGACACATACTCCAGCCTCAGCCAACGTCTGATCCTCAGCCTGACTTCAGATGCAGGAGATTTTGATTCAGCCTCTGCAAAGTGGGCCTGCTCTGCCCTTGGTTCCAATCCTCACACTAGCTTGTGTTTTCAGACTTCCGTCCTCACACTCCTGGCCCACAAACCCTCCCTAGTGCTTCATTCTGGGGCCACAATGAAGCACTGTGCCTGCCTCCCAAGAGAAAAACATTGTCTATGGCGCTGCCCAGAAACCCCAAATGAGGATCAAACTGCTTGGCCCTCGGCAACACCCCAATTGCATAGGCTACCTTAAACAGTGATGCTCTGTCGCAAATAGCCTGAGCCCAGACCTTCCAACAGACACCGACACAGCTGGCTGCACACCCAGCACATTGGACCCGCCACTGCCTTAGGCCACCATCCATTCCCAACCTGGGTTTTCAGTCATCGGAACCTAGACCTTATCTCCAATCCCTGCACAGGGGGGAACCTGATGCACAAGTCAGAACCCCTCCTTCCCCCTGGAAAGAAACCTTGCTGCTGGCAGTGAGTCAAACCTTCAGTGTAGGAGAAAACGGCATGGCCCATGAGGCCACGCCCAAGCGTGAGGGCCGCCTTGGGCACAAACACACATTGTGACCCTCAGCGTGAGTAACTTATTCAAGTAACGCCTCTCAGTGACTGGACCAAGAGCCCGCATATGTGGCTTGCCATGCCCATAGGCACCCAGGACTAACTAGATGGTGTGTATTCCAGTTGAGGGAACCCACTGCTGTGCTCTAGAGTCCCTCTCCTGGGGGTTCCCCTGTGGCAGGAAACAGTACTCTTCATTCCCACAGAATGAACACAAACACTTGGGAGCTTGGACAATCCCCTGAGAGGAAGGCTCTTCCTCGGCCTCTGAGACAACCCCTACCCTGACCGGACACTGTAAACGCAACACCCAGAGACAAAATCCTGAGTGACTGCCTCCCACTTGCCCTACTTTGATTTCCAGAGGATCTCCCCTCACGGACTAGAGATCAGGCCTGCCATTACATTGGCCCCTAACTGAGCCAAGTTTGCTTTTTCAGACATCTGTCCCCACAGCCCTGGCAAACACAGCCTCTAGGCTGGGTCCTCTGGAGCCATACCACAGGACCGTGCCTGCTCTCTCCTGGGAAACTGTGTCCATTCCTTTGGCCACACACCTCCAGAATATGAGAAACCACAAGGCCTCCGAGGACATCCCACTACTGGGAGCCTCACTGGACTCACAGGGGCATTCGGACACAAGCTGAGCAGCTACATCCATGAATGCATGCACACAGATGACAACAGAGATAGAAGGTTGAGCCGGACAGGCCTTTAGGCCGTAGTCTCAACTCTTACTTTGGTTTCCAGGTGTCACTCCTCAGAGGCTTTGGTTCGAAGAACAGGGTATGGGGCTTTCCTGAGGCACGGAACAGAACTCCTCTCGTCTCCACATGGGAAGTTTCCTTGTTGGAGCCGTGTCAAACACCTCATGTTGGAGAATCCTGCAGAGTCCCTGAGCCACCTCCACATTCCAAGGTCTCCCAGGCCACCAAGCCACAGTAGGACTCATCTTCAGGAGAGTCCATTTCAACTCTCCCCTCTGGGTAGCTCACCCAGGAGCCCGCAGATTGAGCCTGCCATGTCCTGACTAAAGAGTGGGAATATGAGGTGGCGTTCCCAGGCATCCATGCTTAGACACCTGCTCTCGAGTCTTTCCATATGGGGCCTCTTGGAACCATCCAATAGGACTCGACTGTCGTGCAGAAGGTAACCTTCAGTTTTGGAGCAGTTCACAAATCCCATCGTAGGCAAAACTTTCTGGCCTCATGAAGCCCCCACACCCTTCAGGAAGAGGCCATGCTGGACAAGAACTCTAGCCTGAGGCACGTCTCATAGTTGACATGACCTCAGTGCAGGAGATCCCGATTCAGCCTCTGCAGAGTGGGCATGCCGTGACCTCGGTCCCAAACCTCACGCTAGCTTGTGTTTTCAGACTTCCTTCCTCACACTCCTGGCAAACAAGCCCTCCGGACTAGGAACTCCAGAACCAAAACCCAGCCCAGTGTCTGCCCAACGGAAGAAAAACGTTTCCCTGTGGGGCTCTCCAGAAAACCCAGATGAGGATCAACCTGCTCGGGCCTCGACGGTACCCGAACTGGATAGGCTGCTCTGGGCACTCATGCTCTGCCTGACACAGCCTGAAGCCAGACGTCCAGACAGACAAGGAGACAGCTGGCCGCACACCCAGCACTTCGGACACGCCATGGTCTTATGCCGTCACCTCATCCTAACCTTGGTTTTCAGATATCTGAACCTAGACATTATATCAATTCTCCACACAGCTGGGTATAGCAAGCACAAAACAGAACTCCCCCTTCCCCATGGCTGTCAAGCTTGCTCTTGGCATGGAGTCACACCTTCAGGGTGGGAGAAACCTTCATGGCCCCTGATGCCACGCCCAAACTTGAGTGCTGCTTGGGCACAAATTCACACTGTGATCCTCAGCATGAGCCCCATGTCAAAGAAAGGCCTGTCAGGGCCTGGACCAAGAGCCCACATATGGGGCTTGCCAAGCCCCTATGCACCCAATCCTCACCACGGTTTGAATTTTCCAGTCGCCCCGCCCGTACCTGGAGCTCTGCTCTGGAATCCCTTTCTTGGAGAGACCCATGAGCCAGACAACACGACTCCACCCTTCCCACAAAATGACCACAAACTCTTGGGAGCTGGGACAAATCCCCAGAGAGGGATACTCGTCCACAGTACCTGAGGCCACCGCTCCAATCCACGGCTATCCCGGACACAACATCCAGAGACAAAAGCCTGAAGGAACGCCTCCCACTCGCCCTTGTTTCAGAGGCCCAGGAGCTCCCTCTCGGGCTGTACATCCGGCCTGCCATACCCTAGGCGCCACTCATAAGCTGAGTTTGTGTATTCAGACTTCTGTGCCCACAGCCTGGACCCACACACCTCCAGGCTAGGGCCTCTAGGGCCACAGCGAAAGATTGTGCCTGCCCTCTCCAAGGAAAGTGTGCCCAGTTCATTGACCACAACACAACAGGTTAGGGAAAAGCTCCAAGGCCCCTGAGGCCATCAATAGTGTAGGCCCCCCTGGACTAAGAGGGGCTCTCTGACACCAGCGGAGCAACTATCTCCACTTAGACTCTCAGACAGTGTCCCCAGAGACAGAAGGTTGAAATGGACAGGCCCCCAGGCCCTAATCTGAACCTTAGCTTTGGTTTCCATGTTTCCGTTCTCAGAGGACTGTTTTCGTAGACCAGCACATGGGGCTTTTCTGAGGCACCAAACCAAACCTCTGTCATCTCCACATGGGCAGCTTTCTTACTGGGATGTATCAAACACTTCAGGTAGGAGAGTTCCGCAGGTCCACTGAACAACCAGCACATTCCAAGGTCTCCATGGACCCAAACGCACATTATGACGCATCCTCAGGAGAGGCCATTTCAACTCAGCCCCCTGGGTCGCGTGTTCCAGAGGCAGCAGATCAAACATATCTTGTCGCTAATAGCCAATGGGAATGCGAGGCATGCTGTACAGGGATCCATCCTTCGAACCCTGCTCTCCAGTCCTTCCGTATGGTATGTCCTGGAGCCATGCAACAGGACTCGAATGTCCTGCAGAAGGAAACCTTGTGGTTTGGGGCAACCTCCAAACTCAGCGTGGGAAAACTTCCTTGGCCTCATGAGGCCCCCACTTCATGAAGGTGCCATCATGGACACATACTCCAGCCTCAGCCAACGTCTGATCCTCAGCCTGACTTCAGATGCAGGAGATTTTGATTCAGCCTCTGCAGAGTGGGCCTGCTCTGCCCTTGGTTCCAATCCTCACACTAGCTTGTGTTTTCAGACTTCCGTCCTCACACTTCTGGCCCACAAACCCTCCCTACTGGGAATTCTGGGGCCACAATGAAGCACTGTGCCTGCCTCCCAGGAGAAAAACCTTGTCTATAGCGCTGCCCAGAAACCCCAAATGAGGATCAAACTGCTTGGCCCTCGGCAACACCCCAATTGCATAGGCTACCTTAAACAGTGATGCTCTGTCGCAAATAGCCTGAGCCCAGACCTTCCAACAGACACCGACACAGCTGGCTGCACACCCAGCACATTGGACCCGCCACTGCCTTAGGCCACCATCCATTCCCAACCTGGGTTTTCAGTCATCGGAACCTAGACCTTATCTCCAATCCCTGCACAGGGGGGAACCTGATGCACAAGTCAGAACCCCTCCTTCCCCCTGGCAAGAAACCTTGCTGCTGGCAGTGAGTCAAACCTTCAGTGTAGGAGAAAACGGCATGGCCCATAAGGCCACGCCCAAGCGTGAGGGCCGCCTTGGGCACAAACACATATTGTGACCCTCAGCGTGAGTACCTTATTCAAGTAACGCCTCTCAGTGACTGGACCAAGAGCCCGCATATGTGGCTTGCCATGCCCATAGGCACCCAGGACTAACTAGATGGTGTGTATTCCAGTTGAGGGAACCCACTGCTGTGCTCTAGAGTCCCTCTCCTGGGGGTTCCCCTGTGGCAGGAAACAGTACTCTTCATTCCCACAGAATGAACACAAACACTTGGGAGCTTGGACAATCCCCTGAGAGGAAGGCTCTTCCTCGGCCTCTGAGACAACCCCTACCCTGACCGGACACTGTAAACGCAACACCCAGAGACAAAATCCTGAGTGAATGCCTCCCACTTGCCCTACTTTGATTTCCAGAGGATCTCCCCTCACGGACTAGAGATCAGGCCTGCCATTACATTGGCCCCTAGCTGAGCCAAGTTTGCTTTTTCAGACATCTGTCCCCACAGCCCTGGCAAACAGAGCCTCTAGGCTGGGTCCTCTGGAGCCATACCACAGGACCATGCCTGCTCTCTCCTGGGAAACTGTGTCCATTCCTTTGGCCACACACCTCCAGAATATGAGAAACCTCAAGGCCTCCGAGGACATCCCACTACTGGGAGCCTCACTGGACTCACAGGGGCATTCGGACACAAGCTGAGCAGCTACATCCATGAATGCATGCACACAGATGACAACAGAGATAGAAGGTTGTGCCGGACAGGCCTTTAGGCCGTAGTCTCAACTCTTACTTTGGTTTCCAGGTGTCACTCCTCAGAGGCTTTGGTTCGAAGAACAGGGTATGGGGCTTTCCTGAGGCACGGAACAGAACTCCTCTCGTCTCCACATGGGAAGTTTCCTTGTTGGAGCCGTGTCAAACACCTCATGTTGGAGAATCCTGCAGAGTCCCTGAGCCACCTCCACATTCCAAGGTCTCCCAGGCCACCAAGCCACAGTAGGACTCATCTTCAGGAGAGTCCATTTCAACTCTCCCCTCTGTGTAGCTCACCCAGGAGCCCGCAGATTGAGCCTGCCTTGTCCTGACTAAAGAGTGGGAATATGAGGTGGCGTTCCCAGGCATCCATGCTTAGACACCTGCTCTCGAGTCTTTCCATATGGGGCCTCTTGGAACCATCCAATAGGACTCGACTGTCGTGCAGAAGGTAACCTTCAGTTTTGGAGCAGTTCACAAATCCCATCGTAGGCAAAACTTTCTGGCCTCATGAAGCCCCCACACCCTTCAGGAAGAGGCCATGCTGGACAAGAACTCTAGCCTGAGGCACGTCTCATAGTTGACATGACCTCAGTGCAGGAGATCCCGATTCAGCCTCTGCAGAGTGGGCCTGCCGTGACCTCGGTCCCAAACCTCACGCTAGCTTGTGTTTTCAGACTTCCTTCCTCACACTCCTGGCAAACAAGCCCTCCGGACTAGGAACTCCAGAACCAAAACCCAGCCCAGTGTCTGCCCAACAGAAGAAAAACGTTTCCCTGTGGGGCTCTCCAGAAAACCCAGATGAGGATCAACCTGCTCGGGCCTCGACGGTACCCGAACTGGATAGGCTGCTCTGGGCACTCATGCTCTGCCTGACACAGCCTGAAGCCAGACGTCCAGACAGACAAGGAGACAGCTGGCCGCACACCCAGCACTTCGGACACGCCATGGTCTTATGCCGTCACCTCATCCTAACCTTGGTTTTCAGATATCTGAACCTAGACATTATATCAATTCTCCACACAGCTGGGTATAGCAAGCACAAAACAGAACTCCTCCTTCCCCATGGCTGTCAAGCTTGCTCTTGGCATGGAGTCACACCTTCAGGGTGGGAGAAACCTTCATGGCCCCTGATGCCACGCCCAAACTTGAGTGCTGCTTGGGCACAAATTCACACTGTGATCCTCAGCATGAGCCCCATGTCAAAGAAAGGCCTGTCAGGGCCTGGACCAAGAGCCCACATATGGGGCTTGCCAAGCCCCTATGCACCCAATCGTCACCACGATTTGAATTTTCCTGTCGCCCCGCCCGTACCTGGAGCTCTGCTCTGGAATCCCTTTCTTGGAGAGACCCATGAGCCAGACAACACGACTCCACCCTTCCCACAAAATGACCCCAAACTCTTGGGAGCTGGGACAAATCCCCAGAGAGGAATACTCATCCACACTACCTGAGGCCACCGCTCCAATCCACGGCTATCCCGGACACAACATCCAGAGACAAAAGCCTGAAATAACGCCTCCCACTCGCCCTTGTTTCAGAGGCCCAGGAGCTTCCTCTCGGGGTGTACATCCGGCCTGCCATACCCTAGGCGCCACTCATAAGCTGAGTTTGTGTATTCAGACTTCTGTGCCCACAGCCTGGACCCACACACCTCCAGGCTAGGGCCTCTAGGGCCACAGCGAAAGATTGTGCCTGCCCTCTCCAAGGAAAGTGTGCCCAGTCCATTGACCACAACACTACAGGTTAGGGAAAAGCTCCAAGGCCCCTGAGGCCATCAATAGTGTAGGCCCCCCTGGACTAAGAGGGGCTCTCTGACACCAGCGGAGCAACTATCTCCACTTAGACTCTCAGAGAGTGTCCCCAGAGACAGAAGGTTGAAATGGACAGGCCCCCAGGCCCTAATCTGAACCTTAGCTTTGGTTTCCATGTTTCCGTTCTCAGAGGACTGTTTTCGTAGACCAGCACATGGGGCTTTTCTGAGGCACCAAACCAAACCTCTCTCATCTCCACATGGGCAGCTTTCTTACTGGGATGTATCAAACACTTCAGGTAGGAGAGTTCCGCAGGGCCACTGAACAACCAGCACATTCCAAGGTCTCCATGGACCCAAACGCACATTATGACGCATCCTCAGGAGAGGCCATTTCAACTCAGCCCCCTGGGTCGCGTGTTCCAGAGGCAGCAGATCAAACATATCTTGTCGCTAATAGCCAATGGGAATGCGAGGCATGCTGTACAGGGATCCATCCTTCGAACCCTGCTCTCCAGTCCTTCCGTATGGTATGTCCTGGAGCCATGCAACAGGACTCGAATGTCCCGCAGAAGGAAACCTTGTGGTTTGGGGCAACCTCCAAACTCAGCGTGGGAAAACTTCCTTGGCCTCATGAGGCCCCCACTTCATGAAGGTGCCATCATGGACACATACTCCAGCCTCAGCCAACGTCTGATCCTCAGCCTGACTTCAGATGCAGGAGATTTTGATTCAGCCTCTGCAGAGTGGGCCTGCTCTGCCCTTGGTTCCAATCCTCACACTAGCTTGTGTTTTCAGACTTCCGTCCTCACACTCCTGGCCCACAAACCCTCCCTACTGGGAATTCTGGGGCCACAATGAAGCACTGTGCCTGCCTCCCAGGAGAAAAACCTTGTCTATGGCGCTGCCCAGAAACCCCAAATGAGGATCAAACTGCTTGGCCCTCGGCAACACCCCAATTGCATAGGCTACCTTAAACAGTGATGCTCTGTCGCAAATAGCCTGAGCCCAGACCTTCCAACAGACACGACACAGCTGGCTGCACACCCAGCACATTGGACCCGCCACTGCCTTAGGCCACCATCCATTCCCAACCTGGGTTTTCAGTCAACGGAACCTAGACCTTATGTCCAATCCCTGCACAGGGGGGAACCTGATGCACAAGTCAGAACCCCTCCTTCCCCCTGGCAAGAAACCTTGCTGCTGGCAGTGAGTCAAACCTTCAGTGTAGGAGAAAACGGCATGGCCCATGAGGCCACGCCCAAGCGTGAGGGCCGCCTTGGGCACAAACACACATTGTGACCCTCAGCGTGAGTACCTTATTCAAGTAACGCCTCTCAGTGACTGGACCAAGAGCCCGCATATGTGGCTTGCCATGCCCATAGGCACCCAGGACTAACTAGATGGTGTGTATTCCAGTTGAGGGAACCCACTGCTGTGCTCTAGAGTCCCTCTCCTGGGGGTTCCCCTGTGGCAGGAAACAGTACTCTTCATTCCCACAGAATGAACACAAACACTTGGGAGCTTGGACAATCCCCTGAGAGAAAGGCTCTTCCTCGGCCTCTGAGACAACCCCTACCCTGACCAGACACTGTAAACGCAACACCCAGAGACAAAATCCTGAGTGACTGCCTCCCACTTGCCCTACTTTGATTTCCAGAGGATCTCCCCTCACGGACTAGAGATCAGGCCTGCCATTACATTGGCCCCTAGCTGAGCCAAGTTTGCTTTTTCAGACATCTGTCCCCACAGCCCTGGCAAACAGAGCCTCTAGGCTGGGTCCTCTGGAGCCATACCACAGGACCGTGCCTGCTCTCTCCTGGGAAACTGTGTCCATTCCTTTGGCCACACACCTCCAGAATATGAGAAACCTCAAGGCCTCCGAGGACATCCCACTACTGGGAGCCTCACTGGACTCACAGGGGCATTCGGACACAAGCTGAGCAGCTACATCCATGAATGCATGCACACAGATGACAACAGAGATAGAAGGTTGAGCCAGACAGGCCTTTAGGCCGTAGTCTCAACTCTTACTTTGGTTTCCAGGTGTCACTCCTCAGAGGCTTTGGTTCGAAGAACAGGGTATGGGGCTTTCCTGAGGCACGGAACAGAACTCCTCTCGTCTCCACATGGGAAGTTTCCTTGTTGGAGCCGTGTCAAACACCTCATGTTGGAGAATCCTGCAGAGTCCCTGAGCCACCTCCACATTCCAAGGTCTCCCAGGCCACCAAGCCACAGTAGGACTCATCTTCAGGAGAGTCCATTTCAACTCTCCCCTCTGGGTAGCTCACCCAGGAGCCCGCAGATTGAGCCTGCCTTGTCCTGACTAAAGAGTGGGAATATCAGGTGGCGTTCCCAGGCATCCATGCTTAGACACCTGCTCTCGAGTCTTTCCATATGGGGCCTCTTGGAACCATCCAATAGGACTCGACTGTCGTGCAGAAGGTAACCTTCAGTTTTGGAGCAGTTCACAAATCCCATCGTAGGCAAAACTTTCTGGCCTCATGAAGCCCCCACACCCTTCAGGAAGAGGCCATGCTGGAGAAGAAATCTAGCCTGAGGCACGTCTCATAGTTGACATGACCTCAGTGCAGGAGATCCCGATTCAGCCTCTGCAGAGTGGGCATGCCGTGACCTCGGTCCCAAACCTCACGCTAGCTTGTGTTTTCAGACTTCCTTCCTCACACTCCTGGCAAACAAGCCCTCCGGACTAGGAACTCCGGAACCAAAACCCAGCCCAGTGTCTGCCCAACGGAAGAAAAACGTTTCCCTGTGGGGCTCTCCAGAAAACCCAGATGAGGATCAACCTGCTCGGGCCTCGACGGTACCCGAACTGGATAGGCTGCTCTGGGCACTCATGCTCTGCCTGACACAGCCTGAAGCCAGACGTCCAGACAGACAAGGAGACAGCTGGCCGCACACCCAGCACTTCGGACACGCCATGGTCTTATGCCGTCACCTCATCCTAACCTTGGTTTTCAGATATCTGAACCTAGACATTATATCAATTCTCCACACAGCTGGGTATAGCAAGCACAAAACAGAACTCCTCCTTCCCCATGGCTGTCAAGCTTGCTCTTGGCATGGAGTCACACCTTCAGGGTGGGAGAAACCTTCATGGACCCTGATGCCACGCCCAAACTTGAGTGCTGCTTGGGCACAAAGTCACACTGTGATCCTCAGCATGAGCCCCATGTCAAAGAAAGGCCTGTCAGGGCCTGGACCAAGAGCCCACATATGGGGCTTGCCAAGCCCCTATGCACCCAATCCTCACCACGGTTTGAATTTTCCTGTCGCCCCGCCCGTACCTGGAGCTCTGCTCTTGAATCCCTTTCTTGGAGAGACCCATGAGCCAGACAACACGACTCCACCCTTCCCACAAAATGACCCCAAACTCTTGGGAGCTGGGACAAATCCCCAGAGAGGAATACTCGTCCACAGTACCTGAGGCCACCGCTCCAATCCACGGCTATCCCGGACACAACATCCAGAGACAAAAGCCTGAAGGAACGCCTCCCACTCGCCCTTGTTTCAGAGGCCCAGGAGCTCCCTCTCGGGCTGTACATCCGGCCTGCCATACCCTAGGCGCCACTCATAAGCTGAGTTTGTGTATTCAGACTTCTGTGCCCACAGCCTGGACCCACACACCTCCAGGCTAGGGCCTCTAGGGCCACAGCGAAAGATTGTGCCTGCCCTCTCCAAGGAAAGTGTGCCCAGTCCATTGACCACAACACTACAGGTTAGGGAAAAGCTCCAAGGCCCCTGAGGCCATCAATAGTGTAGGCCCCCCTGGACTAAGAGGGGCTCTCTGACACCAGCGGAGCAACTATCTCTACTTAGACTCTCAGACAGTGTCCCCAGAGACAGAAGGTTGAAATGGACAGGCCCCCAGGCCCTAATCTGAACCTTAGCTTTGGTTTCCATGTTTCCGTTCTCAGAGGACTGTTTTCGTAGACCAGCACATGGGGCTTTTCTGAGGCACCAAACCAAACCTCTCTCATCTCCACATGGGCAGCTTTCTTACTGGGATGTATCAAACACTTCAGGTAGGAGAGTTCCGCAGGGCCACTGAACAACCAGCACATTCCAAGGTCTCCATGGACCCAAACGCACATTATGACGCATCCTCAGGAGAGGCCATTTCAACTCAGCCCCCTGGGTCGCGTGTTCCAGAGGCAGCAGATCAAACATATCTTGTCGCTAATAGCCAATGGGAATGCGAGGCATGCTGTACAGGGATCCATCCTTCGAACCCTGCTCTCCAGTCCTTCCGTATGGTATGTCCTGGAGCCATGCAACAGGACTCGAATGTCCCGCAGAAGGAAACCTTGTGGTTTGGGGCAACCTCCAAACTCAGCGTGGGAAAACTTCCTTGGCCTCATGAGGCCCCCACTTCATGAAGGTGCCATCATGGACACATACTCCAGCCTCAGCCAACGTCTGATCCTCAGCCTGACTTCAGATGCAGGAGATTTTGATTCAGCCTCTGCAGTGTGGGCCTGCTCTGCCCTTGGTTCCAATCCTCACACTAGCTTGTGTTTTCAGACTTCCGTCCTCACACTCCTGGCCCACAAACCCTCCCTACTGGGAATTCTGGGGCCACAATGAAGCACTGTGCCTGCCTCCCAGGAGAAAAACCTTGTCTATGGCGCTGCCCAGAAACCCCAAATGAGGATCAAACTGCTTGGCCCTCGGCAACACCCCAATTGCATAGGCTACCTTAAACAGTGATGCTCTGTCGCAAATAGCCTGAGCCCAGACCTTCCAACAGACACCGACACAGCTGGCTGCACACCCAGCACATTGGACCCGCCACTGCCTTAGGCCACCATCCATTCCCAACCTGGGTTTTCAGTCATCGGAACCTAGACCTTATCTCCAATCCCTGCACAGGGGGGAACCTGATGCACAAGTCAGAACCCCTCCTTCCCCCTGGCAAGAAACCTTGCTGCTGGCAGTGAGTCAAACCTTCAGTGTAGGAGAAAACGGCATGGCCCATGAGGCCACGCCCAAGCGTGAGGGCCTCCTTGGGCACAAACACACATTGTGACCCTCAGCGTGAGTACCTTACTCAAGTAACGCCTCTCAGTGACTGGACCAAGAGCCCGCATATGTGGCTTGCCATGCCCATAGGCACCCAGGACTAACTAGATGGTGTGTATTCCAGTTGAGGGAACCCACTGCTGTGCTCTAGAGTCCCTCTCCTGGGGGTTCCCCTGTGGCAGGAAACAGTACTCTTCATTCCCACAGAATGAACACAAACACTTGGGAGCTTGGACAATCCCCTGAGAGGAAGGCTCTTCCTCGGCCTCTGAGACAACCCCTACCCTGACCGGACACTGTAAACGCAACACCCAGAGACAAAATCCTGAGTGACTGCCTCCCACTTGCCCTACTTTGATTTCCAGAGGATCTCCCCTCACGGACTAGAGATCAGACCTGCCATTACATTGGCCCCTAGCTGAGCCAAGTTTGCTTTTTCAGACATCTGTCCCCACAGCCCTGGCAAACAGAGCCTCTAGGCTGGGTCCTCTGGAGCCATACCACAGGACCGTGCCTGCTCTCTCCTGGGAAACTGTGTCCATTCCTTTGGCCACACACCTCCAGAATATGAGAAACCTCAAGGCCTCCGAGGACATCCCACTACTGGGAGCCTCACTGGACTCACAGGGGCATTCGGACACAAGCTGAGCAGCTACATCCATGAATGCATGCACACAGATGACAACAGAGATAGAAGGTTGAGCCGGACAGGCCTTTAGGCCGTAGTCTCAACTCTTACTTTGGTTTCCAGGTGTCACTCCTCAGAGGCTTTGGTTCGAAGAACAGGGTATGGGGCTTTCCTGAGGCACGGAACAGAACTCCTCTCGTCTCCACATGGGAAGTTTCCTTGTTGGAGCCGTGTCAAACACCTCATGTTGGAGAATCCTGCAGAGTCCTGAGCCACCTCCACATTCCAAGGGACACCTGCTCTCGAGTCTTTCCATATGGGGCCTCTTGGAACCATCCATTAGGACTCGACTGTCGTGCAGAAGGTAACCTTCAGTTTTGGAGCAGTTCACAAATCCCATCGTAGGCAAAACTTTCTGGCCTCATGAAGCCCCCACACCCTTCAGGAAGAGGCCATGCTGGACAAGAACTCTAGCCTGAGGCACGTCTCATAGTTGACATGACCTCAGTGCAGGAGATCCCGATTCAGCCTCTGCAGAGTGGGCATGCCGTGACCTCGGTCCCAAACCTCACGCTAGCTTGTGTTTTCAGACTTCCTTCCTCACACTCCTGGCAAACAAGCCCTCCGGACTAGGAACTCCGGAACCAAAACCCAGCCCAGTGTCTGCCCAACGGAAGAAAAACGTTTCCCTGTGGGGCTCTCCAGAAAACCCAGATGAGGATCAACCTGCTCGGGCCTCGACGGTACCCGAACTGGATAGGCTGCTCTGGGCACTCATGCTCTGCCTGACACAGCCTGAAGCCAGACGTCCAGACAGACAAGGAGACAGCTGGCCGCACACGCAGCACTTCGGACACGCCATGGTCTTATGCCGTCACCTCATCCTAACCTTGGTTTTCAGATATCTGAACCTAGACATTATATCAATTCTCCACACAGCTGGGTATAGCAAGCACAAAACAGAACTCCTCCTTCCCCATGGCTGTCAAGCTTGCTCTTGGCATGGAGTCACACCTTCAGGGTGGGAGAAACCTTCATGGCCCCTGATGCCACGCCCAAACTTGAGTGCTGCTTGGGCACAAATTCACACTGTGATCCTCAGCATGAGCCCCATGTCAAAGAAAGGCCTGTCAGGGCCTGGACCAAGAGCCCACATATGGGGCTTGCCAAGCCCCTATGCACCCAATCCTCACCACGGTTTGAATTTTCCAGTCGCCCCGCCCGTACCTGGAGCTCTGCTCTGGAATCCCTTTCTTGGAGAGACCCATGAGCCAGACAACACGACTCCACCCTTCCCACAAAATGACCCCAAACTCTTGGGAGCTGGGACAAATCCCCAGAGAGGGATACTCATCCACAGTACCTGAGGCCACCGCTCCAATCCTCGGCTATCCCGGACACAACATCCAGAGACAAAAGCCTGAAGGAACGCCTCCCACTCGCCCTTGTTTCAGAGGCCCAGGAGCTCCCTCTCGGGCTGTACATCTTGCCTGCCATACCCTAGGCGCCACTCATAAGCTGAGTTTGTGTATTCAGACTTCTGTGCCCACAGCCTGGACCCACACACCTCCAGGCTAGGGCCTCTAGGGCCACAGCGAAAGATTGTGCCTGCCCTCTCCAAGGAAAGTGTGCCCAGTCCATTGACCACAACAATACAGGTTAGGGAAAAGCTCCAAGGCCCCTGAGGCCATCAATAGTGTAGGCCCCCCTGGACTAAGAGGGGCTCTCTGACACCAGCGGAGCAACTATCTCCACTTAGACTCTCAGACAGTGTCCCCAGAGACAGAAGGTTGAAATGGACAGGCCCCCAGGCCCTAATCTGAACCTTAGCTTTGGTTTCCATGTTTCCGTTCTCAGAGGACTGTTTTCGAAGACCAGCACATGGGGCTTTTCTGAGGCACCAAACCAAACATCTCTCATCTCCACATGGGCAGCTTTCTTACTGGGATGTATCAAACACTTCAGGTAGGAGAGTTCCGCAGGGCCACTGAACAACCAGCACATTCCAAGGTCTCCATGGACCCAAACGCACATTATGACGCATCCTCAGGAGAGGCCATTTCAACTCAGCCCCCTGGGTCGCGTGTTCCAGAGGCAGCAGATCAAACATATCTTGTCGCTAATAGCCAATGGGAATGCGAGGCATGCTGTACAGGGATCCATCCTTCGAACCCTGCTCTCCAGTCCTTCCGTATGGTATGTCCTGGAGCCATGCAACAGGACTCGAATATCCCGCAGAAGGAAACCTTGTGGTTTGGGGCAACCTCCAAACTCAGCGTGGGAAAACTTCCTTGGCCTCATGAGGCCCCCACTTCATGAAGGTGCCATCATGGACACATACTCCAGCCTCAGCCAACGTCTGATCCTCAGCCTGACTTCAGATGCAGGAGATTTTGATTCAGCCTCTGCAGAGTGGGCCTGCTCTGCCCTTGGTTCCAATCCTCACACTAGCTTGTGTTTTCAGACTTCCGTCCTCACATTCCTGGCCCACAAACCCTCCCTACTGGGAATTCTGGGGCCACAATGAAGCACTGTGCCTGCCTCCCAGGAGAAAAACCTTGTCTATGGCGCTGCCCAGAAACCCCAAATGAGGATCAAACTGCTTGGCCCTCGGCAACACCCCAATTGCATAGGCTACCTTAAACAGTGATGCTCTGTCGCAAATAGCCTGAGCCCAGACCTTCCAACAGACACGACACAGCTGGCTGCACACCCAGCACATTGGACCCGCCACTGCCTTAGGCCACCATCCATTCCCAACCTGGGTTTTCAGTCATCGGAACCTAGACCTTATCTCCAATCCCTGCACAGGGGGGAACCTGATGCACAAGTCAGAACCCCTCCTTTCCCCTGGCAAGAAACCTTGCTGCTGGCAGTGAGTCAAACCTTCAGTGTAGGAGAAAACGGCATGGCCCATGAGGCCACGCCCAAGCGTGAGGGCCGCCTTGGGCACAAACACACATTGTGACCCTCAGCGTGAGTACCTTATTCAAGTAACGCCTCTCAGTGACTGGACCAAGAGCCCGCATATGTGGCTTGCCATGCCCATAGGCACCCAGGACTAACTAGATGGTGTGTATTCCAGTTGAGGGAACCCACTGCTGTGCTCTAGAGTCCCTCTCCTGGGGGTTCCCCTGTGGCAGGAAACAGTACTCTTCATTCCCACAGAATGAACACAAACACTTGGGAGCTTGGACAATCCCCTGAGAGGAAGGCTCTTCCTCGGCCTCTGAGACAACCCCTACCCTGACCGGACACTGTAAACGCAACACCCAGAGACAAAATCCTGAGTGACTGCCTCCCACTTGCCCTACTTTGATTTCCAGAGGATCTCCCCTCACGGACTAGAGATCAGGCCTGCCATTACATTGGCCCCTAGCTGAGCCAAGTTTGCTTTTTCAGACATCTGTCCCCACAGCCCTGGCAAACAGAGCCTCTAGGCTGGGTCCTCTGGAGCCATACCACAGGACCGTGCCTGCTCTCTCCTGGGAAACTGTGTCCATTCCGTTGGCCACACACCTCCAGAATATGAGAAACCTCAAGGCCTCCGAGGACATCCCACTACTGGGAGCCTCACTGGACTCACAGGGGCATTCGGACACAAGCTGAGCAGCTACATCCATGAATGCATGCACACAGATGACAACAGAGATAGAAGGTTGAGCCGGACAGGCCTTTAGGCCGTAGTCTCAACTCTTACACTGGTTTCCAGGTGTCACTCCTCAGAGGCTTTGGTTCGAAGAACAGGGTATGGGGCTTTCCTGAGGCACGGAACAGAACTCCTCTCGTCTCCACATGGGAAGTTTCCTTGTTGGAGCCGTGTCAAACACCTCATGTTGGAGAATCCTGCAGAGTCCCTGAGCCACCTCCACATTCCAAGGTCTCCCAGGCCACCAAGCCACAGTAGGACTCATCTTCAGGAGAGTCCATTTCAACTCTCCCCTCTGGGTAGCTCACCCAGGAGCCCGCAGATTGAGCCTGCCTTGTCCTGACTAAACAGTGGGAGTATCAGGTGGCGTTCCCAGGCATCCATGCTTAGACACCTGCTCTCGAGTCTTTCCATATGGGGCCTCTTGGAACCATCCAATAGGACTCGACTGTCGTGCAGAAGGTAACCTTCAGTTTTGGAGCAGTTCACAAATCCCATCGTAGGCAAAACTTTCTGGCCTCATGAAGCCCCCACACCCTTCAGGAAGAGGCCATGCTGGACAAGAACTCTAGCCTGAGGCACGTCTCATAGTTGACATGACCTCAGTGCAGGAGATCCCGATTCAGCCTCTGCAGAGTGGGCCTGCCGTGACCTCGGTCCCAAACCTCACGCTAGCTTGTGTTTTCAGACTTCCTTCCTCACACTCCTGGCAAACAAGCCCTCCGGACTAGGAACTCCAGAACCAAAACCCAGCCCAGTGTCTGCCCAAAGGAAGAAAAACGTTTCCCTGTGGGGCTCTCCAGAAAACCCAGATGAGGATCAACCTGCTCGGGCCTCGACGGTACCCGAACTGGATAGGCTGCTCTGGGCACTCATGCTCTGCCTGACACAGCCTGAAGCCAGACGTCCAGACAGACAAGGAGACAGCTGGCCGCACACCCAGCACTTCGGACACGCCATGGTCTTATGCCGTCACCTCATCCTAACCTTGGTTTTCAGATATCTGAACCTAGACATTATATCAATTCTCCACACAGCTGGGTATAGCAAGCACAAAACAGAACTCCCCCTTCCCCATGGCTGTCAAGCTTGCTCTTGGCATGGAGTCACACCTTCAGGGTGGGAGAAACCTTCATGGCCCCTGATGCCACGCCCAAACTTGAGTGCTGCTTGGGCACAAATTCACACTGTGATCCTCAGCATGAGCCCCATGTCAAAGAAAGGCCTGTCAGGGCCTGGACCAAGAGTCCACATATGGGGCTTGCCAAGCCCCTATGCACCCAATCCTCACCACGGTTTGAATTTTCCAGTCGCCCCGCCCGTACCTGGAGCTCTGCTCTGGAATCCCTTTCTTGGAGAGACCCATGAGCCAGACAACACGACTCCACCCTTCCCACAAAATGACCCCAAACTCTTGGGAGCTGGGACAAATCCCCAGAGAGGGATACTCGTCCACAGTACCTGAGGCCACCGCTCCAATCCACGGCTATCCCGGACACAACATCCAGAGACAAAAGCCTGAAGGAACGCCTCCCACTCGCCCTTGTTTCAGAGGCCCAGGAGCTCCCTCTCGGGCTGTACATCCGGCCTGCCATACCCTAGGCGCCACTCATAAGCTGAGTTTGTGTATTCAGACTTCTGTGCCCACAGCCTGGACCCACACACCTCCAGGCTAGGGCCTCTAGGGCCACAGCGAAAGATTGTGCCTGCCCTCTCCAAGGAAAGTGTGCCCAGTCCATTGACCACAACACTACAGGTTAGGGAAAAGCTCCAAGGCCCCTGAGGCCATCAATAGTGTAGGCCCCCCTGGACTAAGAGGGGCTCTCTGACACCAGCGGAGCAACTATCTCCACTTAGACTCTCAGACAGTGTCCCCAGAGACAGAAGGTTGAAATGGACAGGCCCCCAGGCCCTAATCTGAACCTTAGCTTTGGTTTCCATGTTTCCGTTCTCAGAGGACTGTTTTCGTAGACCAGCACATGGGGCTTTTCTGAGGCACCAAACCAAACATCTCTCATCTCCACATGGGCAGCTTTCTTACTGGGATGTATCAAACACTTCAGGTAGGAGAGTTCCGCAGGGCCACTGAACAACCAGCACATTCCAAGGTCTCCATGGACCCAAACGCACATTATGACGCATCCTCAGGAGAGGCCATTTCAACTCAGCCCCCTGGGTCGCGTGTTCCAGAGGCAGCAGATCAAACATATCTTGTCGCTAATAGCCAATGGGAATGCGAGGCATGCTGTACAGGGATCCATCCTTCGAACCCTGCTCTCCAGTCCTTCCGTATGGTATGTCCTGGAGCCATGCAACAGGACTCGAATGTCCCGCAGAAGGAAACCTTGTGGTTTGGGGCAACCTCCAAACTCAGCGTGGGAAAACTTCCTTGGCCTCATGAGGCCCCCACTTCATGAAGGTGCCATCATGGACACATACTCCAGCCTCAGCCAACGTCTGATCCTCAGCCTGAATTCAGATGCAGGAGATTTTGATTCAGCCTCTGCAGAATGGGCCTGCTCTGCCCTTGGTTCCAATCCTCACACTAGCTTGTGTTTTCAGACTTCCGTCCTCACACTCCTGGCCCACAAACCCTCCCTACTGGGAATTCTGGGGCCACAATGAAGCACTGTGCCTGCCTCCCAAGAGAAAAACATTGTCTATGGCGCTGCCCAGAAACCCCAAATGAGGATCAAACTGCTTGGCCCTCGGCAACACCCCAATTGCATAGGCTACCTTAAACAGTGATGCTCTGTCGCAAATAGCCTGAGCCCAGACCTTCCAACAGACACCGACACAGCTGGCTGCACACCCAGCACATTGGACCCGCCACTGCCTTAGGCCACCATCCATTCCCAACCTGGGTTTTCAGTCATCGGAACCTAGACCTTATCTCCAATCCCTGCACAGGGGGGAACCTGATGCACAAGTCAGAACCCCTCCTTCCCCCTGGCAAGAAACCTTGCTGCTGGCAGTGAGTCAAACCTTCAGTGTAGGAGAAAACGGCATGGCCCATGAGGCCACGCCCAAGCGTGAGGGCCGCCTTGGGCACAAACACACATTGTGACCCTCAGCGTGAGTACCTTATTCAAGTAACGCCTCTCAGTGACTGGACCAAGAGCCCGCATATGTGGCTTGCCATGCCCATAGGCACCCAGGACTAACTAGATGGTGTGTATTCCAGTTGAGGGAACCCACTGCTGTGCTCTAGAGTCCCTCTCCTGGGGGTTCCCCTGTGGCAGGAAACAGTACTCTTCATTCCCACAGAATGAACACAAACACTTGGGAGCTTGGACAATCCCCTGAGAGGAAGGCTCTTCCTCGGCCTCTGAGACAACCCCTACCCTGACCGGACACTGTAAACGCAACACCCAGAGACAAAATCCTGAGTGACTGCCTCCCAATTGCCCTACTTTGATTTCCAGAGGATCTCCCCTCACGGACTAGAGATCAGGCCTGCCATTACATTGGCCCCTAGCTGAGCCAAGTTTGCTTTTTCAGACATCTGTCCCCACAGCCCTGGCAAACAGAGCCTCTAGGCTGGGTCCTCTGGAGCCATACAACAGGACCGTGCCTGCTCTCTCCTGGGAAACTGTGTCCATTCCTTTGGCCACACACCTCCAGAATATGAGAATCCTCAAGGCCTCCGAGGACATCCCACTACTGGGAGCCTCACTGGACTCACAGGGGCATTCGGACACAAGCTGAGCAGCTACATCCATGAATGCATGCACAGAGATGACAACAGAGATAGAAGGTTGAGCCGGACAGGCCTTTAGGCCGTAGTCTCAACTCTTACTTTGGTTTCCAGGTGTCACTCCTCAGAGGCTTTGGTTCGAAGAACAGGGTATGGGGCTTTCCTGAGGCACAGAACAGAACTCCTCTCGTCTCCACATGGGAAGTTTCCTTGTTGGAGCCGTGTCAAACACCTCATGTTGGAGAATCCTGCAGAGTCCCTGAGCCACCTCCACATTCCAAGGTCTCCCAGGCCACCAAGCCACAGTAGGACTCATCTTCAGGAGAGTCCATTTCAACTCTCCCCTCTGGGTAGCTCACCCAGGAGCCCGCAGATTGAGCCTGCCTTGTCCTGACTAAAGAGTGGGAGTATGAGGTGGCGTTCCCAGGCATCCATGCTTAGACACCTGCTCTCGAGTCTTTCCATATGGGGCCTCTTGGAACCATCCAATAGGACTCGACTGTCGTGCAGAAGGTAACCTTCAGTTTTGGAGCAGTTCACAAATCCCATCGTAGGCAAAACTTTCTGGCCTCATGAAGCCCCCACACCCTTCAGGAAGAGGCCATGCTGGACAAGAACTCTAGCCTGAGGCACGTCTCATAGTTGACATGACCTCAGTGCAGGAGATCCCGATTCAGCCTCTGCAGAGTGGGCATGCCGTGACCTCGGTCCCAAACCTCACGCTAGCTTGTGTTTTCAGACTTCCTTCCTCACACTCCTGGCAAACAAGCCCTCCGGACTAGGAACTCCAGAACCAAAACCCAGCCCAGTGTCTGCCCAACGGAAGAAAAACGTTTCCCTGTGGGGCTCTCCAGAAAACCCAGATGAGGATCAACCTGCTCGGGCCTCGACGGTACCCGAACTGGATAGGCTGCTCTGGGCACTCATGCTCTACCTGACACAGTCTGAAGCCAGACGTCCAGACAGACAAGGAGACAGCTGGCCGCACACCCAGCACTTCGGACACGCCATGGTCTTATGCCGTCACCTCATCCTAACCTTGGTTTTCAGATATCTGAACCTAGACATTATATCAATTCTCCACACAGCTGGGTATAGCAAGCACAAAACAGAACTCCTCCTTCCCCATGGCTGTCAAGCTTGCTCTTGGCATGGAGTCACACCTTCAGGGTGGGAGAAACCTTCATGGCCCCTGATGCCACGCCCAAACTTGAGTGCTGCTTGGGCACAAATTCACACTGTGATCCTCAGCATGAGCCCCATGTCAAAGAAAGGCCTGTCAGGGCCTGGACCAAGAGCCCACATATGGGGCTTGCCAAGCCCCTATGCACCCAATCCTCACCACGGTTTGAATTTTCCAGTCGCCCCGCCCGTACCTGGAGCTCTGCTCTGGAATCCCTTTCTTGGAGAGACCCATGAGCCAGACAACACGACTCCACCCTTCCCACAAAATGACCCCAAACTCTTGGGAGCTGGGACAAATCCCCAGAGAGGGATACTCGTCCACAGTACCTGAGGCCACCGCTCCAATCCACGGCTATCCCGGACACAACATCCAGAGACAAAAGCCTGAAGGAACGCCTCCCACTCGCCCTTGTTTCAGAGGCCCAGGAGCTCCCTCTCGGGCTGTACATCCGGCCTGCCATACCCTAGGCGCCACTCATAAGCTGAGTTTGTGTATTCAGACTTCTGTGCCCACAGCCTGGACCCACACACCTCCAGGCTAGGGCCTCTAGGGCCACAGCGAAAGATTGTGCCTGCCCTCTCCAAGGAAAGTGTGCCCAGTCCATTGACCACAACACTACAGGTTAGGGAAAAGCTCCAAGGCCCCTGAGGCCATCAATAGTGTAGGCCCCCCTGGACTAAGAGGGGCTCTCTGACACCAGCGGAGCAACTATCTCCACTTAGACTCTCAGACAGTGTCCCCAGAGACAGAAGGTTGAAATGGACAGGCCCCCAGGCCCTAATCTGAACCTTAGCTTTGGTTTCCATGTTTCCGTTCTCAGAGGACTGTTTTCGTAGACCAGCACATGGGGCTTTTCTGAGGCACCAAACCAAACATCTCTCATCTCCACATGAACAGCTTTCTTACTGGGATGTATCAAACACTTCAGGTAGGAGAGTTCCGCAGGGCCACTGAACAACCAGCACATTCCAAAGTCTCCATGGACCCAAACGCACATTATGACGCATCCTCAGGAGAGGCCATTTCAACTCAGCCCCCTGGGTCGCGTGTTCCAGAGGCAGCAGATCAAACATATCTTGTCACTAATAGCCAATGGGAATGCGAGGCATGCTGTACAGGGATCCATCCTTCGAACCCTGCTCTCCAGTCCTTCCGTATGGTATGTACTGGAGCCATGCAACAGGACTCGAATGTCCCGCAGAAGGAAACCTTGTGGTTTGGGGCAACCTCCAAACTCAGCGTGGGAAAACTTCCTTGGCCTCATGAGGCCCCCACTTCATGAAGGTGCCATCATGGACACATACTCCAGCCTCAGCCAACGTCTGATCCTCAGCCTGACTTCAGATGCAGGAGATTTTGATTCAGCCTCTGCAGAGTGGGCCTGCTCTGCCCTTGGTTCCAATCCTCACACTAGCTTGTGTTTTCAGACTTCCGTCCTCACACTCCTGGCCCACAAACCCTCCCTACTGGGAATTCTGGGGCCACAATGAAGCACTGTGCCTGCCTCCCAAGAGAAAAACATTGTCTATGGCGCTGCCCAGAAACCCCAAATGAGGATCAAACTGCTTGGCCCTCGGCAACACCCCAATTGCATAGGCTACCTTAAACAGTGATGCTCTGTCGCAAATAGCCTGAGCCCAGACCTTCCAACAGACACCGACACAGCTGGCTGCACACCCAGCACATTGGACCCGCCACTGCCTTAGGCCACCATCCATTCCCAACCTGGGTTTTCAGTCATCGGAACCTAGACCTTATCTCCAATCCCTGCACAGGGGGGAACCTGATGCACAAGTCAGAACCCCTCCTTCCCCCTGGCAAGAAACCTTGCTGCTGGCAGTGAGTCAAACCTTCAGTGTAGGAGAAAACGGCATGGCCCATGAGGCCACGCCCAAGCGTGAGGGCCGCCTTGGGCACAAACACACATTGTGACCCTCAGCGTGAGTACCTTATTCAAGTAACGCCTCTCAGTGACTGGACCAAGAGCCCGCATATGTGGCTTGCCATGCCCATAGGCACCCAGGACTAACTAGATGGTGTGTATTCCAGTTGAGGGAACCCACTGCTGTGCTCTAGAGTCCCTCTCCTGGGGGTTCCCCTGTGGCAGAAAACAATACTCTTCATTCCCACAGAATGAACACAAACACTTGGGAGCTTGGACAATCCCCTGAGAGGAAGGCTCTTCCTCGGCCTCTGAGACAACCCCTACCCTGACCGGACACTGTAAACGCAACACCCAGAGACAAAATCCTGAGTGACTGCCTCCCACTTGCCCTACTTTGATTTCCAGAGGATCTCCCCTCACGGACTAGAGATCAGGCCTGCCATTACATTGGCCCCTAGCTGAGCCAAGTTTGCTTTTTCAGACATCTGTCCCCACAGCCCTGGCAAACAGAGCCTCTAGGCTGGGTCCTCTGGAGCCATACCACAGGACCGTGCCTGCTCTCTCCTGGGAAACTGTGTCCATTCCTTTGGCCACACACCTCCAGAATATGAGAAACCTCAAGGCCTCCGAGGACATCCCACTACTGGGAGCCTCACTGGACTCACAGGGGCATTCGGACACAAGCTGAGCAGCTACATCCATGAATGCATGCACACAGATGACAACAGAGATAGAAGGTTGAGCCAGACAGGCCTTTAGGCCGTAGTCTCAACTCTTACTTTGGTTTCCAGGTGTCACTCCTCAGAGGCTTTGGTTCGAAGAACAGGGTATGGGGCTTTCCTGAGGCACGGAACAGAACTCCTCTCGTCTCCACATGGGAAGTTTCCTTGTTGGAGCCGTGTCAAACACCTCATGTTGGAGAATCCTGCAGAGTCCCTGAGCCACCTCCACATTCCAAGGTCTCCCAGGCCACCAAGCCACAGTAGGACTCATCTTCAGGAGAGTCCATTTCAACTCTCCCCTCTGGGTAGCTCACCCAGGAGCCCGCAGATTGAGCCTGCCTTGTCCTGACTAAAGAGTGGGAATATGAGGTGGCGTTCCCAGGCATCCATGCTTAGACACCTGCTCTCGAGTCTTTCCATATGGGGCCTCTTGGAACCATCCAATAGGACTCGACTGTCGTGCAGAAGGTAACCTTCAGTTTTGGAGCAGTTCACAAATCCCATCGTAGGCAAAACTTTCTGGCCTCATGAAGCCCCCACACCCTTCAGGAAGAGGCCATGCTGGACAAGAACTCTAGCCTGAGGCACGTCTCATAGTTGACATGACCTCAGTGCAGGAGATCCCGATTCAGCCTCTGCAGAGTGGGCATGCCGTGACCTCGGTCCCAAACCTCACGCTAGCTTGTGTTTTCAGACTTCCTTCCTCACACTCCTGGCAAACAAGCCCTCCGGACTAGGAACTCCGGAACCAAAACCCAGCCCAGTGTCTGCCCAACGGAAGAAAAACGTTTCCCTGTGGGGCTCTCCAGAAAACCCAGATGAGGATCAACCTGCTCGGGCCTCGACGGTACCCGAACTGGATAGGCTGCTCTGGGCACTCATGCTCTGCCTGACACAGCCTGAAGCCAGACGTCCAGACAGACAAGGAGACAGCTGGCCGCACACCCAGCACTTCGGACACGCCATGGTCTTATGCCGTCACCTCATCCTAACCTTGGTTTTCAGATATCTGAACCTAGACATTATATCAATTCTCCACACAGCTGGGTATAGCAAGCACAAAACAGAACTCCTCCTTCCCCATGGCTGTCAAGCTTGCTCTTGGCATGGAGTCACACCTTCAGGGTGGGAGAAACCTTCATGGACCCTGATGCCACGCCCAAACTTGAGTGCTGCTTGGGCACAAAGTCACACTGTGATCCTCAGCATGAGCCCCATGTCAAAGAAAGGCCTGTCAGGGCCTGGACCAAGAGCCCACATATGGGGCTTGCCAAGCCCCTATGCACCCAATCCTCACCACGGTTTGAATTTTCCTGTCGCCCCGCCCGTACCTGGAGCTCTGCTCTGGAATCCCTTTCTTGGAGAGACCCATGAGCCAGACAACACGACTCCACCCTTCCCACAAAATGACCCCAAACTCTTGGGAGCTGGGACAAATCCCCAGAGAGGGATACTCGTCCACAGTACCTGAGGCCACCGCTCCAATCCACGGCTATCCCGGACACAACATCCAGAGACAAAAGCCTGAAGGAACGCCTCCCACTCGCCCTTGTTTCAGAGGCCCAGGAGCTCCCTCTCGGGCTGTACATCCGGCCTGCCATACCCTAGGCGCCACTCATAAGCTGAGTTTGTGTATTCAGACTTCTGTGCCCACAGCCTGGACCCACACACCTCCAGGCTAGGGCCTCTAGGGCCACAGCGAAAGATTGTGCCTGCCCTCTCCAAGGAAAGTGTGCCCAGTCCATTGACCACAACACTACAGGTTAGGGAAAAGCTCCAAGGCCCCTGAGGCCATCAATAGTGTAGGCCCCCCTGGACTAAGAGGGGCTCTCTGACACCAGCGGAGCAACTATCTCCACTTAGACTCTCAGACAGTGTCCCCAGAGACAGAAGGTTGAAATGGACAGGCCCCCAGGCCCTAATCTGAACCTTAGCTTTGGTTTCCATGTTTCCGTCCTCAGAGGACTGTTTTCGTAGACCAGCACACGGGGCTTTTCTGAGGCACCAAACCAAACATCTCTCATCTCTACATGGGCAGCTTTCTTACTGGGATGTATCAAACACTTCAGGTAGGAGAGTTCCGCAGGGCCCCTGAACAACCAGCACATTCCTAGGTCTCCATGGACCCAAACGCACATTATGACGCATCCTCAGGAGAGGCCATTTCAACTCAGCCCCCTGGGTCGCGTGTTCCAGAGGCAGCAGATCAAACATATCTTGTCGCTAATAGCCAATGGGAATGCGAGGCATGCTGTACAGGGATCCATCCTTCGAACCCTGCTCTCCAGTCCTTCCGTATGGTATGTCCTGGAGCCATGCAACAGGACTCGAATGTCCCGCAGAAGGAAACCTTGTGGTTTGGGGCAACCTCCAAACTCAGCGTGGGAAAACTTCCTTGGCCTCATGAGGCCCCCACTTCATGAAGGTGCCATCATGGACACATACTCCAGCCTCAGCCAACGTCTGATCCTCAGCCTGACTTCAGATGCAGGAGATTTTGATTCAGCCTCTGCAGAGTGGACCTGCTCTGCCCTTGGCTCCAATCCTCACCCTAGCTTGTGTTTTCAGACTTCCGTCCTCACACTCCTGGCCCACAAACCCTCCCTACTGGGAATTCTCCAGAATATGAGAAACCTCAAGGCCCCCGAGGACATCCCACTACTGGGAGCCTCCCTGGACACACAGGGGCATTCGGACACAAGCTGAGCAGCTACCTCCACGAAGGCATGCACACAGATGTCAACAGAGATAGACGGTTGAGCCGGACAGGCCCTTAGGCCCTAATCTCAACTCTTGCTTTGGTTTCCAGGTGTCACTCCTCAGAGGCTTTGGTTCGAAGAACAGGATATGGGGCTTGCGTGAGGCACAGAACAGAACTCCTCTCGTCTCCACAAGGGAACCTTCCTTGTTGGAGCCGTGTCAAACACCTCAGGTTGGAGAAACCTGCAGAGACCCTGAGCCACCTCCACATTCCCTGGTCTCCCAGGCCACCAAGCCACAGGAGGATTCATCTTCAGGAGTGTCCATTTCAACTCTCCCCTCTGGGTAACTCACCCAGGAGCCCGCAGATTGAGCCTGCATTTCCTGACTAAAGAGAGGCAATAAGAGTTGGCGTTCCCAGGCATCCATGCTTAGACACCTGTCTCGAGTCTTTCCGTATGGGGCCTTCTGGAACCATCCAATAGGACTCGACTGTCGTGCAGAAGGAAACCTTGAGGTTTGGAGTAGTTCACAAATCCCATCGTAGGCAAGCCTCCCTGGCCTCATGAAGCCCCCACACCCTTCAGGAAGAGGCCATGCGGGACAAAAACTCTAGCCTGAGGCACGTCTCATAGTTGACATGACCTCAGTGCAGGAGATCTGGATTCAGCCTCTGCAGCGTGGGCCTGCCGTGCCCTCGGGCCCAAACCTCACGCTAGCTTGTGTTTTCAGACTTCCTTCCTCACACTCCTGGGAAACAAGCCCTCCGGACTAGGATCTCCAGAACGACAACCCAGCCCAGTGTCTGCCCAACGGAAGAGAAACGTTTCCCTGGGGGGCTCTCCAGAAAACCCAGATGAGGATCAACCTGCTCGGGCCTCGACGGTACCCGAACTGGATAGGCTGCTCTGGGCACTCATGCTCTGTCAGACACAGCCTGAAGCCAGACGTCCAGACAGACAAGGAGACAGCTGGCCGCACACCCAGCACTTCGGACACGCCATGGTCTTATGCCGTCACCTCTTCCTAACCTTGGTTTTCAGATATCTGAACCTAGACATTATATCAATTCTCCACACAGCTGGGTATCGCACGCACAAAACAGAACTCCTCCTTCCCCATGGCTGTAAAGCTTGCTCTTGGCATGGAGTCACACCTTCAGGGTGGGAGAAACCTTCATGGCCCCTGATGCCACGCCCAAACTTGAGTGCATCTTGGGCACAAATTTACACTGTGACCCTCAGCATGACCCCATGTCAAAGAAAGGCCTGTCAGGGCCTGCACCAAGAGCCCGCATATGGGGCTTGCCAAGCCTTTATGCACCCAATCCTCACCAGTGTTTGAGTTTTCCAGTCGCCCAGCCCTTACCTGGGGCTCTGCTCTGGAGTCCCTTTCTTGGAGAGGCACATGAGCCAGACAACACGACTCCACCCTCCCTACTGGGAATTCTGGGGCCACAATGAAGCACTGTGCCTGCCTCCCAAGAGAAAAACATTGTCTATGGCGCTGCCCAGAAACCCCATATGAGGATCAAACTGCTTGGCCCTCGGCAACACCCCAATTGCATAGGCTACCTTAAACAGTGATGCTCTGTCGCAAATAGCCTGAGCCCAGACCTTCCAACAGACACCGACACAGCTGGCTGCACACCCAGCACATTGGACCCGACACTGCCTTAGGCCACCATCCATTCCCAACCTGGGTTTTCAGTCATCGGAACCTAGACCTTATCTCCAATCCCTGCACAGGGGGGAACCTGATGCACAAGTCAGAACCCCTCCTTCCCCCTGGCAAGAAACCTTGCTGCTGGCAGTGAGTCAAACCTTCAGTGTAGGAGAAAACGGCATGGCCCATGAGGCCACGCCCAAGCGTGAGGGCCGCCTTGGGCACAAACACACATTGTGACCCTCAGCGTGAGTACCTTATTCAAGTAATGCCTCTCAGTGACTGGACCAAGAGCCCGCATATGTGGCTTGCCATGCCCATAGGCACCCAGGACTAACTAGATGGTGTGTATTCCAGTTGAGGGAACCCACTGCTGTGCTCTAGAGTCCCTCTCCTGGGGGTTCCCCTGTGGCAGAAAACAATACTCTTCATTCCCACAGAATGAACACAAACACTTGGGAGCTTGGACAATCCCCTGAGAGGAAGGCTCTTCCTCGGCCTCTGAGACAACCCCTACCCTGACCGGACACTGTAAACGCAACACCCAGAGACAAAATCCTGAGTGACTGCCTCCCACTTGCCCTACTTTGATTTCCAGAGGATCTCCCCTCACGGACTAGAGATCAGGCCTGCCATTACATTGGCCCCTAGCTGAGCCAAGTTTGCTTTTTCAGACATCTGTCCCCACAGCCCTGGCAAACAGAGCCTCTAGGCTGGGTCCTCTGGAGCCATACCACAGGACCGTGCCTGCTCTCTCCTGGGAAACTGTGTCCATTCCTTTGGCCACACACCTCCAGAATATGAGAAACCTCAAGGCCTCCGAGGACATCCCACTACTGGGAGCCTCACTGGACTCACAGGGGCATTCGGACACAAGCTGAGCAGCTACATCCATGAATGCATGCACACAGATGACAACAGAGATAGAAGGTTGAGCCGGACAGGCCTTTAGGCCGTAGTCTCAACTCTTACTTTGGTTTCCAGGTGTCACTCCTCAGAGGCTTTGGTTCGAAGAACAGGGTATGGGGCTTTCCTGAGGCACGGAACAGAACTCCTCTCGTCTCCACATGGGAAGTTTCCTTGTTGGAGCCGTGTCAAACACCTCATGTAGGAGAATCCTGCAGAGTCCCTGAGCCACCTCCACATTCCAAGGTCTCCCAGGCCACCAAGCCACAGTAGGACTCATCTTCAGGAGAGTCCATTTCAACTCTCCCCTCTGGGTAGCTCACCCAGGAGCCCGCAGATTGAGCCTGCCTTGTCCTGACTAAAGAGTGGGAATATGAGGTGGCGTTCCCAGGCATCAATGCTTAGACACCTGCTCTCGAGTCTTTCCATATGGGGCCTCTTGGAACCATCCAATAGGACTCGACTGTCGTGCAGAAGGTAACCTTCAGTTTTGGAGCAGTTCACAAATCCCATCGTAGGCAAAACTTTCTGGCCTCATGAAGCCCCCACACCCTTCAGGAAGAGGCCATGCTGGACAAGAACTCTAGCCTGAGGCACGTCTCATAGTTGACATGACCTCAGTGCAGGAGATCCCGATTCAGCCTCTGCAGAGTGGGCATGCCGTGACCTCGGTCCCAAACCTCACGCTAGCTTGTGTTTTCAGACTTCCTTCCTCACACTCCTGGCAAACAAGCCCTCCAGACTAGGAACTCCAGAACCAAAACCCAGCCCAGTGTCTGCCCAACGGAAGAAAAACGTTTCCCTGTGGGGCTCTCCAGAAAACCCAGATGAGGATCAACCTGCTCGGGCCTCGACGGTACCCGAACTGGATAGGCTGCTCTGGGCACTCATGCTCTGCCTGACACAGCCTGAAGCCAGACGTCCAGACAGACAAGGAGACAGCTGGCCGCACACCCAGCACTTCGGACACGCCATGGTCTTATGCCGTCACCTCATCCTAACCTTGGTTTTCAGATATCTGAACCTAGACATTATATCAATTCTCCACACAGCTGGGTATAGCAAGCACAAAACAGAACTCCTCCTTCCCCATGGCTGTCAAGCTTGCTCTTGGCATGGAGTCACACCTTCAGGGTGGGAGAAACCTTCATGGCCCCTGATGCCACGCCCAAACTTGAGTGCTGCTTGGGCACAAATTCACACTGTGATCCTCAGCATGAGCCCCATGTCAAAGAAAGGCCTGTCAGGGCCTGGACCAAGAGCCCACATATGGGGCTTGCCAAGCCCCTATGCACCCAATCCTCACCACGGTTTGAATTTTCCAGTCGCCCCGCCCGTACCTGGAGCTCTGCTCTGGAATCCCTTTCTTGGAGAGACCCATGAGCCAGACAACACGACTCCACCCTTCCCACAAAATGACCCCAAACTCTTGGGAGCTGGGACAAATCCCCAGAGAGGGATACTCGTCCACAGTACCTGAGGCCACCGCTCCAATCCACGGCTATCCCGGACACAACATCCAGAGACAAAAGCCTGAAGGAACGCCTCCCACTCGCCCTTGTTTCAGAGGCCCAGGAAATCCCTCTCGGGCTGTACATCCGGCCTGCCATACCCTAGGCGCCACTCATAAGCTGAGTTTGTGTATTCAGACTTCTGTGCCCACAGCCTGGACCCACACACCTCCAGGCTAGGGCCTCTAGGGCCACAGCGAAAGATTGTGCCTGCCCTCTCCAAGGAAAGTGTGCCCAGTCCATTGACCACAACACTACAGGTTAGGGAAAAGCTCCAAGGCCCCTGAGGCCATCAATAGTGTAGGCCCCCCTGGACTAAGAGGGGCTCTCTGACACCAGCGGAGCAACTATCTCCACTTAGACTCTCAGACAGTGTCCCCAGAGACAGAAGGTTGAAATGGACAGGCCCCCAGGCCCTAATCTGAACCTTAGCTTTGGTTTCCATGTTTCCGTCCTCAGAGGACTGTTTTCGTAGACCAGCACACGGGGCTTTTCTGAGGCACCAAACCAAACATCTCTCATCTCTACATGGGCAGCTTTCTTACTGGGATGTATCAAACACTTCAGGTAGGAGAGTTCCGCAGGGCCCCTGAACAACCAGCACATTCCTAGGTCTCCATGGACCCAAACGCACATTATGACGCATCCTCAGGAGAGGCCATTTCAACTCAGCCCCCTGGGTCGCGTGTTCCAGAGGCAGCAGATCAAACATATCTTGTCGCTAATAGCCAATGGGAATGCGAGGCATGCTGTACAGGGATCCATCCTTCGAACCCTGCTCTCCAGTCCTTCCGTATGGTATGTCCTGGAGCCATGCAACAGGACTCGAATGTCCCGCAGAAGGAAACCTTGTGGTTTGGGGCAACCTCCAAACTCAGCGTGGGAAAACTTCCTTGGCCTCATGAGGCCCCCACTTCATGAAGGTGCCATCATGGACACATACTCCAGCCTCAGCCAACGTCTGATCCTCAGCCTGACTTCAGATGCAGGAGATTTTGATTCAGCCTCTGCAGAGTGGACCTGCTCTGCCCTTGGCTCCAATCCTCACCCTAGCTTGTGTTTTCAGACTTCCGTCCTCACACTCCTGGCCCACAAACCCTCCCTACTGGGAATTCTCCAGAATATGAGAAACCTCAAGGCCCCCGAGGACATCCCACTACTGGGAGCCTCCCTGGACACACAGGGGCATTCGGACACAAGCTGAGCAGCTACCTCCACGAAGGCATGCACACAGATGTCAACAGAGATAGACGGTTGAGCCGGACAGGCCCTTAGGCCCTAATCTCAACTCTTGCTTTGGTTTCCAGGTGTCACTCCTCAGAGGCTTTGGTTCGAAGAACAGGATATGGGGCTTGCGTGAGGCACAGAACAGAACTCCTCTCGTCTCCACAAGGGAACCTTCCTTGTTGGAGCCGTGTCAAACACCTCAGGTTGGAGAAACCTGCAGAGACCCTGAGCCACCTCCACATTCCCTGGTCTCCCAGGCCACCAAGCCACAGGAGGATTCATCTTCAGGAGTGTCCATTTCAACTCTCCCCTCTGGGTAACTCACCCAGGAGCCCGCAGATTGAGCCTGCATTTCCTGACTAAAGAGAGGCAATAAGAGTTGGCGTTCCCAGGCATCCATGCTTAGACACCTGTCTCGAGTCTTTCCGTATGGGGCCTTCTGGAACCATCCAATAGGACTCGACTGTCGTGCAGAAGGAAACCTTGAGGTTTGGAGTAGTTCACAAATCCCATCGTAGGCAAGCCTCCCTGGCCTCATGAAGCCCCCACACCCTTCAGGAAGAGGCCATGCGGGACAAAAACTCTAGCCTGAGGCACGTCTCATAGTTGACATGACCTCAGTGCAGGAGATCTGGATTCAGCCTCTGCAGCGTGGGCCTGCCGTGCCCTCGGGCCCAAACCTCACGCTAGCTTGTGTTTTCAGACTTCCTTCCTCACACTCCTGGGAAACAAGCCCTCCGGACTAGGATCTCCAGAACGACAACCCAGCCCAGTGTCTGCCCAACGGAAGAGAAACGTTTCCCTGGGGGGCTCTCCAGAAAACCCAGATGAGGATCAACCTGCTCGGGCCTCGACGGTACCCGAACTGGATAGGCTGCTCTGGGCACTCATGCTCTGTCAGACACAGCCTGAAGCCAGACGTCCAGACAGACAAGGAGACAGCTGGCCGCACACCCAGCACTTCGGACACGCCATGGTCTTATGCCGTCACCTCTTCCTAACCTTGGTTTTCAGATATCTGAACCTAGACATTATATCAATTCTCCACATAGCTGGGTATCGCACGCACAAAACAGAACTCCTCCTTCCCCATGGCTGTAAAGCTTGCTCTTGGCATGGAGTCACACCTTCAGGGTGGGAGAAACCTTCATGGCCCCTGATGCCACGCCCAAACTTGAGTGCATCTTGGGCACAAATTTACACTGTGACCCTCAGCATGACCCCATGTCAAAGAAAGGCCTGTCAGGGCCTGCACCAAGAGCCCGCATATGGGGCTTGCCAAGCCTTTATGCACCCAATCCTCACCAGTGTTTGAGTTTTCCAGTCGCCCAGCCCTTACCTGGGGCTCTGCTCTGGAGTCCCTTTCTTGGAGAGGCACATGAGCCAGACAACACGACTCCACCCTCCCTACTGGGAATTCTGGGGCCACAATGAAGCACTGTGCCTGCCTCCCAAGAGAAAAACATTGTCTATGGCGCTGCCCAGAAACCCCAAATGAGGATCAAACTGCTTGGCCCTCGGCAACACCCCAATTGCATAGGCTACCTTAAACAGTGATGCTCTGTCGCAAATAGCCTGAGCCCAGACCTTCCAACAGACACCGACACAGCTGGCTGCACACCCAGCACATTGGACCCGACACTGCCTTAGGCCACCATCCATTCCCAACCTGGGTTTTCAGTCATCGGAACCTAGACCTTATCTCCAATCCCTGCACAGGGGGGAACCTGATGCACAAGTCAGAACCCCTCCTTCCCCCTGGCAAGAAACCTTGCTGCTGGCAGTGAGTCAAACCTTCAGTGTAGGAGAAAACGGCATGGCCCATGAGGCCACGCCCAAGCGTGAGGGCCGCCTTGGGCACAAACACACATTGTGACCCTCAGCGTGAGTACCTTATTCAAGTAACGCCTCTCAGTGACTGGACCAAGAGCCCGCATATGTGGCTTGCCATGCCCATAGGCACCCAGGACTAACTAGATGGTGTGTATTCCAGTTGAGGGAACCCACTGCTGTGCTCTAGAGTCCCTCTCCTGGGGGTTCCCCTGTGGCAGAAAACAGTACTCTTCATTCCCACAGAATGAACAGAAACACTTGAAAGCTTGGACAATCCCCTGAGAGGAAGGCTCTTCCTCGGCCTCTGAGACAACCCCTACCCTGACCGGACACTGTAAACGCAACACCCAGAGACAAAATCCTGAGTGACTGCCTCCCACTTGCCCTACTTTGATTTCCAGAGGATCTCCCCTCACGGACTAGAGATCAGGCCTGCCATTACATTGGCCCCTAGCTGAGCCAAGTTTGCTTTTTCAGACATCTGTCCCCACAGCCCTGGCAAACAGAGCCTCTAGGCTGGGTCCTCTGGAGCCATACCACAGGACCGTGCCTGCTCTCTCCTGGGAAACTGTGTCCATTCCTTTGGCCACACACCTCCAGAATATGAGAAACCTCAAGGCCTCCGAGGACATCCCACTACTGGGAGCCTCACTGGACTCACAGGGGCATTCGGACACAAGCTGAGCAGCTACATCCATGAATGCATGCACACAGATGACAACAGAGATAGAAGGTTGAGCCGGACAGGCCTTTAGGCCGTAGTCTCAACTCTTACTTTGGTTTCCAGGTGTCACTCCTCAGAGGCTTTGGTTCGAAGAACAGGGTATGGGGCTTTCCTGAGGCACGGAACAGAACTCCTCTCGTCTCCACATGGGAAGTTTCCTTGTTGGAGCCGTGTCAAACACCTCATGTTGGAGAATCCTGCAGAGTCCCTGAGCCACCTCCACATTCCAACGTCTCCCAGGGCACCAAGCCACAGTTGGGCTCATCTTCAGGAGAGTCCATTTCAACTCTCCCCTCTGGGTAGCTCACCCAGGAGCCCGCAGATTGAGCCTGCCTTGTCCTGACTAAAGAGTGGGAATATGAGGTGGCGTTCCCAGGCATCCATGCTTAGACACCTGCTCTCGAGTCTTTCCATATGGGGCCTCTTGGAACCATCCAATAGGACTCGACTGTCGTGCAGAAGGTAACCTTCAGTTTTGGAGCAGTTCACAAATCCCATCGTAGGCAAAACTTTCTGGCCTCATGAAGCCCCCACACCCTTCAGGAAGAGGCCATGCTGGACAAGAACTCTAGCCTGAGGCACGTCTCATAGTTGACATGACCTCAGTGCAGGAGATCCCGATTCAGCCTCTGCAGAGTGGGCCTGCCGTGACCTCGGTCCCAAACCTCACGCTAGCTTGTGTTTTCAGACTTCCTTCCTCACACTCCTGGCAAACAAGCCCTCCGGACTAGGAACTCCAGAACCAAAACCCAGCCCAGTGTCTGCCCAACGGAAGAAAAACGTTTCCCTGTGGGGCTCTCCAGAAAACCCAGATGAGGATCAACCTGCTCGGGCCTCGACGGTACCCGAACTGGATAGGCTGCTATGGGCACTCATGCTCTGCCTGACACAGCCTGAAGCCAGACGTCCAGACAGACAAGGAGACAGCTGGCCGCACACCCAGCACTTCGGACACGCCATGGTCTTATGCCGTCACCTCATCCTAACCTTGGTTTTCAGATATCTGAACCTAGACATTATATCAATTCTCCACACAGCTGGGTATAGCAAGCACAAAACAGAACTCCTCCTTCCCCATGGCTGTCAAGCTTGCTCTTGGCATGGAGTCACACCTTCAGGGTGGGAGAAACCTTCATGGCCCCTGATGCCACGCCCAAACTTGAGTGCTGCTTGGGCACAAATTCACACTGTGATCCTCAGCATGAGCCCCATGTCAAAGAAAGGCCTGTCAGGGCCTGGACCAAGAGCCCACATATGGGGCTTGCCAAGCCCCTATGCACCCAATCCTCACCATGGTTTGAATTTTCCAGTCGCCCCGCCCGTACCTGGAGCTCTGCTCTGGAATCCCTTTCTTGGAGAGACCCATGAGCCAGACAACACGACTCCACCCTTCCCACAAAATGACCCCAAACTCTTGGGAGCTGGGACAAATCCCCAGAGAGGAATACTCGTCCACAGTACCTGAGGCCACCGCTCCAATCCACGGCTATCCCGGACACAACATCCAGAGACAAAAGCCTGAAGGAACGCCTCCCACTCGCCCTTGTTTCAGAGGCCCAGGAGCTCCCTCTCGGGCTGTACATCCAGCCTGCCATACCCTAGGCGCCACTCATAAGCTGAGTTTGTGTATTCAGACTTCTGTGCCCACAGCCTGGACCCACACACCTCCAGGCTAGGGCCTCTAGGGCCACAGCGAAAGATTGTGCCTGCCCTCTCCAAGGAAAGTGTGCCCAGTCCATTGACCACAACACTACAGGTTAGGGAAAAGCTCCAAGGCCCCTGAGGCCATCAATAGTTAGGCCACACTGGACTAAGAGGGGCTCTCTGACACCAGCGGAGCAACTATCTCCACTTAGACTCTCAGACAGTGTCCCCAGAGACAGAAGGTTGAAATGGACAGGCCCCCAGGCCCTAATCTGAACCTTAGCTTTGGTTTCCATGTTTCCGTTCTCAGAGGACTGTTTTCGTAGACCAGCACATGGGGCTTTTCTGAGGCACCAAACCAAACCTCTGTCATCTCCACATGGGCAGCTTTCTTACTGGGATGTATCTAACACTTCAGGTAGGAGAGTTCCGCAGGGCCACTGAACAACCAGCACTTTCCAAGGTCTCCATGGACCCAAACGCACATTATGACGCATCCTCAGGAGAGGCCATTTCAACTCAGCCCCCTGGGTCGCGTGTTCCAGAGGCAGCAGATCAAACATATCTTGTCACTAATAGCCAATGGGAATGCGAGGCATGCTGTACAGGGATCCATCCTTCGAACCCTGCTCTCCAGTCCTTCCGTATGGTATGTCCTGGAGCCATGCAACAGGACTCGAATGTCCCGCAGAAGGAAACCTTGTGGTTTGGGGAAACCTCCAAACTCAGCGTGGGAAAACTTCCTTGGCCTCATGAGGCCCCCACTTCATGAAGGTGCCATCATGGACACATACTCCAGCCTCAGCCAACGTCTGATCCTCAGCCTCACTTCAGATGCAGGAGATTTTGATTCAGCCTCTGCAGAGTGGGCCTGCTCTGACCTTGGTTCCAATCCTCACACTAGCTTGTGTTTTCAGACTTCCGTCCTCACACTCCTGGCCCACAAACCCTCCCTACTGGGAATTCTGGGGCCACAATGAAGCACTGTGCCTGCCTTCCAGGAGAAAAACATTGTCTATGGCGCTGCCCTGAAACCCCAAATGAGGATCAAACAGCTTGGCCCTCGGCAACACCCCAATTGCATAGGCTACCTTAAACAGTGATGCTCTGTCGCAAATAGCCTGAGCCCAGACCTTCCAACAGACACTGACACAGCTGGCTGCACACCCAGCACATTGGACCCGACACTGCCTTAGGCCACCATCCATTCCCAACCTGGGTTTTCAGTCATCGGAACCTAGACCTTATCTCCAATCCCTGCACAGGGGGGAACCTGATGCACAAGTCAGAACCCCTCCTTCCCCCTGGCAAGAAAACTTGCTGCTGGCAGTGAGTCAAACCTTCAGTGTAGGAGAAAACGGCATGGCCCATGAGGCCACGCCCAAGCGTGAGGGCCGCCTTGGGCACAAACACACATTGTGAACCTCAGCGTGAGTACCTTATTCAAGTAACGCCTCTCAGTGACAGGACAAAAAGCCCGCATATGTGGCTTGCCATGCCCATAGGCACCCAGGACTAACTAGATGGTGTGTATTCCAGTTGAGGGAACCCACTGCTGTGCTCTAGAGTCCCTCTACTGGGGGGTCCCCTGTGGCAGAAAACAGTACTCTTCATTCCCACTCCCTCGGCTTCTAAGAGAACCCCTACCCTGACCGGACACTGTAAACGCAACACCCAGAGACAAAATCCTGAGTGACTGCCTCCCACTTGCCCTACTTTGATTTCCAGAGGATCTCCCTTCACGGACTAGAGATCAGGCCTGCCATTATATTGGCCCCTAGCTGAGCCAAGTTTGCTTTTTCAGACATCTGTCCCCACAGCCCTGGCAAACACAGCCTCTAGGCTGGGTCCTCTGGAGCCATACCACAGGACCGTGCCTTCTCTCTCCTGGGAAACTGTGTCCATTCCTTTGGCCACACACCTCCAGAATATGAGTAACCTCAAGGCCTCCGAGGACATCCCACTACTGGGAGCCTCACTGGACTCACAGGGGCAATCGGACACAAGCTGAGCAGCTACATCCATGAATGCATTCACACAGATATCATCAGAGATAGAAGGTTGAGCCGGACAGGCCTTTAGGCCGTAGTCTCAACTCTTGCTTTGGTTTCCAGGTGTCACTCCTCAGAGGCTTTGGTTCGAAGAACAGGGTATGGGGCTTTCCTGAGGCACGGAACAGAACTCCTCTCGTCTCCACATGGGAAGTTTCCTTGTTGGAGCCGTGTCAAACACCTCATGTTGGAGAATCCTGCAGAGTCCCTGAGCCACCTCCACATTCCAAGGTCTCCCAGGCCACCAAGCCACAGTAGGACTCATCTTCAGGAGAGTCCATTTCAACTCTCCCCTCTGGGTAGCTCACCCAGGAGCCCGCAGATTGAGCCTGCCTTGTCCTGACTAAAGAGTGGGAATATGAGGTGGCGTTCCCAGGCATCCATGCTTAGACACCTGCTCTCGAGTCTTTCCATATGGGGCCTCTTGGAACCATCCAATAGGACTCGACTGTCGTGCAGAAGGTAACCTTCAGTTTTGGAGCAGTTCACAAATCCCATCGTAGGCAAAACTTTCTGGCCTCATGAAGCCCCCACACCCTTCAGGAAGAGGCCATGCTGGACAAGAAATCTAGCCTGAGGCACGTCTCATAGTTGACATGACCTCAGTGCAGGAGATCCCGATTCAGCCTCTGCAGAGTGGGCCTGCCGTGACCTCGGTCCCAAACCTCACGCTAGCTTGTGTTTTCAGACTTCCTTCCTCACACTCCTGGCAATAAGCCCTCTGGAGTAGGAACTCGAGAACCAAAACCCAGCCCAGTGTCTGCCCAACGGAAGAAAAACGTTTCCTTGTGGGGCTCTCCAGAAAACCCAGATGAGGATCAACCTGCTCGGGCCTCGACGGTACCCGAACTGGATAGGCTGCTCTGGGCACTCATGCTCTGCCTGACACAGCCTGAAGCCAGACGTCCAGACAGACAAAAAGACAGCTGGCCGCACACCCAGCACTTCGGACATGCCATGGTCTTATGCCGTCACCTCATCCTAACCTTGGTTTTCAGATATCTGAACCTAGACATTATATCAATTCTCCACACAGCTGGGTATAGCAAGCACAAAACAGAACTCCTCCTTCCCCATGGCTGTCAAGCTTGCTCTTGGCATGGAGTCACACCTTCAGGGTGGGAGAAACCTACATGGCCCCTGATGCAACGCCCAAACTTGAGTGCTGCTTGGGCACAAATTCACACTGTGATCCTCAGCATGAGCCCCATGTCAAAGAAAGGCCTGTCAGGGCCTGGACCAAGAGCCCACATATGGGGCTTGCCAAGCCCCTATGCACCCAATCCTCACCACGGTTTGAATTTTCCAGTCGCCCCGCCCGTACCTGGAGCTCTGCTCTGGAATCCCTTTCTTGGAGAGACCCATGAGCCAGACAACACGACACCACCCTTCCCACAAAATGACCCCAATCTCTTGGGAGCTGGGACAAATCCCCAGAGAGGGATACTCCTCCACTGTACCTGAGGCCACCGCTCCAATCCACGGCTATCCCGGACACAACATCCAGAGACAAAAGCCTGAAGGAACGCCTCCCACTCGCCCTTGTTTCAGAGGCCCAGGAGCTCCCTCTCGGGCTGTACATCCGGCCTGCCATACCCTAGGCGCCACTCATAAGCTGAGTTTGTGTATTCAGACTTCTGTGCCCACAGCCTGGACCCACACACCTCCAGGCTAGGGCCTCTAGGGCCACAGCGAAAGATTGTGCCTGCCCTCTCCAAGGAAAGTGTGCCCAGTCCATTGACCACAACACTACAGGTTAGGGAAAAGCTCCAAGGCCCCTGAGGCCATCAATAGTTAGACCCCCTGGACTAAGAGGGGCTCTCTGACACCAGCGGAGCAACTATCTCCACTTAGACTCTCAGACAGTGTCCCCAGAGACAGAAGGTTGAAATGGACAGGCCCCCAGGCCCTAATCTGAACCTTAGCTTTGGTTTCCATGTTTCCGTTCTCAGAGGACTGTTTTCGTAGACCAGCACAAGGGGGTTTTCTGAGGCACCAAACCAGACCTCTCTCATCTCCACATGGGCAGCTTTCTTACTGGGATGTATCAAACACTTCAGGTAGGAGAGTTCCGCAGGGCCACTGAACAACCAGCACTTTCCAAGGTCTCCATGGACCCAAACGCACATTATGACGCATCCTCAGGAGAGGCCATTTCAACTCAGCCCCCTGGGTCGCGTGTTCCAGAGGCAGCAGATCAAACATATCTTGTCACTAATAGCCAATGGGAATGCGAGGCATGCTGTACAGGGATCCATCCTTCGAACCCTGCTCTCCAGTCCTTCCGTATGGTATGTCCTGGAGCCATGCAACAGGACTCGAATGTCCCGCAGAAGGAAACCTTGTGGTTTGGGGCAACCTCCAAACTCAGCGTGGGAAAACTTCCTTGGCCTCATGAGGCCCCCACTTCATGAAGGTGCCATCATGGACACATACTCCAGCCTCAGCCAACGTCTGATCCTCAGCCTGACTTCAGATGCAGGAGATTTTGATTCAGCCTCTGCAGAGTGGGCCTGCTCTGCCCTTGGTTCCAATCCTCACACTAGCTTGTGTTTTCAGACTTCCGTCCTCACACTCCTGGCCCACAAACCCTCCCTACTGGGAATTCTGGGGCCACAATGAAGCACTGTGCCTGCCTCCCAGGAGAAAAACATTGTCTATGGCGCTGCCCTGAAACCCCAAATGAGGATCAAACAGCTTGGCCCTCGGCAACACCCCAATTGCATAGGCTACCTTAAACAGTGATGCTCTGTCGCAAATAGCCTGAGCCCAGACCTTCCAACAGACACCGACACAGCTGGCTGCACACCCAGCACATTGGACCCGCCACTGCCTTAGGCCACCATCCATTCCCAACCTGGGTTTTCAGTCATCGGAACCTAGACCTTATCTCCAATCCCTGCACAGGGGGGAACCTGATGCACAAGTCAGAACCCCTCCTTCCCCCTGGCAAGAAACCTTGCTGCTGGCAGTGAGTCAAACCTTCAGTGTAGGAGAAAACGGCATGGCCCATGAGGCCACGCCCAAGCGTGAGGGCCGCCTTGGGCACAAACACACATTGTGACCCTCAGCGTGAGTACCTTATTCAAGTAACGCCTCTCAGTGACAGGACCAAAAGCCCGCATATGTGGCTTGCCATGCCCATAGGCACCCAGGACTAACCAGATGGTGTGTATTCCAGTTGAGGGAACCCACTGCTGTGCTCTAGAGTCCCTCTCCTGGGGGGTCCCCTGTGGCAGAAAACAGTACTCTTCATTCCCACTCCCTCGGCCTCTAAGACAACCCCTACCCTGACCGGACACTGTAAACGCAACACCCAGAGACAAAATCCTGAGTGACTGCCTCCCACTTGCCCTACTTTGATTTCCAGAGGATCTCTTTTCACGGACTAGAGATCAGGCCTGCCATTATAATGGCCCCTAGCTGAGCCAAGTTTGCTTTTTCAGACATCTGTCCCCACAGCCCTGGCAAACACAGCCTCTAGGCTGGGTCCTCTGGAGCCATACCACAGGACTGTGCCTTCTCTCTCCTGGGAAACTGTGTCCATTCCTTTGGCCACACACCTCCAGAATATGAGTAACCTCAAGGCCTCCGAGGACATCCCACTACTGGGAGCCTCACTGGACTCACAGGGGCATTCGGACACAAGCTGAGCAGCTACATCCATGAATGCATGCACACAGATATCATCAGAGATAGAAGGTTGAGCCGGACAGGCCTTTAGGCCGTAGTCTCAACTCTTGCTTTGGTTTCCAGGTGTCACTCCTCAGAGGCTTTGGTTCGAAGAACAGGGTATGGGGCTTTCCTGAGGCACGGAACAGAACTCCTCTCGTCTCCACATGGGAAGTTTCCTTGTTGGAGCCGTGTCAAACACCTCATGTTGGAGAATCCTGCAGAGTCCCTGAGCCACCTCCACATTCCAACGTCTCCCAGGGCACCAAGCCACAGTTGGGCTCATCTTCAGGAGAGTCCATTTCAACTCTCCCCTCTGGGTAGCTCACCCAGGAGCCCGCAGATTGAGCCTGCCTTGTCCTGACTAAAGAGTGGGAATATGAGGTGGCGTTCCCAGGCATCCATGCTTAGACACCTGCTCTCGAGTCTTTCCATATGGGGCCTCTTGGAACCATCCAATAGGACTCGACTGTCGTGCAGAAGGTAACCTTCAGTTTTGGAGCAGTTCACAAATCCCATCGTAGGCAAAACTTTCTGGCCTCATGAAGCCCCCACACCCTTCAGGAAGAGGCCATGCTGGACAAGAACTCTAGCCTGAGGCACGTCTCATAGTTGACATGACCTCAGTGCAGGAGATCCCGATTCAGCCTCTGCAGAGTGGGCATGCCGTGACCTCGGTCCCAAACCTCACGCTAGCTTGTGTTTTCAGACTTCCTTCCTCACACTCCTGGCAATAAGCCCTCCGGACTAGGAACTCCAGAACCAAAACCCAGCCCAGTGTCTGCCCAACGGAAGAAAAACGTTTCCCTGTGGGGCTCTCCAGAAAACCCAGATGAGGATCAACCTGCTCGGGCCTCGACGGTACCCGAACTGGATAGGCTGCTCTGGGCACTCATGCTCTGCCTGACACAGCCTGAAGCCAGACGTCCAGACAGACAAGGAGACAGCTGGCCGCACACCCAGCACTTCGGACACGCCATGGTCTTATGCCGTCACCTCATCCTAACCTTGGTTTTCAGATATCTGAACCTAGACATTATATCAATTCTCCACACAGCTGGGTATAGCAAGCACAAAACAGAACTCCTCCTTCCCCATGGCTGTCAAGCTTGCTCTTGGCATGGAGTCACACCTTCAGGGTGGGAGAAACCTTCATGGCCCCTGATGCCACGCCCAAACTTGAGTGCTGCTTGGGCACAAATTCACACTGTGATCCTCAGCATGAGCCCCATGTCAAAGAAAGGCCTGTCAGGGCCTGGACCAAGAGCCCACATATGGGGCTTGCCAAGCCCCTATGCACCCAATCCTCACCACGGTTTGAATTTTCCAGTCGCCCCGCCCGTACCTGGAGCTCTGCTCTGGAATCCCTTTCTTGGAGAGACCCATGAGCCAGACAACACGACTCCACCCTTCCCACAAAATGACCCCAAACTCTTGGGAGCTGGGACAAATCCCCAGAGAGGGATACTCGTCCACAGTACCTGAGGCCACCGCTCCAATCCACGGCTATCCCGGACACAACATCCAGAGACAAAAGCCTGAAGGAACGCCTCCCACTCGCCCTTGTTTCAGAGGCCCAGGAGCTCCCTCTCGGGCTGTACATCCGGCCTGCCATACCCTAGGCGCCACTCATAAGCTGAGTTTGTGTATTCAGACTTCTGTGCCCACAGCCTGGACCCACACACCTCCAGGCTAGGGCCTCTAGGGCCACAGCGAAAGATTGTGCCTGCCCTCTCCAAGGAAAGTGTGCCCAGTCCATTGACCACAACACTACAGGTTAGGGAAAAGCTCCAAGGCCCCGGAGGCCATCAATAGTGTAGGCCCCCCTGGACTAAGAGGGGCTCTCTGACACCAGCGGAGCAACTATCTCCACTTAGACTCTCAGACAGTGTCCCCAGAGACAGAAGGTTGAAATGGACAGGCCCCCAGGCCCTAATCTGAACCTTAGCTTTGGTTTCCATGTTTCCGTTCTCAGAGGACTGTTTTCGTAGACCAGCACATGGGGCTCTTCTGAGGCACCAAACCAAACATCTCTCATCTCCACATGGGCAGCTTTCTTACTGGGATGTATCAAACACTTCAGGTAGGAGAGTTCCGCAGGGCCACTGAACAACCAGCACATTCCAAGGTCTCCATGGACCCAAACGCACATTATGACGCATCCTCAGGAGAGGCCATTTCAACTCAGCCCCCTGGGTCGCGTGTTCCAGAGGCAGCAGATCAAACATATCTTGTCGCTAATAGCCAATGGGAATGCGAGGCATGCTGTACAGGGATCCATCCTTCGAACCCTGCTCTCCAGTCCTTCCGTATGGTATGTCCTGGAGCCATGCAACAGGACTCGAATGTCCCGCAGAAGGAAACCTTGTGGTTTGGGGCAACCTCCAAACTCAGCGTGGGAAAACTTCCTTGGCCTCATGAGGCCCCCACTACATGAAGGTGCCATCATGGACACATACTCCAGCCTCAGCCAACGTCTGATCCTCAGCCTGACTTCAGATGCAGGAGATTTTGATTCAGCCTCTGCAGAGTGGGCCTGCTCGGCCCTTGGTTCCAATCCTCACACTAGCTTGTGTTTTCAGACTTCCGTCCTCACACTCCTGGCCCACAAACCCTCCCTACTGGGAATTCTGGGGCCACAATGAAGCACTGTGCCTGCCTCCCAAGAGAAAAACATTGTCTATGGCGCTGCCCAGAAACCCCAAATGAGGATCAAACTGCTTGGCCCTCGGCAACACCCCAATTGCATAGGCTACCTTAAACAGTGATGCTCTGTCGCAAATAGCCTGAGCCCAGACCTTCCAACAGACACCGACACAGCTGGCTGCACACCCAGCACATTGGACACGCCACTGCCTTAGGCCACCATCCATTCCCAACCTGGGTTTTCAGTCATCGGAACCTAGACCTTATCTCCAATCCCTGCACAGGGGGGAACCTGATGCACAAGTCAGAACCCCTCCTTCCCCCTGGCAAGAAACCTTGCTGCTGGCAGTGAGTCAAACCTTCAGTGTAGGAGAAAACGGCATGGCCCATGAGGCCACGCCCAAGCGTGAGGGCCGCCTTGGGCACAAACACACATTGTGACCCTCAGCGTGAGTACCTTATTCAAGTAACGCCTCTCAGTGACTGGACCAAGAGCCCGCATATGTGGCTTGCCATGCCCATAGGCACCCAGGACTAACTAGATGGTGTGTATTCCAGTTGAGGGAACCCACTGCTGTGCTCTAGAGTCCCTCTCCTGGGGGGTCCCCTGTGGCAGAAAACAGTACTCTTCATTCCCACAGAATGAACACAAACACTTGGGAGCTTGGACAATCCCCTGAGAGGAAGGCTCTTCCTCGGCCTCTGAGACAACCCCTACCCTGACCGGACACTGTAAACGCAACACCCAGAGACAAAATCCTGAGTGACTGCCTCCCACTTGCCCTACTTTGATTTCCAGAGGATCTCCCCTCACGGACTAGAGATCAGGCCTGCCATTACATTGGCCCCTAGCTGAGCCAAGTTTGCTTTTTCAGACATCTGTCCCCACAGCCCTGGCAAACAGAGCCTCTAGGCTGGGTCCTCTGGAGCCATACCACAGGACCGTGCCTGCTCTCTCCTGGGAAACTGTGTCCATTCCTTTGGCCACACACCTCCAGAATATGAGAAACCTCAAGGCCTCCGAGGACATCCCACTACTGGGAGCCTCACTGGACTCACAGGGGCATTCGGACACAAGCTGAGCAGCTACATCCATGAATGCATGCACACAGATGACAACAGAGATAGAAGGTTGAGCCGGACAGGCCTTTAGGCCGTAGTCTCAACTCTTACTTTGGTTTCCAGGTGTCACTCCTCAGAGGCTTTGGTTCGAAGAACAGGGTATGGGGCTTTCCTGAGGCACGGAACAGAACTCCTCTCGTCTCCACATGGGAAGTTTCCTTGTTGGAGCCGTGTCAAACACCTCATGTTGGAGAATCCTGCAGAGTCCCTGAGCCACCTCCACATTCCAAGGTCTCCCAGGCCACCAAGCCACAGTAGGACTCATCTTCAGGAGAGTCCATTTCAACTCTCCCCTCTGGGTAGCTCACCCAGGAGCCCGCAGATTGAGCCTGCCTTGTCCTGACTAAAGAGTGGGAATATGAGGTGGCGTTCCCAGGCATCCATGCTTAGACACCTGCTCTCGAGTCTTTCCATATGGGGCCTCTTGGAACCATCCAATAGGACTCGACTGTCGTGCAGAAGGTAACCTTCAGTTTTGGAGCAGTTCACAAATCCCAACGTAGGCAAAACTTTCTGGCCTCATGAAGCCCCCACACCCTTCAGGAAGAGGCCATGCTGGACAAGAACTCTAGCCTGAGGCACGTCTCATAGTTGACATGACCTCAGTGCAGGAGATCCCGATTCAGCCTCTGCAGAGTGGGCCTGCCGTGACCTCGGTCCCAAACCTCACGCTAGCTTGTGTTTTCAGACTTCCTTCCTCACACTCCTGGCAAACAAGCCCTCCGGACTAGGAACTCCAGAACCAAAACCCAGCCCAGTGTCTGCCCAACGGAAGAAAAACGTTTCCCTGTGGGGCTCTCCAGAAAACCCAGATGAGGATCAACCTGCTCGGGCCTCGACGGTACCCGAACTGGATAGGCTGCTCTGGGCACTCATGCTCTGCCTGACACAGCCTGAAGCCAGACGTCCAGACAGACAAGGAGACAGCTGGCCGCACACCCAGCACTTCGGACACGCCATGGTCTTATGCCGTCACCTCATCCTAACCTTGGTTTTCAGATATCTGAACCTAGACATTATATCAATTCTCCACACAGCTGGGTATAGCAAGCACAAAACAGAACTCCTCCTTCCCCATGGCTGTCAAGCTTGCTCTTGGCATGGAGTCACACCTTCAGGGTGGGAGAAACCTTCATGGCCCCTGATGCCACGCCCAAACTTGAGTGCTGCTTGGGCACAAATTCACACTGTGATCCTCAGCATGAGCCCCATGTCAAAGAAAGGCCTGTCAGGGCATGGACCAAGAGCCCACATATGGGGCTTGCCAAGCCCCTATGCACCCAATCCTCACCACGGTTTGAATTTTCCAGTCGCCCCGCCCGTACCTGGAGCTCTGCTCTGGAATCCCTTTCTTGGAGAGACCCATGAGCCAGACAACACGACTCCACCCTTCCCACAAAATGACCCCAAACTCTTGGGAGCTGGGACAAATCCCCAGAGAGGGATACTCGTCCACAGTACCTGAGGCCACCGCTCCAATCCACGGCTATCCCGGACACAACATCCAGAGACAAAAGCCTGAAGGAACGCCTCCCACTCGCCCTTGTTTCAGAGGCCCAGGAGCTCCCTCTCGGGCTGTACATCCGGCCTGCCATACCCTAGGCGCCACTCATAAGCTGAGTTTGTGTATTCAGACTTCTGTGCCCACAGCCTGGACCCACACACCTCCAGGCTAGGGCCTCTAGGGCCACAGCGAAAGATTGTGCCTGCCCTCTCCAAGGAAAGTGTGCCCAGTCCATTGACCACAACACTACAGGTTAGGGAAAAGCTCCAAGGCCCCTGAGGCCATCAATAGTGTAGGCCCCCCTGGACTAAGAGGGGCTCTCTGACACCAGCGGAGCAACTATCTCCACTTAGACTCTCAGACAGTGTCCCCAGAGACAGAAGGTTGAAATGGACAGGCCCCCAGGCCCTAATCTGAACCTTAGCTTTGGTTTCCATGTTTCCGTTCTCAGAGGACTGTTTTCGTAGACCAGCACATGGGGCTTTTCTGAGGCACCAAACCAAACATCTCTCATCTCCACATGGGCAGCTTTCTTACTGGGATGTATCAAACACTTCAGGTAGGAGAGTTCCGCAGGGCCACTGAACAACCAGCACATTCCAAGGTCTCCATGGACCCAAACGCACATTATGACGCATCCTCAGGAGAGGCCATTTCAACTCAGCCCCCTGGGTCGCGTGTTCCAGAGGCAGCAGATCAAACATATCTTGTCGCTAATAGCCAATGGGAATGCGAGGCATGCTGTACAGGGATCCATCCTTCGAACCCTGCTCTCCAGTCCTTCCGTATGGTATGTCCTGGAGCCATGCAACAGGACTCGAATGTCCCGCAGAAGGAAACCTTGTGGTTTGGGGCAACCTCCAAACTCAGCGTGGGAAAACTTCCTTGGCCTCATGAGGCCCCCACTACATGAAGGTGCCATCATGGACACATACTCCAGCCTCAGCCAACGTCTGATCCTCAGCCTGACTTCAGATGCAGGAGATTTTGATTCAGCCTCTGCAGAGTGGGCCTGCTCGGCCCTTGGTTCCAATCCTCACACTAGCTTGTGTTTTCAGACTTCCGTCCTCACACTCCTGGCCCACAAACCCTCCCTACTGGGAATTCTGGGGCCACAATGAAGCACTGTGCCTGCCTCCCAAGAGAAAAACATTGTCTATGGCGCTGCCCAGAAACCCCAAATGAGGATCAAACTGCTTGGCCCTCGGCAACACCCCAATTGCATAGGCTACCTTAAACAGTGATGCTCTGTCGCAAATAGCCTGAGCCCAGACCTTCCAACAGACACCGACACAGCTGGCTGCACACCCAGCACATTGGACACGCCACTGCCTTAGGCCACCATCCATTCCCAACCTGGGTTTTCAGTCATCGGAACCTAGACCTTATCTCCAATCCCTGCACAGGGGGGAACCTGATGCACAAGTCAGAACCCCTCCTTCCCCCTGGCAAGAAACCTTGCTGCTGGCAGTGAGTCAAACCTTCAGTGTAGGAGAAAACGGCATGGCCCATGAGGCCACGCCCAAGCGTGAGGGCCGCCTTGGGCACAAACACACATTGTGACCCTCAGCGTGAGTACCTTATTCAAGTAACGCCTCTCAGTGACTGGACCAAGAGCCCGCATATGTGGCTTGCCATGCCCATAGGCACCCAGGACTAACTAGATGGTGTGTATTCCAGTTGAGGGAACCCACTGCTGTGCTCTAGAGTCCCTCTCCTGGGGGGTCCCCTGTGGCAGAAAACAGTACTCTTCATTCCCACAGAATGAACACAAACACTTGGGAGCTTGGACAATCCCCTGAGAGGAAGGCTCTTCCTCGGCCTCTGAGACAACCCCTACCCTGACCGGACACTGTAAACGCAACACCCAGAGACAAAATCCTGAGTGACTGCCTCCCACTTGCCCTACTTTGATTTCCAGAGGATCTCCCCTCACGGACTAGAGATCAGGCCTGCCATTACATTGGCCCCTAGCTGAGCCAAGTTTGCTTTTTCAGACATCTGTCCCCACAGCCCTGGCAAACAGAGCCTCTAGGCTGGGTCCTCTGGAGCCATACCACAGGACCGTGCCTGCTCTCTCCTGGGAAACTGTGTCCATTCCTTTGGCCACACACCTCCAGAATATGAGAAACCTCAAGGCCTCCGAGGACATCCCATTACTGGGAGCCTCACTGGACTCACAGGGGCATTCGGACACAAGCTGAGCAGCTACATCCATGAATGCATGCACACAGATGACAACAGAGATAGAAGGTTGAGCCGGACAGGCCTTTAGGCCGTAGTCTCAACTCTTACTTTGGTTTCCAGGTGTCACTCCTCAGAGGCTTTGGTTCGAAGAACAGGGTATGGGGCTTTCCTGAGGCACGGAACAGAACTCCTCTCATCTCCACATGGGAAGTTTCCTTGTTGGAGCCGTGTCAAACACCTCATGTTGGAGAATCCTGCAGAGTCCCTGAGCCACCTCCACATTCCAAGGTCTCCCAGGCCACCAAGCCACAGTAGGACTCATCTTCAGGAGAGTCCATTTCAACTCTCCCCTCTGGGTAGCTCACCCAGGAGCCCGCAGATTGAGCCTGCCTTGTCCTGACTAAAGAGTGGGAATATGAGGTGGCGTTCCCAGGCATCCATTCTTAGACACCTGCTCTCGAGTCTTTCCATATGGGGCCTCTTGGAACCATCCAATAGGACTCGACTGTCGTGCAGAAGGTAACCTTCAGTTTTGGAGCAGTTCACAAATCCCATCGTAGGCAAAACTTTCTGGCCTCATGAAGCCCCCACACCCTTCAGGAAGAGGCCATGCTGGACAAGAACTCTAGCCTGAGGCACGTCTCATAGTTGACATGACCTCAGTGCAGGAGATCCCGATTCAGCCTCTGCAGAGTGGGCATGCCGTGACCTCGGTCCCAAACCTCACGCTAGCTTGTGTTTTCAGACTTCCTTCCTCACACTCCTGGCAAACAAGCCCTCCGGACTAGGAACTCCAGAACCAAAACCCAGCCCAGTGTCTGCCCAACGGAAGAAAAACGTTTCCCTGTGGGGCTCTCCAGAAAACCCAGATGAGGATCAACCTGCTCGGGCCTCGACGGTACCCGAACTGGATAGGCTGCTCTGGGCACTCATGCTCTGCCTGACACAGCCTGAAGCCAGACGTCCAGACAGACAAGGAGACAGCTGGCCGCACACCCAGCACTTCGGACACGCCATGGTCTTATGCCGTCACCTCATCCTAACCTTGGTTTTCAGATATCTGAACCTAGACATTATATCAATTCTCCACACAGCTGGGTATAGCAAGCACAAAACAGAACTCCTCCTTCCCCATGGCTGTCAAGCTTGCTCTTGGCATGGAGTCACACCTTCAGGGTGGGAGAAACCTTCATGGCCCCTGATGCCACGCCCAAACTTGAGTGCTGCTTGGGCACAAATTCACACTGTGATCCTCAGCATGAGCCCCATGTCAAAGAAAGGCCTGTCAGGGCCTGGACCAAGAGCCCACATATGGGGCTTGCCAAGCCCCTATGCACCCAATCCTCACCACGGTTTGAATTTTCCAGTCGCCCCGCCCGTACCTGGAGCTCTGCTCTGGAATCCCTTTCTTGGAGAGACCCATGAGCCAGACAACACGACTCCACCCTTCCCACAAAATGACCCCAAACTCTTGGGAGCTGGGACAAATCCCCAGAGAGGGATACTCGTCCACAGTACCTGAGGCCACCGCTCCAATCCACGGCTATCCCGGACACAACATCCAGAGACAAAAGCCTGAAGGAACGCCTCCCACTCGCCCTTGTTTCAGAGGCCCAGGAGCTCCCTCTCGGGCTGTACATCCGGCCTGCCATACCCTAGGCGCCACTCATAAGCTGAGTTTGTGTATTCAGACTTCTGTGCCCACAGCCTGGACCCACACACCTCCAGGCTAGGGCCTCTAGGGCCACAGCGAAAGATTGTGCCTGCCCTCTCCAAGGAAAGTGTGCCCAGTCCATTGACCACAACACTACAGGTTAGGGAAAAGCTCCAAGGCCCCTGAGGCCATCAATAGTGTAGGCCCCCCTGGACTAAGAGGGGCTCTCTGACACCAGCGGAGCAACTATCTCCACTTAGACTCTCAGACAGTGTCCCCAGAGACAGAAGGTTGAAATGGACAGGCCCCCAGGCCCTAATCTGAACCTTAGCTTTGGTTTCCATGTTTCCGTTCTCAGAGGACTGTTTTCGTAGACCAGCACATGGGGCTTTTCTGAGGCACCAAACCAAACATCTCTCATCTCCACATGGGCAGCTTTCTTACTGGGATGTATCAAACACTTCAGGTAGGAGAGTTCCGCAGGGCCACTGAACAACCAGCACATTCCAAGGTCTCCATGGACCCAAACGCACATTATGACGCATCCTCAGGAGAGGCCATTTCAACTCAGCCCCCTGGGTCGCGTGTTCCAGAGGCAGCAGATCAAACATATCTTGTCGCTAATAGCCAATGGGAATGCGAGGCATGCTGTACAGGGATCCATCCTTCGAACCCTGCTCTCCAGTCCTTCCGTATGGTATGTCCTGGAGCCATGCAACAGGACTCGAATGTCCCGCAGAAGGAAACCTTGTGGTTTGGGGCAACCTCCAAACTCAGCGTGGGAAAACTTCCTTGGCCTCATGAGGCCCCCACTACATGAAGGTGCCATCATGGACACATACTCCAGCCTCAGCCAACGTCTGATCCTCAGCCTGACTTCAGATGCAGGAGATTTTGATTCAGCCTCTGCAGAGTGGGCCTGCTCGGCCCTTGGTTCCAATCCTCACACTAGCTTGTGTTTTCAGACTTCCGTCCTCACACTCCTGGCCCACAAACCCTCCCTACTGGGAATTCTGGGGCCACAATGAAGCACTGTGCCTGCCTCCCAAGAGAAAAACATTGTCTATGGCGCTGCCCAGAAACCCCAAATGAGGATCAAACTGCTTGGCCCTCGGCAACACCCCAATTGCATAGGCTACCTTAAACAGTGATGCTCTGTCGCAAATAGCCTGAGCCCAGACCTTCCAACAGACACCGACACAGCTGGCTGCACACCCAGCACATTGGACACGCCACTGCCTTAGGCCACCATCCATTCCCAACCTGGGTTTTCAGTCATCGGAACCTAGACCTTATCTCCAATCCCTGCACAGGGGGGAACCTGATGCACAAGTCAGAACCCCTCCTTCCCCCTGGCAAGAAACCTTGCTGCTGGCAGTGAGTCAAACCTTCAGTGTAGGAGAAAACGGCATGGCCCATGAGGCCACGCCCAAGCGTGAGGGCCGCCTTGGGCACAAACACACATTGTGACCCTCAGCGTGAGTACCTTATTCAAGTAACGCCTCTCAGTGACTGGACCAAGAGCCCGCATATGTGGCTTGCCATGCCCATAGGCACCCAGGACTAACTAGATGGTGTGTATTCCAGTTGAGGGAACCCACTGCTGTGCTCTAGAGTCCCTCTCCTGGGGGGTCCCCTGTGGCAGAAAACAGTACTCTTCATTCCCACAGAATGAACACAAACACTTGGGAGCTTGGACAATCCCCTGAGAGGAAGGCTCTTCCTCGGCCTCTGAGACAACCCCTACCCTGACCGGACACTGTAAACGCAACACCCAGAGACAAAATCCTGAGTGACTGCCTCCCACTTGCCCTACTTTGATTTCCAGAGGATCTCCCCTCACGGACTAGAGATCAGGCCTGCCATTACATTGGCCCCTAGCTGAGCCAAGTTTGCTTTTTCAGACATCTGTCCCCACAGCCCTGGCAAACAGAGCCTCTAGGCTGGGTCCTCTGGAGCCATACCACAGGACCGTGCCTGCTCTCTCCTGGGAAACTGTGTCCATTCCTTTGGCCACACACCTCCAGAATATGAGAAACCTCAAGGCCTCCGAGGACATCCCATTACTGGGAGCCTCACTGGACTCACAGGGGCATTCGGACACAAGCTGAGCAGCTACATCCATGAATGCATGCACACAGATGACAACAGAGATAGAAGGTTGAGCCGGACAGGCCTTTAGGCCGTAGTCTCAACTCTTACTTTGGTTTCCAGGTGTCACTCCTCAGAGGCTTTGGTTCGAAGAACAGGGTATGGGGCTTTCCTGAGGCACGGAACAGAACTCCTCTCGTCTCCACATGGGAAGTTTCCTTGTTGGAGCCGTGTCAAACACCTCATGTTGGAGAATCCTGCAGAGTCCCTGAGCCACCTCCACATTCCAAGGTCTCCCAGGCCACCAAGCCACAGTAGGACTCATCTTCAGGAGAGTCCATTTCAACTCTCCCCTCTGGGTAGCTCACCCAGGAGCCCGCAGATTGAGCCTGCCTTGTCCTGACTAAAGAGTGGGAATATGAGGTGGCGTTCCCAGGCATCCATGCTTAGACACCTGCTCTCGAGTCTTTCCATATGGGGCCTCTTGGAACCATCCAATAGGACTCGACTGTCGTGCAGAAGGTAACCTTCAGTTTTGGAGCAGTTCACAAATCCCATCGTAGGCAAAACTTTCTGGCCTCATGAAGCCCCCACACCCTTCAGGAAGAGGCCATGCTGGACAAGAACTCTAGCCTGAGGCACGTCTCATAGTTGACATGACCTCAGTGCAGGAGATCCCGATTCAGCCTCTGCAGAGTGGGCATGCCGTGACCTCGGTCCCAAACCTCACGCTAGCTTGTGTTTTCAGACTTCCTTCCTCACACTCCTGGCAAACAAGCCCTCCGGACTAGGAACTCCAGAACCAAAACCCAGCCCAGTGTCTGCCCAACGGAAGAAAAACGTTTCCCTGTGGGGCTCTCCAGAAAACCCAGATGAGGATCAACCTGCTCGGGCCTCGACGGTACCCGAACTGGATAGGCTGCTCTGGGCACTCATGCTCTGCCTGACACAGCCTGAAGCCAGACGTCCAGACAGACAAGGAGACAGCTGGCCGCACACCCAGCACTTCGGACACGCCATGGTCTTATGCCGTCACCTCATCCTAACCTTGGTTTTCAGATATCTGAACCTAGACATTATATCAATTCTCCACACAGCTGGGTATAGCAAGCACAAAACAGAACTCCTCCTTCCCCATGGCTGTCAAGCTTGCTCTTGGCATGGAGTCACACCTTCAGGGTGGGAGAAACCTTCATGGCCCCTGATGCCACGCCCAAACTTGAGTGCTGCTTGGGCACAAATTCACACTGTGATCCTCAGCATGAGCCCCATGTCAAAGAAAGGCCTGTCAGGGCCTGGACCAAGAGCCCACATATGGGGCTTGCCAAGCCCCTATGCACCCAATCCTCACCACGGTTTGAATTTTCCAGTCGCCCCGCCCGTACCTGGAGCTCTGCTCTGGAATCCCTTTCTTGGAGAGACCCATGAGCCAGACAACACGACTCCACCCTTCCCACAAAATGACCCCAAACTCTTGGGAGCTGGGACAAATCCCCAGAGAGGGATACTCGTCCACAGTACCTGAGGCCACCGCTCCAATCCACGGCTATCCCGGACACAACATCCAGAGACAAAAGCCTGAAGGAACGCCTCCCACTCGCCCTTGTTTCAGAGGCCCAGGAGCTCCCTCTCGGGCTGTACATCCGGCCTGCCATACCCTAGGCGCCACTCATAAGCTGAGTTTGTGTATTCAGACTTCTGTGCCCACAGCCTGGACCCACACACCTCCAGGCTAGGGCCTCTAGGGCCACAGCGAAAGATTGTGCCTGCCCTCTCCAAGGAAAGTGTGCCCAGTCCATTGACCACAACACTACAGGTTAGGGAAAAGCTCCAAGGCCCCTGAGGCCATCAATAGTGTAGGCCCCCCTGGACTAAGAGGGGCTCTCTGACACCAGCGGAGCAACTATCTCCACTTAGACTCTCAGAGAGTTTCCGCAGAGACAGAAGGTTGAAATGGACAGGCCCCCAGGCCCTAATCTGAACCTTAGCTTTGGTTTCCATGTTTCCGTTCTCAGAGGACTGTTTTCGTAGACCAGCACATGGGGCTTTTCTGAGGCACCAAACCAAACATCTCTCATCTCCACATGGGCAGCTTTCTTACTGGGATGTATCAAACACTTCAGGTAGGAGAGTTCCGCAGGGCCACTGAACAACCAGCACATTCCAAGGTCTCCATGGACCCAAACGCACATTATGACGCATCCTCAGGAGAGGCCATTTCAACTCAGCCCCCTGGGTCGCGTGTTCCAGAGGCAGCAGATCAAACATATCTTGTCGCTAATAGCCAATGGGAATGCGAGGCATGCTGTACAGGGATCCATCCTTCGAACCCTGCTCTCCAGTCCTTCCGTATGGTATGTCCTGGAGCCATGCAACAGGACTCGAATGTCCCGCAGAAGGAAACCTTGTGGTTTGGGGCAACCTCCAAACTCAGCGTGGGAAAACTTCCTTGGCCTCATGAGGCCCCCACTACATGAAGGTGCCATCATGGACACATACTCCAGCCTCAGCCAACGTCTGATCCTCAGCCTGACTTCAGATGCAGGAGATTTTGATTCAGCCTCTGCAGAGTGGGCCTGCTCGGCCCTTGGTTCCAATCCTCACACTAGCTTGTGTTTTCAGACTTCCGTCCTCACACTCCTGGCCCACAAACCCTCCCTACTGGGAATTCTGGGGCCACAATGAAGCACTGTGCCTGCCTCCCAAGAGAAAAACATTGTCTATGGCGCTGCCCAGAAACCCCAAATGAGGATCAAACTGCTTGGCCCTCGGCAACACCCCAATTGCATAGGCTACCTTAAACAGTGATGCTCTGTCGCAAATAGCCTGAGCCCAGACCTTCCAACAGACACCGACACAGCTGGCTGCACACCCAGCACATTGGACACGCCACTGCCTTAGGCCACCATCCATTCCCAACCTGGGTTTTCAGTCATCGGAACCTAGACCTTATCTCCAATCCCTGCACAGGGGGGAACCTGATGCACAAGTCAGAACCCCTCCTTCCCCCTGGCAAGAAACCTTGCTGCTGGCAGTGAGTCAAACCTTCAGTGTAGGAGAAAACGGCATGGCCCATGAGGCCACGCCCAAGCGTGAGGGCCGCCTTGGGCACAAACACACATTGTGACCCTCAGCGTGAGTACCTTATTCAAGTAACGCCTCTCAGTGACTGGACCAAGAGCCCGCATATGTGGCTTGCCATGCCCATAGGCACCCAGGACTAACTAGATGGTGTGTATTCCAGTTGAGGGAACCCACTGCTGTGCTCTAGAGTCCCTCTCCTGGGGGGTCCCCTGTGGCAGAAAACAGTACTCTTCATTCCCACAGAATGAACACAAACACTTGGGAGCTTGGACAATCCCCTGAGAGGAAGGCTCTTCCTCGGCCTCTGAGACAACCCCTACCCTGACCGGACACTGTAAACGCAACACCCAGAGACAAAATCCTGAGTGACTGCCTCCCACTTGCCCTACTTTGATTTCCAGAGGATCTCCCCTCACGGACTAGAGATCAGGCCTGCCATTACATTGGCCCCTAGCTGAGCCAAGTTTGCTTTTTCAGACATCTGTCCCCACAGCCCTGGCAAACAGAGCCTCTAGGCTGGGTCCTCTGGAGCCATACCACAGCACCGTGCCTGCTCTCTCCTGGGAAACTGTGTCCATTCCTTTGGCCACACACCTCCAGAATATGAGAAACCTCAAGGCCTCCGAGGACATCCCACTACTGGGAGCCTCACTGGACTCACAGGGGCATTCGGACACAAGCTGAGCAGCTACATCCATGAATGCATGCACACAGATGACAACAGAGATAGAAGGTTGAGCCGGACAGGCCTTTAGGCCGTAGTCTCAAGTCTTACTTTGGTTTCCAGGTGTCTCTCCTCAGAGGCTTTGGTTCGAAGAACAGGGTATGGGGCTTTCCTGAGGCACGGAACAGAACTCCTCTCGTCTCCACATGGGAAGTTTCCTTGTTGGAGCCGTGTCAAACACCTCATGTTGGAGAATCCTGCAGAGTCCCTGAGCCACCTCCACATTCCAAGGTCTCCCAGGCCACCAAGCCACAGTAGGACTCATCTTCAGGAGAGTCCATTTCAACTCTCCCCTCTGGGTAGCTCACCCAGGAGCCCGCAGATTGAGCCTGCCTTGTCCTGACTAAAGAGTGGGAATATGAGGTGGCGTTCCCAGGCATCCATGCTTAGACACCTGCTCTCGAGTCTTTCCATATGGGGCCTCTTGGAACCATCCAATAGGACTCGACTGTCGTGCAGAAGGTAACCTTCAGTTTTGGAGCAGTTCACAAATCCCATCGTAGGCAAAACTTTCTGGCCTCATGAAGCCCCCACACCCTTCAGGAAGAGGCCATGCTGGACAAGAACTCTAGCCTGAGGCACGTCTCAGAGTTGACATGATGTCAGTGCAGGAGATCCCGATTCAGCCTCTGCAGAGTGGGCCTGCCGTGACCTCGGTCCCAAACCTCACGCTAGCTTGTGTTTTCAGACTTCCTTCCTCACACTCCTGGCAATAAGCCCTCCGGACTAGGAACTCCAGAACCAAAACCCAGCCCAGTGTCTGCCCAACGGAAGAAAAACGTTTCCCTGTGGGGCTCTCCAGAAAACCCAGATGAGGATCAACCTGCTCGGGCCTCGACGGTACCCGAACTGGATAGGCTGCTCTGGGCACTCATGCTCTGCCTGACACAGCCTGAAGCCAGACGTCCAGACAGACAAGGAGACAGCTGGCCGCACACCCAGCACTTCGGACACGCCATGGTCTTATGCCGTCACCTCATCCTAACCTTGGTTTTCAGATATCTGAACCTAGACATTATATCAATTCTCCACACAGCTGGGTATAGCAAGCACAAAACAGAACTCCTCCTTCCCCATGGCTGTCAAGCTTGCTCTTGGCATGGAGTCACACCTTCAGGGTGGGAGAAACCTTCATGTCCCCTGATGCCACGCCCAAACTTGAGTGCTGTTTGGGCACAAATTCACACTGTGATCCTCAGCATGAGCCTCATGTCAAAGAAAGGCCTGTCAGGGCCTGGACCAAGAGCCCACATATGGGGCTTGCCAAGCCCCTATGCACCCAATCCTCACCACGGTTTGAATTTTCCAGTCGCCCCGCCCGTACCTGGAGCTCTGCTCTGGAATCCCTTTCTTGGAGAGACCCATGAGCCAGACAACACGACTCCACCCTTCCCACAAAATGACCCCAAACTCTTGGGAGCTGGGACAAATCCCCAGAGAGGGATACTCGTCCACAGTACCTGAGGCCACCGCTCCAATCCACGGCTATCCCGGACACAACATCCAGAGACAAAAGCCTGAAGGAACGCCTCCCACTCGCCCTTGTTTCAGAGGCCCAGGAGCTCCCTCTCGGGCTGTACATCCGGCCTGCCATACCCTAGGCGCCACTCATAAGCTGAGTTTGTGTATTCAGACTTCTGTGCCCACAGCCTGGACCCACACACCTCCAGGCTAGGGCCTCTAGGGCCACAGCGAAAGATTGTGCCTGCCCTCTCCAAGGAAAGTGTGCCCAGTCCATTGACCACAACACTACAGGTTAGGGAAAAGCTCCAAGGCCCCTGAGGCCATCAATAGTGTAGGCCCCCCTGGACTAAGAGGGGCTCTCTGACACCAGCGGAGCAACTATCTCCACTTAGACTCTCAGACAGTGTCCCCAGAGACAGAAGGTTGAAATGGACAGGCCCCCAGGCCCTAATCTGAACCTTAGCTTTGGTTTCCATGTTTCCGTTCTCAGAGGACTGTTTTCGTAGACCAGCACATGGGGCTTTTCTGAGGCACCAAACCAAACATCTCTCATCTCTACATGGGCAGCTTTCTTACTGGGATGTATCAAACACTTCAGGTAGGAGAGTTCCGCAGGGCCACTGAACAACCAGCACATTCCTAGGTCTCCATGGACCCAAACGCACATTATGACGCATCCTCAGGAGAGGCCATTTCAACTCAGCCCCCTGGGTCGCGTGTTCCAGAGGCAGCAGATCAAACATATCTTGTCGCTAATAGCCAATGGGAATGCGAGGCATGCTGTACAGGGATCCATCCTTCGAACCCTGCTCTCCAGTCCTTCCGTATGGTATGTCCTGGAGCCATGCAACAGGACTCGAATGTCCCGCAGAAGGAAACCTTGTGGTTTGGGGCAACCTCCAAACTCAGCGTGGGAAAACTTCCTTGGCCTCATGAGGCCCCCACTTCATGAAGGTGCCATCATGGACACATACTCCAGCCTCAGCCAACGTCTGATCCTCAGCCTGACTTCAGATGCAGGAGATTTTGATTCAGCCTCTGCAGAGTGGGCCTGCTCGGCCCTTGGTTCCAATCCTCACACTAGCTTGTGTTTTCAGACTTCCGTCCTCACACTCCTGGCCCACAAACCCTCCCTACTGGGAATTCTGGGGCCACAATGAAGCACTGTGCCTGCCTCCCAAGAGAAAAACATTGTCTATGGCGCTGCCCAGAAACCCCAAATGAGGATCAAACTGCTTGGCCCTCGGCAACACCCCAATTGCATAGGCTACCTTAAACAGTGATGCTCTGTCGCAAATAGCCTGAGCCCAGACCTTCCAACAGACACCGACACAGCTGGCTGCACACCCAGCACATTGGACCCGCCACTGCCTTAGGCCACCATCCATTCCCAACCTGGGTTTTCAGTCATCGGAACCTAGACCTTATCTCCAATCCCTGCACAGGGGGGAACCTGATGCACAAGTCAGAACCCCTCCTTCCCCCTGGCAAGAAACCTTGCTGCTGGCAGTGAGTCAAACCTTCAGTGTAGGAGAAAACGGCATGGCCCATGAGGCCACGCCCAAGCGTGAGGGCCGCCTTGGGCACAAACACACATTGTGACCCTCAGCGTGAGTACCTTATTCAAGTAACGCCTCTCAGTGACTGGACCAAGAGCCCGCATATGTGGCTTGCCATGCCCATAGGCACCCAGGACTAACTAGATGGTGTGTATTCCAGTTGAGGGAACCCACTGCTGTGCTCTAGAGTCCCTCTCCTGGGGGGTCCCCTGTGGCAGAAAACAGTACTCTTCATTCCCACAGAATGAACACAAACACTTGGGAGCTTGGACAATCCCCTGAGAGGAAGGCTCTTCCTCGGCCTCTGAGACAACCCCTACCCTGACCGGACACTGTAAACGCAACACCCAGAGACAAAATCCTGAGTGACTGCCTCCCACTTGCCCTACTTTGATTTCCAGAGGATCTCCCCTCACGGACTAGAGATCAGGCCTGCCATTACATTGGCCCCTAGCTGAGCCAAGTTTGCTTTTTCAGACATCTGTCCCCACAGCCCTGGCAAACAGAGCCTCTAGGCTGGGTCCTCTGGAGCCATACCACAGGACCGTGCCTGCTCTCTCCTGGGAAACTGTGTCCATTCCTTTGGCCACACACCTCCAGAATATGAGAAACCTCAAGGCCTCCGAGGACATCCCACTACTGGGAGCCTCACTGGACTCACAGGGGCATTCGGACACAAGCTGAGCAGCTACATCCATGAATGCATGCACACAGATGACAACAGAGATAGAAGGTTGAGCCGGACAGGCCTTTAGGCCGTAGTCTCAACTCTTACTTTGGTTTCCAGGTGTCACTCCTCAGAGGCTTTGGTTCGAAGAACAGGGTATGGGGCTTTCCTGAGGCACGGAACAGAACTCCTCTCGTCTCCACATGGGAAGTTTCCTTGTTGGAGCCGTGTCAAACACCTCATGTTGGAGAATCCTGCAGAGTCCCTGAGCCACCTCCACATTCCAAGGTCTCCCAGGCCACCAAGCCACAGTAGGACTCATCTTCAGGAGAGTCCATTTCAACTCTCCCCTCTGGGTAGCTCACCCAGGAGCCCGCAGATTGAGCCTGCCTTGTCCTGACTAAAGAGTGGGAATATGAGGTGGCGTTCCCAGGCATCCATGCTTAGACACCTGCTCTCGAGTCTTTCCATATGGGGCCTCTTGGAACCATCCAATAGGACTCGACTGTCGTGCAGAAGGTAACCTTCAGTTTATGAGCAGTTCACAAATCCCAACGTAGGCAAAACTTTCTGGCCTCATGAAGCCCCCACACCCTTCAGGAAGAGGCCATGCTGGACAAGAACTCTAGCCTGAGGCACGTCTCATAGTTGACATGACCTCAGTGCAGGAGATCCCGATTCAGCCTCTGCAGAGTGGGCCTGCCGTGACCTCGGTCCCAAACCTCACGCTAGCTTGTGTTTTCAGACTTCCTTCCTCACACTCCTGGCAAACAAGCCCTCCGGACTAGGAACTCCAGAACCAAAACCCAGCCCAGTGTCTGCCCAACGGAAGAAAAACGTTTCCCTGTGGGGCTCTCCAGAAAACCCAGATGAGGATCAACCTGCTCGGGCCTCGACGGTACCCGAACTGGATAGGCTGCTCTGGGCACTCATGCTCTGCCTGACACAGCCTGAAGCCAGACGTCCAGACAGACATGGAGACAGCTGGCCGCACACCCAGCACTTCGGACACGCCATGGTCTTATGCCGTCACTTCATCCTAACCTTGGTTTTCAGATATCTGAACCTAGACATTATATCAATTCTCCACACAGCTGGGTATAGCAAGCACAAAACAGAACTCCTCCTTCCCCATGGCTGTCAAGCTTGCTCTTGGCATGGAGTCACACCTTCAGGGTGGGAGAAACCTTCATGTCCCCTGATGCCACGCCCAAACTTGAGTGCTGTTTGGGCACAAATTCACACTGTGATCCTCAGCATGAGCCTCATGTCAAAGAAAGGCCTGTCAGGGCCTGGACCAAGAGCCCACATATGGGGCTTGCCAAGCCCCTATGCACCCAATCCTCACCACGGTTTGAATTTTCCAGTCGCCCCGCCCGTACCTGGAGCTCTGCTCTGGAATCCCTTTCTTGGAGAGACCCATGAGCCAGACAACACGACTCCACCCTTCCCACAAAATGACCCCAAACTCTTGGGAGCTGGGACAAATCCCCAGAGAGGGATACTCGTCCACAGTACCTGAGGCCACCGCTCCAATCCACGGCTATCCCGGACACAACATCCAGAGACAAAAGCCTGAAGGAACGCCTCCCACTCGCCCTTGTTTCAGAGGCCCAGGAGCTCCCTCTCGGGCTGTACATCCGGCCTGCCATACCCTAGGCGCCACTCATAAGCTGAGTTTGTGTATTCAGACTTCTGTGCCCACAGCCTGGACCCACACACCTCCAGGCTAGGGCCTCTAGGGCCACAGCGAAAGATTGTGCCTGCCCTCTCCAAGGAAAGTGTGCCCAGTCCATTGACCACAACACTACAGGTTAGGGAAAAGCTCCAAGGCCCCTGAGGCCATCAATAGTGTAGGCCCCCCTGGACTAAGAGGGGCTCTCTGACACCAGCGGAGCAACTATCTCCACTTAGACTCTCAGACAGTGTCCCCAGAGACAGAAGGTTGAAATGGACAGGCCCCCAGGCCCTAATCTGAACCTTAGCTTTGGTTTCCATGTTTCCGTTCTCAGAGGACTGTTTTCGTAGACCAGCACATGGGGCTTTTCTGAGGCACCAAACCAAACATCTCTCATCTCTACATGGGCAGCTTTCTTACTGGGATGTATCAAACACTTCAGGTAGGAGAGTTCCGCAGGGCCACTGAACAACCAGCACATTCCTAGGTCTCCATGGACCCAAACGCACATTATGACGCATCCTCAGGAGAGGCCATTTCAACTCAGCCCCCTGGGTCGCGTGTTCCAGAGGCAGCAGATCAAACATATCTTGTCGCTAATAGCCAATGGGAATGCGAGGCATGCTGTACAGGGATCCATCCTTCGAACCCTGCTCTCCAGTCCTTCCGTATGGTATGTCCTGGAGCCATGCAACAGGACTCGAATGTCCCGCAGAAGGAAACCTTGTGGTTTGGGGCAACCTCCAAACTCAGCGTGGGAAAACTTCCTTGGCCTCATGAGGCCCCCACTTCATGAAGGTGCCATCATGGACACATACTCCAGCCTCAGCCAACGTCTGATCCTCAGCCTGACTTCAGATGCAGGAGATTTTGATTCAGCCTCTGCAGAGTGGGCCTGCTCGGCCCTTGGTTCCAATCCTCACACTAGCTTGTGTTTTCAGACTTCCGTCCTCACACTCCTGGCCCACAAACCCTCCCTACTGGGAATTCTGGGGCCACAATGAAGCACTGTGCCTGCCTCCCAAGAGAAAAACATTGTCTATGGCGCTGCCCAGAAACCCCAAATGAGGATCAAACTGCTTGGCCCTCGGCAACACCCCAATTGCATAGGCTACCTTAAACAGTGATGCTCTGTCGCAAATAGCCTGAGCCCAGACCTTCCAACAGACACCGACACAGCTGGCTGCACACCCAGCACATTGGACCCGCCACTGCCTTAGGCCACCATCCATTCCCAACCTGGGTTTTCAGTCATCGGAACCTAGACCTTATCTCCAATCCCTGCACAGGGGGGAACCTGATGCACAAGTCAGAACCCCTCCTTCCCCCTGGCAAGAAACCTTGCTGCTGGCAGTGAGTCAAACCTTCAGTGTAGGAGAAAACGGCATGGCCCATGAGGCCACGCCCAAGCGTGAGGGCCGCCTTGGGCACAAACACACATTGTGACCCTCAGCGTGAGTACCTTATTCAAGTAACGCCTCTCAGTGACTGGACCAAGAGCCCGCATATGTGGCTTGCCATGCCCATAGGCACCCAGGACTAACTAGATGGTGTGTATTCCAGTTGAGGGAACCCACTGCTGTGCTCTAGAGTCCCTCTCCTGGGGGGTCCCCTGTGGCAGAAAACAGTACTCTTCATTCCCACAGAATGAACACAAACACTTGGGAGCTTGGACAATCCCCTGAGAGGAAGGCTCTTCCTCGGCCTCTGAGACAACCCCTACCCTGACCGGACACTGTAAACGCAACACCCAGAGACAAAATCCTGAGTGACTGCCTCCCACTTGCCCTACTTTGATTTCCAGAGGATCTCCCCTCACGGACTAGAGATCAGGCCTGCCATTACATTGGCCCCTAGCTGAGCCAAGTTTGCTTTTTCAGACATCTGTCCCCACAGCCCTGGCAAACAGAGCCTCTAGGCTGGGTCCTCTGGAGCCATACCACAGGACCGTGCCTGCTCTCTCCTGGGAAACTGTGTCCATTCCTTTGGCCACACACCTCCAGAATATGAGAAACCTCAAGGCCTCCGAGGACATCCCACTACTGGGAGCCTCACTGGACTCACAGGGGCATTCGGACACAAGCTGAGCAGCTACATCCATGAATGCATGCACACAGATGACAACAGAGATAGAAGGTTGAGCCGGACAGGCCTTTAGGCCGTAGTCTCAACTCTTACTTTGGTTTCCAGGTGTCACTCCTCAGAGGCTTTGGTTCGAAGAACAGGGTATGGGGCTTTCCTGAGGCACGGAACAGAACTCCTCTCGTCTCCACATGGGAAGTTTCCTTGTTGGAGCCGTGTCAAACACCTCATGTTGGAGAATCCTGCAGAGTCCCTGAGCCACCTCCACATTCCAAGGTCTCCCAGGCCACCAAGCCACAGTAGGACTCATCTTCAGGAGAGTCCATTTCAACTCTCCCCTCTGGGTAGCTCACCCAGGAGCCCGCAGATTGAGCCTGCCTTGTCCTGACTAAAGAGTGGGAATATGAGGTGGCGTTCCCAGGCATCCATGCTTAGACACCTGCTCTCGAGTCTTTCCATATGGGGCCTCTTGGAACCATCCAATAGGACTCGACTGTCGTGCAGAAGGTAACCTTCAGTTTATGAGCAGTTCACAAATCCCAACGTAGGCAAAACTTTCTGGCCTCATGAAGCCCCCACACCCTTCAGGAAGAGGCCATGCTGGACAAGAACTCTAGCCTGAGGCACGTCTCATAGTTGACATGACCTCAGTGCAGGAGATCCCGATTCAGCCTCTGCAGAGTGGGCCTGCCGTGACCTCGGTCCCAAACCTCACGCTAGCTTGTGTTTTCAGACTTCCTTCCTCACACTCCTGGCAAACAAGCCCTCCGGACTAGGAACTCCAGAACCAAAACCCAGCCCAGTGTCTGCCCAACGGAAGAAAAACGTTTCCCTGTGGGGCTCTCCAGAAAACCCAGATGAGGATCAACCTGCTCGGGCCTCGACGGTACCCGAACTGGATAGGCTGCTCTGGGCACTCATGCTCTGCCTGACACAGCCTGAAGCCAGACGTCCAGACAGACATGGAGACAGCTGGCCGCACACCCAGCACTTCGGACACGCCATGGTCTTATGCCGTCACTTCATCCTAACCTTGGTTTTCAGATATCTGAACCTAGACATTATATCAATTCTCCACACAGCTGGGTATAGCAAGCACAAAACAGAACTCCTCCTTCCCCATGGCTGTCAAGCTTGCTCTTGGCATGGAGTCACACCTTCAGGGTGGGAGAAACCTTCATGGCCCCTGATGCCACGCCCAAACTTGAGTGCTGCTTGGGCACAAATTCACACTGTGATCCTCAGCATGAGCCCCATGTCAAAGAAAGGCCTGTCAGGGCCTGGACCAAGAGCCCACATATGGGGCTTGCCAAGCCCCTATGCACCCAATCCTCACCACGGTTTGAATTTTCCAGTCGCCCCGCCCGTACCTGGAGCTCTGCTCTGGAATCCCTTTCTTGGAGAGACCCATGAGCCAGACAACACGACTCCACCCTTCCCACAAAATGACCCCAAACTCTTGGGAGCTGGGACAAATCCCCAGAGAGGGATACTCGTCCACAGTACCTGAGGCCACCGCTCCAATCCACGGCTATCCCGGACACAACATCCAGAGACAAAAGCCTGAAGGAACGCCTCCCACTCGCCCTTGTTTCAGAGGCCCAGGAGCTCCCTCTCGGGCTGTACATCCGGCCTGCCATACCCTAGGCGCCACTCATAAGCTGAGTTTGTGTATTCAGACTTCTGTGCCCACAGCCTGGACCCACACACCTCCAGGCTAGGGCCTCTAGGGCCACAGCGAAAGATTGTGCCTGCCCTCTCCAAGGAAAGTGTGCCCAGTCCATTGACCACAACACTACAGGTTAGGGAAAAGCTCCAAGGCCCCTGAGGCCATCAATAGTTAGGCCACCCTGGACTAAGAGGGGCTCTCTGACACCAGTGGAGCAACTATCTCCACTTAGACTCTCAGACAGTGTCCCCAGAGACAGAAGGTTGAAATGGACAGGCCCCCAGGCCCTAATCTGAACCTTAGCTTTGGTTTCCATGTTTACGTTCTCAGAGGACTGTTTTCGTAGACCAGCACATGGGGCTTTTCTGAGGCACCAAACCAGACCTCTCTCATCTCCACATGGGCAGCTTTTTTACTGGGATGTATCAAACACTTCAGGTAGGAGAGTTCCGCAGGGCCAAGAACAACCAGCACTTTCCAAGGTCTCCATGGACCCAAACGCACATTATGACGCATCCTCAGGAGAGGCCATTTCAACTCAGCCCCCTGGGTCGCGTGTTCCAGAGGCAGCAGATCAAACATATCTTGTCACTAATAGCCAATGGGAATGCGAGGCATGCTGTACAGGGATCCATCCTTCGAACCCTGCTCTCCAGTCCTTCCGTATGGTATGTCCTGGAGCCATGCAACAGGACTCGAATGTCCCGCAGAAGGAAACCTTGTGGTTTGGGGCAACCTCCAAACTCAGCGTGGGAAAACTTCCTTGGCCTCATGAGGCCCCCACTTCATGAAGGTGCCATCATGGACACAGACTCCAGCCTCAGCCAACGTCTGATCCTCAGACTGACTTCAGATGCAGGAGATTTTGATTCAGCCTCTGCAGAGTGGGCCTGCTCTGCCCTTGGTTCCAATCCTCACACTAGCTTGTGTTTTCAGACTTCCGTCCTCACACTCCTGGCCCACAAACCCTCCCTACTGGGAATTCTGGGGCCACAATGAAGCACTGTGCCTGCCTCCCAGGAGAAAAACATTGTCTATGGCGCTGCCCTGAAACCCCAAATGAGGATCAAACAGCTTGGCCCTCGGCAACACCCCAATTGCATAGGCTACCTTAAACAGTGATGCTCTGTCGCAAATAGCCTGAGCCCAGACCTTCCAACAGACACCGACACAGCTGGCTGCACACCCAGCACATTGGACCCGCCACTGCCTTAGGCCACCATCCATTCCCAACCTGGGTTTTCAGTCATCGGAACCTAGACCTTATCTCCAATCCCTGCACAGGGGGGAACCTGATGCACAAGTCAGAACCCCTCCTTCCCCCTGGCAAGAAACCTTGCTGCTGGCAGTGAGTCAAACCTTCAGTGTAGGAGAAAACGGCATGGCCCATGAGGCCACGCCCAAGCGTGAGGGCCGCCTTGGGCACAAACACACATTGTGACCCTCAGCGTGAGTACCTTATTCAAGTAACGCCTCTCAGTGACAGGACCAAAAGCCCGCATATGTGGCTTGCCATGCCCATAGGCACCCAGGACTAACTAGATGGTGTGTATTCCAGTTGAGGGAACCCACTGCTGTGCTCTAGAGTCCCTCTCCTGGGGGGTCCCCTGTGGCAGAAAACAGTACTCTTCATTCCCACTCCCTCGGCCTCTAAGAAAACCCCTACCCTGACCGGACACTGTAAACGCAACACCCAGAGACAAAATCCTGAGTGACTGCCTCCCACTTGCCCTACTTTGATTTCCAGAGGATCTCCCTTCACGGACTAGAGATCAGGCCTGCCATTATATTGGCCCCTAGCTGAGCCAAGTTTGCTTTTTCAGACATCTGTCCCCACAGCCCTGGCAAACACAGCCTCTAGGCTGTGTCCTCTGGAGCCATACCACAGGACCGTGCCTTCTCTCTCCTGGGAAACTGTGTCCATTCCTTTGGCCACACACCTCCAGAATATGAGTAACCTCAAGGCCTCCGAGGACATCCCACTACTGGGAGCCTCACTGGACTCACAGGGGCATTCGGACACAAGCTGAGCAGCTACATCCATGAATGCATGCACACAGATATCATCAGAGATAGAAGGTTGAGCCGGACAGGCCTTTAGGCCGTAGTCTCAACTCTTGCTTTGGTTTCCAGGTGTCACTCCTCAGAGGCTTTGGTTCGAAGAACAGGGTATGGGGCTTTCCTGAGGCACGGAACAGAACTCCTCTCGTCTCCACATGGGAAGTTTCCTTGTTGGAGCCGTGTCAAACACCTCATGTTGGAGAATCCTGCAGAGTCCCTGAGCCACCTCCACATTCCAAGGTCTCCCAGGCCACCAAGCCACAGTAGGACTCATCTTCAGGAGAGTCCATTTCAACTCTCCCCTCTGGGTAGCTCACCCAGGAGCCCGCAGATTGAGCCTGCCTTGTCCTGACTAAAGAGTGGGAATATGAGGTGGCGTTCCCAGGCATCCATGCTTAGACACCTGCTCTCGAGTCTTTCCATATGGGGCCTCTTGGAACCATCCAATAGGACTCGACTGTCGTGCAGAAGGTAACCTTCAGTTTTGGAGCAGTTCACAAATCCCATCGTAGGCAAAACTTTCTGGCCTCATGAAGCCCCCACACCCTTCAGGAAGAGGCCATGCTGGACAAGAACTCTAGCCTGAGGCACGTCTCATAGTTGACATGACCTCAGTGCAGGAGATCCCGATTCAGCCTCTGCAGAGTGGGCCTGCCGTGACCTCGGTCCCAAACCTCACGCTAGCTTGTGTTTTCAGACTTCCTTCCTCACACTCCTGGCAATAAGCCCTCTGGACTAGGAACTCCAGAACCAAAACCCAGCCCAGTGTCTGCCCAACGGAAGAAAAACGTTTCCCTGTGGGGCTCTCCAGAAAACCCAGATGAGGATCAACCTGCTCGGGCCTCGACGGTACCCGAACTGGATAGGCTGCTCTGGGCACTCATGCTCTGCCTGACACAGCCTGAAGCCAGACGTCCAGACAGACATGGAGACAGCTGGCCGCACACCCAGCACTTCGGACACGCCATGGTCTTATGCCGTCACCTCATCCTAACCTTGGTTTTCAGATATCTGAACCTAGACATTATATCAATTCTCCACACAGCTGGGTATAGCAAGCACAAAACAGAACTCCTCCTTCCCCATGGCTGTCAAGCTTGCTCTTGGCATGGAGTCACACCTTCAGGGTGGGAGAAACCTTCATGGCCCCTGATGCCACGCCCAAACTTGAGTGATGCTTGGGCACAAATTCACACTGTGATCCTCAGCATGAGCCCCATGTCAAAGAAAGGCCTGTCAGGGCCTGGAACAAGAGCCCACATATGGGGCTTGCCAAGCCCCTATGCACCCAATCCTCACCACGGTTTGAATTTTCCAGTCGCCCCGCCCGTACCTGGAGCTCTGCTCTGGAATCCCTTTCTTGGAGAGACCCATGAGCCAGACAACACGACTCCACCCTTCCCACAAAATGACCCCAAACTCTTGGGAGCTGGGACAAATCCCCAGAGAGGGATACTCGTCCACAGTACCTGAGGCCACCGCTCCAATCCACGGCTATCCCGGACACAACATCCAGAGACAAAAGCCTGAAGGAACGCCTCCCACTCGCCCTTGTTTCAGAGGCCCAGGAGCTCCCTCTCGGGCTGTACATCCGGCCTGCCATACCCTAGGCGCCACTCATAAGCTGAGTTTGTGTATTCAGACTTCTGTGCCCACAGCCTGGACCCACACACCTCCAGGCTAGGGCCTCTAGGGCCACAGCGAAAGATTGTGCCTGCCCTCTCCAAGGAAAGTGTGCCCAGTCCATTGACCACAACACTACAGGTTAGGGAAAAGCTCCAAGGCCCCTGAGGCCATCAATAGTTAGGCCACCCTGGACTAAGAGGGGCTCTCTGACACCAGTGGAGCAACTATCTCCACTTAGACTCTCAGACAGTGTCCCCAGAGACAGAAGGTTGAAATGGACAGGCCCCCAGGCCCTAATCTGAACCTTAGCTTTGGTTTCCATGTTTCCGTTCTCAGAGGACTGTTTTCGTAGACCAGCACATGGGGCTTTTCTGAGGCACCAAACCAGACCTCTCTCATCTCCACATGGGCAGCTTTTTTACTGGGATGTATCAAACACTTCAGGTAGGAGAGTTCCGCAGGGCCAAGAACAACCAGCACTTTCCAAGGTCTCCATGGACCCAAACGCACATTATGACGCATCCTCAGGAGAGGCCATTTCAACTCAGCCCCCTGGGTCGCGTGTTCCAGAGGCAGCAGATCAAACATATCTTGTCACTAATAGCCAATGGGAATGCGAGGCATGCTGTACAGGGATCCATCCTTCGAACCCTGCTCTCCAGTCCTTCCGTATGGTATGTCCTGGAGCCATGCAACAGGACTCGAATGTCCCGCAGAAGGAAACCTTGTGGTTTGGGGCAACCTCCAAACTCAGCGTGGGAAAACTTCCTTGGCCTCATGAGGCCCCCACTTCATGAAGGTGCCATCATGGACACAGACTCCAGCCTCAGCCAACGTCTGATCCTCAGACTGACTTCAGATGCAGGAGATTTTGATTCAGCCTCTGCAGAGTGGGCCTGCTCTGCCCTTGGTTCCAATCCTCACACTAGCTTGTGTTTTCAGACTTCCGTCCTCACACTCCTGGCCCACAAACCCTCCCTACTGGGAATTCTGGGGCCACAATGAAGCACTGTGCCTGCCTCCCAGGAGAAAAACATTGTCTATGGCGCTGCCCTGAAACCCCAAATGAGGATCAAACAGCTTGGCCCTCGGCAACACCCCAATTGCATAGGCTACCTTAAACAGTGATGCTCTGTCGCAAATAGCCTGAGCCCAGACCTTCCAACAGACACCGACACAGCTGGCTGCACACCCAGCACATTGGACCCGCCACTGCCTTAGGCCACCATCCATTCCCAACCTGGGTTTTCAGTCATCGGAACCTAGACCTTATCTCCAATCCCTGCACAGGGGGGAACCTGATGCACAAGTCAGAACCCCTCCTTCCCCCTGGCAAGAAACCTTGCTGCTGGCAGTGAGTCAAACCTTCAGTGTAGGAGAAAACGGCATGGCCCATGAGGCCACGCCCAAGCGTGAGGGCCGCCTTGGGCACAAACACACATTGTGACCCTCAGCGTGAGTACCTTATTCAAGTAACGCCTCTCAGTGACAGGACCAAAAGCCCGCATATGTGGCTTGCCATGCCCATAGGCACCCAGGACTAACTAGATGGTGTGTATTCCAGTTGAGGGAACCCACTGCTGTGCTCTAGAGTCCCTCTCCTGGGGGGTCCCCTGTGGCAGAAAACAGTACTCTTCATTCCCACTCCCTCGGCCTCTAAGAAAACCCCTACCCTGACCGGACACTGTAAACGCAACACCCAGAGACAAAATCCTGAGTGACTGCCTCCCACTTGCCCTACTTTGATTTCCAGAGGATCTCCCTTCACGGACTAGAGATCAGGCCTGCCATTATATTGGCCCCTAGCTGAGACAAGTTTGCTTTTTCAGACATCTGTCCCCACAGCCCTGGCAAACACAGCCTCTAGGCTGTGTCCTCTGGAGCCATACCACAGGACCGTGCCTTCTCTCTCCTGGGAAACTGTGTCCATTCCTTTGGCCACACACCTCCAGAATATGAGTAACCTCAAGGCCTCCGAGGACATCCCACTACTGGGAGCCTCACTGGACTCACAGGGGCATTCGGACACAAGCTGAGCAGCTACATCCATGAATGCATGCACACAGATATCATCAGAGATAGAAGGTTGAGCCGGACAGGCCTTTAGGCCGTAGTCTCAACTCTTGCTTTGGTTTCCAGGTGTCACTCCTCAGAGGCTTTGGTTCGAAGAACAGGGTATGGGGCTTTCCTGAGGCACGGAACAGAACTCCTCTCGTCTCCACATGGGAAGTTTCCTTGTTGGAGCCGTGTCAAACACCTCATGTTGGAGAATCCTGCAGAGTCCCTGAGCCACCTCCACATTCCAAGGTCTCCCAGGCCACCAAGCCACAGTAGGACTCATCTTCAGGAGAGTCCATTTCAACTCTCACCTCTGGGTAGCTCACCCAGGAGCCCGCAGATTGAGCCTGCCTTGTCCTGACTAAAGAGTGGGAATATGAGGTGGCGTTCCCAGGCATCCATGCTTAGACACCTGCTCTCGAGTCTTTCCATATGGGGCCTCTTGGAACCATCCAATAGGACTCAACTGTCGTGCAGAAGGTAACCTTCAGTTTTGGAGCAGTTCACAAATCCCATCGTAGGCAAAACTTTCTGGCCTCATGAAGCCCCCACACCCTTCAGGAAGAGGCCATGCTGGACAAGAACTCTAGCCTGAGGCACGTCTCATAGTTGACATGACCTCAGTGCAGGAGATCCCGATTCAGCCTCTGCAGAGTGGGCCTGCCGTGACCTCGGTCCCAAACCTCACGCTAGCTTGTGTTTTCAGACTTCCTTCCTCACACTCCTGGCAATAAGCCCTCTGGACTAGGAACTCCAGAACCAAAACCCAGCCCAGTGTCTGCCCAACGGAAGAAAAACGTTTCCCTGTGGGGCTCTCCAGAAAACCCAGATGAGGATCAACCTGCTCGGGCCTCGACGGTACCCGAACTGGATAGGCTGCTCTGGGCACTCATGCTCTGCCTGACACAGCCTGAAGCCAGACGTCCAGACAGACAAAAAGACAGCTGGCCGCACACCCAGCACTTCGGACACGCCATGGTCTTATGCCGTCACCTCATCCTAACCTTGGTTTTCAGATATCTGAACCTAGACATTATATCAATTCTCCACACAGCTGGGTATAGCAAGCACAAAACAGAACTCCTCCTTCCCCATAGCTGTCAAGCTTGCTCTTGGCATGGAGTCACACCTTCAGGGTGGGAGAAACCTTCATGTCCCCTGATGCCACGCCCAAACTTGAGTGCTGCTTGGGCACAAATTCACACTGTGATCCTCAGCATGAGCCCCATGTCAAAGAAAGGCCTGTCAGGGCCTGGACCAGGAGCCCACATATGGGGCTTGCCAAGCCCCTATGCACCCAATCCTCACCACGGTTTGAATTTTCCAGTCGCCCCGCCCGTACCTGGAGCTCTGCTCTGGAATCCCTTTCTTGGAGAGACCCATGAGCCAGACAACACGACACCACCCTTCCCACAAAATGACCCCAAACTCTTGGGAGCTGGGACAAATCCCCAGAGAGGGATACTCGTCCACAGTACCTGAGGCCACCGCTCCAATCCACGGCTATCCCGGACACAACATCCAGAGACAAAAGCCTGAAGGAACGCCTCCCACTCGCCCTTGTTTCAGAGGCCCAGGAGCTCCCTCTCGGGCTGTACATCCGGCCTGCCATACCCTAGGCGCCACTCATAAGCTGAGTTTGTGTATTCAGACTTCTGTGCCCACAGCCTGGACCCACACACCTCCAGGCTAGGGCCTCTAGGGCCACAGCGAAAGATTGTGCCTGCCCTCTCCAAGGAAAGTGTGCCCAGTCCATTGACCACAACACTACAGGTTAGGGAAAAGCTCCAAGGCCCCTGAGGCCATCAATAGTTAGACCCCCTGGACTAAGAGGGGCTCTCTGACACCAGCGGAGCAACTATCTCCACTTAGACTCTCAGACAGTGTCCCCAGAGACAGAAGGTTGAAATGGACAGGCCCCCAGGCCCTAATCTGAACCTTAGCTTTGGTTTCCATGTTTCCGTTCTCAGAGGACTGTTTTCGTAGACCAGCACATGGGGCTTTTCTGAGGCACCAAACCAGACCTCTCTCATCTCCACATGGGCAGCTTTCTTACTGGGATGTATCAAACACTTCAGGTAGGAGAGTTCCGCAGGGCCACTGAACAACCAGCACTTTCCAAGGTCTCCATGGACCCAAACGCACATTATGACGCATCCTCAGGAGAGGCCATTTCAACTCAGCCCCCTGGGTCGCGTGTTCCAGAGGCAGCAGATCAAACATATCTTGTCACTAATAGCCAATGGGAATGCGAGGCATGCTGTACAGGGATCCATCCTTCGAACCCTGCTCTCCAGTCCTTCCGTATGGTATGTCCTGGAGCCATGCAACAGGACTCGAATGTCCCGCAGAAGGAAACCTTGTGGTTTGGGGCAACCTCCAAACTCAGCGTGGGAAAACTTCCTTGGCCTCATGAGGCCCCCACTTCATGAAGGTGCCATCATGGACACATACTCCAGCCTCAGCCAACGTCTGATCCTCAGACTGACTTCACATGCAGGAGATTTTGATTCAGCCTCTGCAGAGTGGGCCTGCTCTGCCCTTGGTTCCAATCCTCACACTAGCTTGTGTTTTCAGACTTCCGTCCTCACACTCCTGGCCCACAAACCCTCCCTACTGGGAATTCTGGGGCCACAATGAAGCACTGTGCCTGCCTCCCAGGAGAAAAACATTGTCTATGGCGCTGCCCTGAAACCCCAAATGAGGATCAAACAGCTTGGCCCTCGGCAACACCCCAATTGCATAGGCTACCTTAAACAGTGATGCTCTGTCGCAAATAGCCTGAGCCCAGACCTTCCAACAGACACCGACACAGCTGGCTGCACACCCAGCACATTGGACCCGCCGCTGCCTTAAGCCACCATCCATTCCCAACCTGGGTTTTCAGTCATCGGAACCTAGACCTTATCTCCAATCCCTGCACAGGGGGGAACCTGATGCACAAGTCAGAACCCCTCCTTCCCCCTGGCAAGAAACCTTGCTGCTGGCAGTGAGTCAAACCTTCAGTGTAGGAGAAAACGGCATGGCCCATGAGGCCACGCCCAAGCGTGAGGGCCGCCTTGGGCACAAACACACATTGTGACCCTCAGCGTGAGTACCTTATTCAAGTAACGCCTCTCAGTGACAGGACCAAAAGCCCGCATATGTGGCTTGCCATGCCCATAGGCACCCAGGACTAACTAGATGGTGTGTATTCCAGTTGAGGGAACCCACTGCTGTGCTCTAGAGTCCCTCTCCTGGGGGGTCCCCTGTGGCAGAAAACAGTACTCTTCATTCCCACTCCCTCGGCCTCTAAGAAAACCCCTACCCTGACCGGACACTGTAAACGCAACACCCAGAGACAAAATCCTGAGTGACTGCCTCCCACTTGCCCTACTTTGATTTCCAGAGGATCTCCCTTCACGGACTAGAGATCAGGCCTGCCATTATATTGGCCCCTAGCTGAGCCAAGTTTGCTTTTTCAGACATCTGTCCCCACAGCCCTGGCAAACACAGCCTCTAGGCTGTGTCCTCTGGAGCCATACCACAGGACCGTGCCTTCTCTGTCCTGGGAAACTGTGTCCATTCCTTTGGCCACACACCTCCAGAATATGAGTAACTTCAAGGCCTCCGAGGACATCCCACTACTGGGAGCCTCACTGGACTCACAGGGGCATTCGGACACAAGCTGAGCAGCTACATCCATGAATGCATGCACACAGATATCATCAGAGATAGAAGGTTGAGCCGGACAGGCCTTTAGGCCGTAGTCTCAACTCTTGCTTTGGTTTCCAGGTGTCACTCCTCAGAGGCTTTGGTTCGAAGAACAGGGTATGGGGCTTTACTGAGGCACGGAACAGAACTCCTCTCGTCTCCACATGGGAAGTTTCCTTGTTGGAGCCGTGTCAAACACCTCATGTTGGAGAATCCTGCAGAGTCCCTGAGCCACCTCCACATTCCAACGTCTCCCAGGGCACCAATCCACAGTTGGGCTCATCTTCAGGAGAGTCCATTTCAACTCTCACCTCTGGGTAGCTCACCCAGGAGCCCGCAGATTGAGCCTGCCTTGTCCTGACTAAAGAGTGGGAATATGAGGTGGCGTTCCCAGGCATCCATGCTTAGACACCTGCTCTCGAGTCTTTCCATATGGGGCCTCTTGGAACCATCCAATAGGACTCGACTGTCGTGCAGAAGGTAACCTTCAGTTTTGGAGCAGTTCACAAATCCCATCGTAGGCAAAACTTTCTGGCCTCATGAAGCCCCCACACCCTTCAGGAAGAGGCCATGCTGGACAAGAACTCTAGCCTGAGGCACGTCTCATAGTTGACATGACCTCAGTGCAGGAGATCTCGATTCAGGCTCTGCAGAGTGGGCATGCCGTGACCTCGGTCCCAAACCTCACGCTAGCTTGTGTTTTCCGAATTCCTTCCTCACACTCCTGGCAAACAAGCCCTCCGGACTAGGAACTCCGGAACCAAAACCCAGCCCAGTGTCTGCCCAACGGAAGAAAAACGTTTCCCTGTGGGGTTCTCCAGAAAACCCAGATGAGGATCAACCTGCTCGGGCCTCGACGTTACCCAAACTGGATAGGCTGCTCTGGGCACTCATGCTCTGCCTGACACAGCCTGAAGCCAGACGTCCAGACAGACAAGGACACAGGTGGCCGCACACCCAGCACTTCGGACACGCCATGGTCTTATGCCGTCACCTCATCCTAACCTTGGTTTTCAGATATCTGAACCTAGACATTATATCAATTCTCCACACAGCTGGGTATAGCAAGCACAAAACAGAACTCCTCCTTCCCCATGGCTGTCAAGCTTGCTCTTGGCATGGAGTCACACCTTCAGGGTGGGAGAAACCTTCATGGACCCTGATGCCACGCCCAAACTTGAGTGATGCTTGGGCACAAATTCACACTGTGACCCTCAGCATGAGCCCCATGTCAAAGAAAGGCCTGTCAGGGCCTGGACCAAGAGCCCACATATGGGGCTTGCCAAGCCCCTATGCACCCAATCCTCACCACGGTTTGAATTTTCCAGTCGCCCCGCCCGTACCTGGAGCTCTGCTCTGGAATCCCTTTCTTGGAGAGACCCATGAGCCAGACAACACGACTCCAACCTTCCCACAATATGACCCCAAACTCTTGGGAGCTGGGACAAATCCCCAGAGAGGGATACTCGTCCACAGTACCTGAGGCCACCGCTCCAATCCACGGCTATCCCGGACACAACATCCAGAGACAAAAGCCTGAAGGAACGCCTCCCACTCGCCCTTGTTTCAGAGGCCCAGGAGCTCCCTCTCGGGCTGTACATCAGGCCTGCCATACCCTAGGCGCCACTCATAAGCTGAGTTTGTGTATTCCGACTTCTCTGCCCACAGCCTGGACCCACACAACATCCAGGCTAGGGCCTCTGGACTAAACAGCGAAAGATTGTGCCTGCCCTCTCCAAGGAAAGTGTGCCCAATCCATTGATCACAACCCTACAGGTTAGGGAAAAGCTCCAAGGTCCCTGAGGCCATCAATAGTATAGGCCACCCTGGACTAAGAGGGGCTCTCTGACACCAGCGGAGCAACTATCTCCACTTAGACTCTCAGAGAGTGTCCCCAGACCGAAGGTTGAAATGGACAGGCCCCCAGGCCCTAATCTGAACCTTAGCTTTGGTTTCCATGTGTCCGTCCTCAGAGGACTGTTTTCGTAGACCGGCACACGGGGCTTTTCTGAGGCATCAAACCAAACCTCTCTCGTCTCCACATGGGGAGATTTCTAACTGGGGATGTATCAAACCCTTCAGGTAGGAGAGTTCCGCAGGGCCACTGAACAACCAGCACATTCCAAGGTCTCCATGGACCCAAACGCACATTATGACGCATCCTCTGGAGAGGCCATTTCAACTCAGCCCCCTGGGTAGCGTGCCCCAGAGGCAGCAGATCAAACATATTTTGTCGCTTATGGCCAAGGGGAATGCGAGGCATGCTGTACAGGGATCCATCCTTCGAACCCTGCTCTCCAGTCTTTCCGTATGGTATGTCCTGGAGCCATGCAACAGGACTCGAATGTCCCGCAGAAGGAAACCTTGTGGTTTGGGGCATCCTCCAAACTCAGCGTGGGAACACTTCCTTGGCCTCATGATAACCCCGATTCATGAAGGTGCCATCATGGACACATACTCCAGTCTCAGCCAACGTCTGATCCACAGCCTGACTTCAGATGCAGGAGATTTTGATTTAGCCTCTGCAGATTGGGCCTGCTCTGCCCTTGGCTCCAATCCTCACCCTAGCTTGTGTTTTCAGACTTCCGTCCTCACATTCCTGGCCCACAATCCCTCCCTACTGGGAATTCTGGGGCCTCACTGAAGCACTCTTCCTGCCTCCCAGGAGAAAAACATTGTCTATGGTGCTGCACAGAAACCCCAAATGAGGATCAAACTGCTTTGCCCTCCGCAACACCCCAATTGCATAGGCTACCTTAAACACTGATGCTCTGTCGCAAAAGCCTGAGCCCAGACCTTCCAACAGACACCAACACAGCTGGCTGCACACCCAGCACATTGGACCCGCCACTGCCTTAGGCCACCATCCATTCCCAACCTGGGTTTTCAGTCATCGGAACCTAGACCTTATCTCCAATCCCTGCACAGGGGGAACCTGATGCACAAGTCAGAACCCCTCATTCCCCATGGCAAGAAACCTTGCTGCTGGCAGTGAGTCAAACCTTCAGTGTAGGAGAAAAGGGCATGGCCCATGAGGCCACGCCCAAGCGTGAGGGCCGCCTTGGGCACAAACACACATTGTGAACCTCAGCGTGAGTACCTTATTCAAGTAACGCCTCTCAGTGACTGGACCAAAAGCCCGCTTATGTGGCTTGCCTTGCCCATAGGCACCCAGGACTAACTAGATGGTTTGTATTCCAGTTGAGGGAACCCACTGCTGAGCTCTAGAGTCCCTCTCCTGGGGGGTCCCCTGTGGCAGAAAACAGTACTCTTCCCTTCCCACAGAATGAATCCAAATACTTGGGAGCTTGGACAATTCCCCGAGAGGAAGGCTGTTCCTCGGCCCCTGAAGCAACCCCAACCATGAACGGCCACTGTGAACGCAACACCCAGATACAAAAGCCTGAGCGACTGCCTCTCACTTGCTCTCCTTTGATATCCAGAGGATCTCCCCTCACGGTTTGGAGATCAGGCCTGCCATTACCTTGGCCCCTAGCTGTGCCAAGTTTGCTTTTTCAGCCATCTGACCCCACTACCCTGGCAAACACAGCCTCTTGGCTTGGTCCTCTGGAGCCATTCTACAGGACTATGCCTCCTGTCTCCTGGGAAACTGTGTCCATTCCTTTGGACAAACACCTCCAGAATATGAGAAACCTCAAGGCCCCCGAGGACATCCCACTACTGGGAGCCTCCCTGGACTCACAGGGGCATTCGGACACAAGCTGAGCAGCTACCTCCACGAAGGCATGCACACAGATGTCAACAGAGATAGAAGGTTGAGCAGGACAGGCCCTTAGGCCCTAATCTCAACTCTTGCGTGGTTACCAGGTGTCACTCCTCAGAGGCTTTGGTTCGAAGAACAGGGTATGGGGCTTTCCTGAGTCACTGAATAGAACTCCTCTCGTCTCCATATGGGAAGTTTCCTTGTTGGAGCCGTGTCAAAAACCTCATGTTGGAGAATCCTGCAGAGTCCCTGAGCCACCTCCACATTCCAAGGTCTCCCAGGCCACCAAGCCACAGTAGGACTCATCTTCAGGAGAGTCCATTCCAAATTTCCCCTCTGGGTAGCTCACCCAGGAGCCCGCAGATTGAGCCTGCCTTGTCCTGACTAAAGAGTGGGAATATGAGGTGGCGTTCCCAGGCATCCATGCTTAGACACCTGCTCTCGAGTCTTTCCGTATGGGGCCTCTTGGAACCATCCAATAAAACTCGACTGTCGTGCAGAAGGAAAAACCTTGAGGTTTGGAGCAGTTCACAAATCCCATAGTAGGCAAACCTCCCTGGCCTCATGTAGCCCCCACACCCTTCAGGAAGAGGCCATGCTGGACAAAAACTCTAGCCTGAGGCACGTCTCATGGTTGACATGACCTCAGTGCAGGAGAACTCGATTCAGCCTCTGCAGAGTGGCCCTGCCGTGCCCTTGGTCCCAAACCTCATGGTAGCTTGTGTTTTCAGACTTCCTTCCTCACATTCCTGGCAAACAAGCCCTCCGGACTAGGAACTCCAGAACCAAAACCCAGCCCAGTGTCTGCCCAACAGAAGAAAAACATTTCCCTGTGGGGCTCTCCAGAAAACCCTGATGAGGATCAACCTGCTCGAGCCTCGATGGTACCCGATCTGGATAGGCTGCTCAGGGCACTCATGCTCTGCCTGACACAGCCTGAAGCCAGACGTCCAGACAGACAAGGAGACAGCTGGCCGCACACCCAGCACTTCGGACACGCCATGGCCTTATGCCGTCACCTCATCCTAACCTTGGTTTTCAGATATCTGAACCTAGACATTATATCAATTCTCCACACAGCTGGGTATCGCAAGCACAAAACAGAACTCCTCCTTCCCCATGGCTGTAAAGCTTGCTCTTGGCATGGAGTCACACCTTCAGGGTGGGAGAAACCTTCATGGCCCCTGATGCCACGCCCAAACTTGAGTGCTGCTTGTGCTCAAATTCACACTGTGACCCTCAGCATGAGCCCCATGTCAAAGAAAGGCCTGTGAGGGCCTAGAGCAAGAGCCCCCATATGGGGCTTGCCAAACCCCTATGCACCCAATCCTCAACAGGGTTTGAGTTTTCCAGTCGCCCCACCTGTACCTGGGGCTCTGCCCTTGAATCCCTTTCTTGGAGAGACCCATGAGCCAGACTACACGACTCCACCCTTCCCACAAAATGACCCCAAACTCGTGGGAGCTGGGATAAATCCCAAGAGAGGGATACCCCTCCACAGTCCCTAAGGCCACCCCTCCAATCCACGGCTATCCCGGACACAACATCCAGAGACAAAAGCCTGAAGGAACGCCTCCCACTCGCCCTTGTTTCAGAGGCCCAGGAGCTCCCTCTCGGGCTGTACATCAGGCCTGCCATACCCTAGCCACCACTCTTAAGATGAGTTTGTGTATTCAGACTTCTGTGCCCACAGCCTGGACACACACAACATCCAGGCTAGGGCCTGTGGAGCCACAGCGAAAAATTGTGCCTGTCCTCTCCAAGGAAAGTGTGCCCAATCCATTGATCACAACCCTACTGGTTAGGGAAAAGCTCCAAGCCCCTGAGGCCATCAATAGTGGAGGCCACCCTGGACTAAGAGGGGCTCTCTGACACCAGCGGAGCAACTATCTCCACTTAGACTCTCAGACAGTGTCCCCAGAGTCAGAAGGTTGAAATGGACAGGCCCCCAGGCCCTAATCTGAACCTTAGCTTTGGTTTCCATGTGTCCGTCCTCAGAGGACTGTTTTCGTAGACCAGCACACGGGGCTTTTCTGAGGCACCAAACCAAACCTCTCTCGTCTCCACATGGGGAGCTTTCTTAATGGGGATGTATCAAACCCTTCAGGTAGGAGAGTTCCGCAGGGCCACTGAACAACCAGCACATTCCAAGGTCTCCATGGACCCCAAACGCACATTATGACGCATCCTCAGGAGAGGCTTTTTCAACACAGCCCCCTGGGTAGCGTGCCCCAGAGGCAGCAGATCAAACAAATCTTGTTGCTTATGGCCAAGGGGAATGCGAGGCATGCTGTACAGGGATCCATCCTTCGAACCCTGCTCTCCAGTCCTTCCGTATGGTATGTCCTGGAGCCATGCAACAGGACTCGAATGTCCCGCAGAATGAAACCTTGTGGTTTGGGGCATCCTCCAAACTCAGCGTGGGAACACTTCCTTGGCCTCATGAGGCCCCCACTTCATGAAGGTGCCATCATGGACACATACTCCAGCCTCAGCCAACGTCTGATCCTCAGCCTGACTTCAGATGCAGGAGATTTTGATTCATCCTCTGCAGAGTTGCCTGCCGTGCCCTCGGTCCCAAACCTCACGCTAGCTTGTGTTTTCAGACTTCCTTCCTCACACTCCTGGCAAACAATCCCTCCAGAGTAGGAATTGCAGAACCACAAGCCTGCAAAGTTACTGCACACCGGTAGAAAACGTTTCCTTGAGGGCTTTCCATAAAACCCAGATGAGGACCAACCTGCTCTTGCCTCGACGGCACTCAGATTTAATAGGCTGCTCTGGGCACTAATGCTCTGCCTTTCACAGCCTGATGCCAGACGTCCAGACAGGCAAGGAGACAGCTGGCCACACACCTAGCACTTCTGACATGCCATGGTCTTATGCCGTTATCTCTTCCTAACCTTGGTTTTCCGATATCTAAACCCAGATATTATATCAATTCCCCACACACTGGGCATCTGAAGCACAAATCAGAACTCCTTCTTCCCCATGGCTGTAAGGCTTGCTCTTGGCATGCAGTCACACCTTCAGGGTGGGAGAAACCTTCATTTCCCCTGAAACCACGCCCAAACTTGAGTGCTGCCTTGGGCAGAAATTCACTCTGTGACCCTCAGCATGAGGCCAATATCAAAGAAAGGCCTGTCAGGGCCTTGACCAAGAGCCCTCATATGGGGCGTGCCAAGCCCCTATACACCCAATCCTCACCAGTGTTTGAGTTTTCCAGTCTCCCCCCTGTTCCTGGGGCTCTGCTCTGGAATCACTTTCTTGGAGAGACACATGAGCCAGACAACAGGACTCCACCCTTCCCACAAAATGACCCCAAACTCCTGTTAGCTGGGACAAATCCCCAGAGAGGTTACTCGTCCACAGTCACTGAGGCCACCCCCTACAATCCACGGCTATCCTGGATGCATCCAGAGACAAAAGCCTGAAGGAATCTCGCCCTAGATTCACAAGCCAAGGAGCTCACTCTTTATCTGTACATCCGGCTTGCCATACCCTCGGCGCCACTCATAAGCTGAGTTTTTGTTTTCAGACTTATGTGCCCACAGCCTGGACCCACACACCCTCCAGGCTAGGGCATCTGGAGCCACAGTGAAAGATTGTGCCTGCCATCTCCAAGGAAAGTGTGCCCAATCCATTGACCACAACCCTACAGGTTAGGGAAAAGTTCCAAGGCCCCTGAGGCCATCCTGATAGTGTAGGCTGCCCTGGACTATAAGGGGCACTCTGACACCAGCTCTGCCATTATCACCACTTAGACTTTCAGACAGTATCCCCAGAGACAGAAGATTGAAATGGACAGGCCCTTAGGCTTTAATATGAACCTTAGCTTTAGTTTTCATGTGTCTGTCCTCAGAGGACTGGTTTCGTATACCAGCATATTAGGTTTTTCTGAGGCTCCAAACCAAACCTCTCTCGTCTCCACATGGAGTGCTTTCTTACTGGATCTGTATCAAACCCTTCTGGTCGGAGAATTCCGCAGGGCCACAGTACAACCATCACATTCCAAGGTCTCCATGGACAGAAACCCACATTATGACGCATCCTCAGGAGAGGCCATTTCAACTCAGCCCACTGGTTAGCTTGCCCCAGAGCCAGCAGAACAAACATATCTTGTCGTTAATGGCCAAAGAGAATGCGAGGCATGTTGTTCAGGGATCCATCCTTTGAACCCTCATCTTCAGTCCTTCCGTATGGTATGTACTGGAGCCATTCAACAGGACTCGACTGTCTCGCAGAAGGAAACATTGTGGTTTGTGGCAACCTCCAAACTCAGTGTGGGAAAACTTCGTTGGCCTCATGAGGCACCTGCTTCATGAAGGTGCCATCAAGGGCACAATCCAACCTCAGCCAATGTCTGATCCTCAGCCTGACTTCAGATGCATGAGATATCCTTTCAGCCTTTGCAGAGTGGGCCTGCTCCCCACCTCACCCTATGTTTTGTTTTCAGACTCTACCCTAGCACTCCTGGCCCAAAAGCCCTCATGATTGGGAATTCTGGTTCCAGAACGAAGCACTCTGCCTGCCCCCCAAAGAAAAACATTGTCTATGGCATTGCTCAGAAACCCCAAATGAAAATCAACCTGCTCAGCCCTCGGCAACACCCCAATTGCATAGGCTACCCTAAACACTATGCTCTGTCTTACATAGCCTGAGCCCAGACCTTGTGAGAGACATTGAGACAGTTGGCTTCACACCCAGCACATCGAACCTGCCATGGGTTAGGCCATTTCATCCCTTCCCATTGACCTGGGTGTCTTCCTGGAGGTATATTCTGAGGCTGTGTCAGACTATGCATTTTTTCTGGAGCTTCCTATGGAATTGGGGTGGTATTAGGGGCCTTGAAATTTTCTCTTAATCTGGTGGGTTGGGAAACTGAGACAGGCTGACATTCCTTGGGAGAGCTGGCCCAGTGCTGTTGTGTGTTCCTGGAGGCCCCATCCTGGAGGGCATATGGGTCAGGACTCTGGGTCCAAAGTCTTCAGACACAAACTCGGGTAAGAGTTAAGCTCGAGGTGATGGCAGACCCAATCTGCAGACCCTGAGCGAAGCATCTCCAGATATGAAATTCGGACGGCTGTGAGGCAGGAGCACAGTCTTTTCTGTCTGACTTGTTTGTCTATGATGGCCACGAAATGGAGGGGTGGCCTCATGGGTCCATGTGAGATTCTACCTCTCTGGGAATTCTGCTCGGCACCCAAGAGTTTGGTGTATTTCTGGGGGATGGGAGGAGCGCAGTTTTATGAGTCAGGGATCCCGTCCAAACAGCCATTCCAGAGATGGGTCCTGGATTCTGGAGCCTGGATCACCGCAACAAGGCTTAGGATTTGGGCCTAGGGTCCTGCTCTATGTTTTCCTGGTACAGCTCCCGAGTGTTCTTGTTGGAAATGGGTCTCATTCTGAGGGTCACAATGCCTGTTTTTGCCCAGATGCCCATGCTGAGTGGGTGTGACCTCATGGGCTATGCACTTGGCTCCCACTCTGAGGGTTGGACTGCCATCTCAACATTCAGTTTTCCTGCCATGGGGAAGGAGGTGTACTTTTTTATGCTTCAGGTTCCCCCACGGGCAGGAATTTGAGCTAAGTTCTGGGACAGGGGCCTGAATACCCAGTTCACTTTGAGATGAGGTCCTCGGGCCAAGGCAGGACCCACCTGCAGAAAATGAGGCCTGCTTTCTGGGTGGCTGTCAGGAGCTCGGGCTCGAGCTGTGTCAGACAGAACATTCGTGGAGAGTTCGGCCTATGATATTGGGGTGCTTTTGAGAGCTGTGCAACTGGATCCTCATGGGGGATTTTTGCACAGACCCTTTTTTCACTTCTTCTATCTGGTGAGCAGGCAGATGGCTGCATTACGGCTCCAGAATATCCAAGTTGGAGGGTTTGCAGGCGAGGAGTGTGAGGACAGAAGTATGAAAACATAAGCTACGGTTACGCTCAGTGCCGAGCACATGTCTATTCCAATGTACAGCAGTTGTTTCGAGATCTTCAGCACCTGGGCGAGGGGAAGATGTCTGCTCACGCTGGAGTTTGTATCCATGATGGCCAAGAAATTGTGGGGAGGCCTCAAGAATTCTTGGAGGTTTTTCCAAGCTGGAGCTTGTGAGCTGCTCCAAACATCAAGGTGTCCTACTAAGGGACAGCAGAAGTCTTCTTACAGGGCTCCAGGGTCCCCCATATGGAAGATTCGATAGCAATGCTCTCTGAATGGAGGCTTGGGAAGCCAATCTCTTGTTACCATTGCAGTGAGGAACAGGGTAAGCTTGAATCAATGACACTGATTCCAAGTTCCAAGTGATTTGCGTTGATGGAAGTTCTCAGTCTAACAGGTCCCAATGCTGCTTGGTGTCCAGGGAGACCTTAGAATGTGGTGGCGGCTCTCTGACCATTGAGGATTCTCTATCCTTAGGATTAGACCCAGTACCCAGGAGCCAGGTTTCCTTCTTGGGACAGGAGGTGTGCTCTTGTATGGCTCACGGACCACAGGTTGGACCATATGCTTGAATTTCCAGAACAGCCCTCTAGGGAGAGAGACCTCAAAACATAAGCTAGGGTTCTGATGAGGTTTTAGGGCCATGGAAGTTTCAATCTTCGGACTAAGTGCCATTGGCCTGCATGTCATCCTGGAGGTAGGTGCTGAGGCTGTGTCAGGCTGTGCACTTTTCCCCGAGTGGCCTATGATATTGGGGTGCAGTCAGGGGCCTTGCAGTTTTCTCCTAATCTGGACATTTTGGGAAACTGAGATGGGCAGGGTTTTCTCAGGAGAGCAGGGCCAGTGATGTCATGTGTTTCTCGAGGCCCCATCCTGGAGGTCATGTGTGTCAGGACTTTGGGACCAAAGACTTTAGACACAACCTCGGATAAGAGATAGGAGTGAGGTGATGGCAGTCCGAATCTGAAGACCCTGAGGGAAGCTCCTCGGGATTTGAAATTCAGGTGGCTGGGAGGGAGGAGCACAGGCTTTTCTGTCTGGATTTTGTGTCTAGGATGGCCACTAAATGGAGGGGTGACCTCATGTGTCCATGGGATATTCTTCCACTCTGGTGATTCTGCTTGGCACCCAAGAGTTTGATTTCTTTCTGGGGAAGAGGAAAAGACTGTATTCCATCTCTGGGATCCTGTCCAAACAGGGATTCCAGAGATGGTTTCTGGGTCCAGACACTGGGAAAACTTAACCAAAGCTTCGATTTGGGTTCCTGGTCCAGATCCCAAGGGGGATCTTTGGAAAGGGGTCTCATTCTGAGGGTCACAATGCCTGTTTGTGCCCAGCTGCCCATCCTGTGTAGGCGTGGTCTCATGGACCATGCACCTGGTTCCCACTCAGGGTTGTACAGCCATCTCAACATTCAGTTTTCTGGCCATGGGGAAGGAGGAGCACTCTTTTGTGCTTCCGAGTCCCCTATGGGCAGGAATTTGAGCTAAGTCTGGGACAGGTACCTGAATATCCAGGTTGCTTCAAGATGATGGCCTCGGGCCAAGGTTGGACCCACCTGGAGGATATGGGGCCCACTATCTGGGTGGCTGACAGGAGGTCGGGGATCAGGCGATGTCAGACAGACAATTTATGCAGAGGTCGGTCTATTATATTGGGGTGCCATTGAGGGCCGTGCAGGAGGATCCTCATGTGGGTTTCTGCGAAGACCCATAGGGCACTTCTTCTTTGTGGTGGGCAGGCAGAAAGCTGCACTGTGGCTTCAGAATTCCCAATATGGAGGGCTTGTAGGCGAGGAGTGTGAAGACAGAAGTCTGAAAACACAAGCCACGGATAAGCTCAGTGCCGACCACAGGACCATTCCATTGTGCAGTGGTTGTTTCGAGATTTCCAGCACCTGAGTATGGGCGAGGGTCAGATGTCTGCTCACGCTGGGTTTGCATCCATGATGGTCAACGAATTGTGGGGTGGCCTCAAGAATTCTTGGAGATTTTCCCAAGCAGGACCTTGTGAGCTGCTCCAAACAGCAAGGTGTCCTACTGTGGGACAGGGGAAGTCCGCTTACAAGGCTCCAGGGTCCCCCTTATAGACAGATTCGACAGCAGAGGTCTCTGAATGGGGGCCTGGGAAGTCTTCCTTGCATGACCATTGCAGCTGAGGAACATTGCAGGCTTGATCTGCTGGTTTTTGTTCAAATTTCCAAGTGATCTAAGTTGACGGATGTTCTCAGTCTAATGAGTCACAATGCTGCTTGCTGTCCAGGGAGACCTTAGAATGTGGTGGTGAGGGTGCCTGGGTGGCTCACTGGGCTAAGCCACTGCCTTCGGCTCAGGTCATGATCTCAGGGTCCTGGGATTGAGTCCCGCATCGGGCTCTCTGCTTCAGCAGGGAGCCTGCTTCTTCCTCTCTCTCTCTCTGCCTTCCTCTATGCCTACTTGTGATCTCTCTCTGTCAAATAAATAAATAAAATCTATATAAAAAAAAAGAATGTGGTTGTGGGTCTGTGGCCATGCAGGATTCTCCAAACTGAGGGTTAGACCCAGTTCCCAGGAGCCAGGTTCCCTTCTCGGGACAGGAGGGGTTCTCTTGTATGGCTCAGGGACCACATGTCGGATCATATGTTGGATTTCAAGACCAGGCCTCTGGGCACAGAGGCCTGAATATCTAGGCTAGGGTTCTTATGAGGTTGTAGGGGCATGTCATCCTCAACCTTCGGACTTAGGGACTTTGACCTGTGAGTCTTCCTGGAGGTAGATGCTCAGGCTGTGTCAGACTGTGCATTTTTTCCAGAGTGGCCTATGAAATTGGGGTGGGCTCAGGGGCCTTGCAGGCTTTTCCTAATCTGGAGGGTTTGTGCAACTGAGACGGCAGAATTTCATCCAGAGATCAGGCCCAGTGATGTAGTGTGGTTCTGTCAGCCCCATCCTGCAGGGAATGTGGTTAAGGGCTCTGGGACCAAAGTCTTCAGACACAAAATTGTGTATCAATTAGGAGGGAGGTGATGGCAGCCCCGATCTGCAGACGCTGAGGGCAGCTCCTCAGGATTTGAAATTCGTGTGGCTGGGAGGCAGGAGCAAAGGCTTTTCTGTCTGGATTGTGTCTAGGATGGCCTTGGAATGGTGGGGTGTCCTCATGTGTCCATGGAATATTCTACCTCTCTGGGGATTCTGCCCAGCACCCAAGAGTTTGGTGTCTCACTGGGAAGGAGAGAGCGTGGTTTACTGTTTCAGGGTTTCCGTCAACACAGGGATTCCAGAGATGGGTTATAGGTCCCTGTGCCTGGATAACCCTACAAAGGCTTAGTATTTGGGCCTAGAGGCTTGACTGCCTGGCTCTGTGGGGCTTTGGTTCAGCTCCCATGGAGACTTGTTGGAAATGGGTCTCAGGGTAAGGGTCACAATGCCTGTTTGTGCCCAGATGCCCATCCTGAGTGGGCATTGGCTCTTGTTCCATGCACCTGGATCCCAATATGAGGGTTGGACCACCATATCAACATTTAATTTTCCTTCTATGAGGAAGGAGGAGTACTCTTTTGTGCTTCAGATTCCCCCATGCACAGAAATTTGAGCTATGTTCTGGGACTGGTACGTGAATAACCAGGTTGGTTTGAGATGAAGGACTCAGGTCAAGGCAGGTCACACCGGCCAGATATGGGTCCCGCTATCTAGGTGGCTACCAGGAGGTCGGGGCTCGAGCTGTGTCAGACAAAGCATTAGTTCACAAGGTGGCCTATGGTATTGTGGTGCTATAGAGGGCTGTGCTGGTGGAACCTTATATGGAGTTTCACGCAGACCCATAGGGCACCTCTTTTTTCTGGTGGGCAGGCAGAAGACTGCATTGTGGCTCCCAAATTCCCAATATGGAGGACTTGAAGGCGAGGAGTGTGAGAACAGAAGGCAAAAAACACAATCTATGCTTAATCTCAGTGCCGAGAACATGGCCGTTCCAATGTGCAGTGGTTTTTTTCGAGATCTCCAGCATCTGAGTACAGGCGAGGGTCAGATGTCTGCTCATGATAGAGTTTGTATCTATCGTGGCCAACAAATGAAATATCCAGCACCTGAGTAAAGGTGGATTTCAGATGTTTACGCACACTGGAGTTTGTGTCTCTGATGACCGAATGGAGGAGTGGCATCAAGAGGCTGATGCATGTGAGATGCTCCAAACAGCAAGGTTGTTTTTAATACTGGACAGTTAGAGTCTGGTATGTTTTCTGCAGGGCCCCCCATGTGAAAAGTATGGGTAGCAGAGCCCTTCCACATGGATGCCTGGAAAGCACACCTCCATTGACCAATGCAGCTGAGGAACATGCAGGTTCTTTACGGTGCTTCTGGGGCGAAGCACCAAGGTCTTGAGTTGACATGGAATCTCTTGAAGATGGGTTACAATGCTGGTTTTTTTTTTTACCAGGTAGATCTTAGAATGTGTTGGTGGCTAAGGTGCCTGCAGGATTCTCCTACCCTGAGGGTTTAACACAGGTCGAAGAGCACGGTTACCTTCTGGGGACAGGAGATGTAGTGTTTTGTGGCTCAGGGACCACATGCCGTATCATAAGTTCCTATTCAAGAACAGGCCTCTGAAGACAGATGCCCGACAACCTAATCTAGGGTTCCAATGAGTCCCAGGGGCATGAGAGGTTCAATCTTCAGACTTAGTACAGTTGACTTGGGTGTCTGCCAGGATGTAGGTGATCAGGGAGTTTCAGACTGTGCACTTATGTCCAGAGTAACCTCCAATATTGGGGTGGCCACAGGGGCCTTGAATGTTTCAACCAACTCTGGAGGGTTTGGTTAACTGACATGCACAATTTCCATGGGGATGGCAAGCACAGTCCTGTGGTGTGGCTCCAGAGACTCCACCCTGGAGGGCATGTGAGCCATGGTTCTGGGAGGGAAGTCTGCAAACACAAACTTGGGTTAGGTTTAGTGGCTAGGTTATCGCAGGGCAATGTGTAGACCTGGAAGGCTACTCGTCAGGAACAGTAACTGGAATGACCCGAAGGCGGAAGCACAGGCTTTTATATCTGGATTGTGTGTCTAGGGTGACGTCAGAATGTAGCTGTGGCCTCATGGGTCCATGGGAGATTTTTCCTCTAAGGATACAGGCGGCTCCCAATATTTTGATGACTTTTTGGTATGGGAAGACTGCTATTTTCGATCTTAGGTGTGCCCCAAAACAGGGATTCCAGAGAGGGGCTCTGGGTCTAGGCGCCTGGAAAATCCCACCAAGGGTTGGGATTTGGGCTTATGGGCAGACCAGGCCTGCAATGCAGGATCTTGGTGGTGCAACTGAGAGGGCTTGTTTGGAAGCATGCTCAGGCTGAGCATTACAATGCCTGTTTGTGCCCAGGGTGGCCCTCAGGAGTGGGCGTGGTCCCATTGTCCATTTTCTGGCTCCCACACTGAGGGATGGACACACATTCCAATGGCCAGGTTTCCAGCCATGGGGAAGGAGGAAATATCTATTGTGCTTCATGTTCCCCCATAGGCAGGGATTACAGCAAAGGTCTGGGGACAGATGCCTGAATACCAAGGATGCATAGAGATGACAGATTTGGGCCATGGCCGTTCTCACATGCTGGATATGGGCCCCGCTCTCTGGGTGGCTGACACGAGGTCTGAGCTCAGGCTGTGTCAGACACAGCACTAGTGGCCAGAGAAGTCTATATATTGGGGTTCTCTCCAGGGCCGAGTAAATTGATCCTCATGTAGGGTTTCTGGCGAGACTCACGAAGCACTTCTTTCTGTGGGGCAGGCAGAATGCTGCCTTATGGATCCAGAATTCCCTATCAAGAGGGTTTGGGGACAAATAGGGTGAGAATGCAATTGTATACACCAGCTATGCTTAAATTGAGTGCCAAGCGGAAGTCAGTTTCAATGTGCAGCAGCTTATACGAGATATCCAGCACCTGAGTAAGGGCAGATGTCAGATATTTGCTCACACTGGAGTTTGTGTCTAGGATGACGACTAATGGAGGGGTGGCTTCAGGAGGCAATGGAGGATTACCCACGCTTAAGATTGTGAGATGCTCCAAACAACAAGGTTTCCTTCTAATGGACAGGAGGAGTCTGTTTTTTTTTTTTTTCCTCCAGGGTCCCTCAAGTGGAAGTATGCGTAGCAGAGCCCTCCCGCATGGATGACTGGAAAGCACACGTCCAATGACCATTGCAGCTGAGGAACATGACAGGTTCGTTTTGGTGGTTCTGGTGCCAAGTACCAAGGCCTTGAGTTGACTTGGTATCTCTTACAGATGTGTCCCAAAACTGGTTTGTTACAAGGGAGGTCATAGAATGTATTGGTGGCTATGGGCCACGCTGAGGGTTTGGCACAGGTCGATGTGCACAGTTTCCATCTTGGGAGAGGAGATGTTCTGTTTTGTGGCTCAGGGTACATATGTTGTATCCTGACTTGGTATTCAAGAACAGGCCTCTGAGGATTGATGCTGGCAACCTAATCTAGAGATCCAATGATGTCCTTGGTGCCCATCAGGTTCCATTTTCTTACTAAGGACCATTGATATGGTTGTCTGACTGGATGTAGGTGATCAGGGTGTTTCAGACTGTGCATTTGCATCCAGAGCCACTTCCACTATTGGGGTGGGCTCAGGGGCCTTGCAGGTTTCTCCTAACTTGGAGGCTTTGGGGAACTGTGATGGGCACAGTTTCCTTGGGGATGGCAGGCCCAGTCCTGTGGTAAGGCTTCAGAGACCACCTCCTTGAGGATATGAGAGCCATGGTCTTGGGAGGGAAGTCTGCAAACACAAATTTGGGTAAGGGATAGTGGCAAGGTGATCGCAGGTCCAATGCATAGACCTAGAAGGCATCACGTCAGGAACTGTAATTAGGGTGACTGAAAGCTGGTAGCACAGGCTTTTCTATCTGGATTGTGTGTCCAGGATGGGCTCTGAATGTAGACGTGGTCTCATGGTTCAATGGGAGACTTTTCCTCTCTAAGGATCCTGGTGGATCTCCATAGATTGGTGGTTTTTCAGAGAAGAAAAGAGTGCTCTTTTCCATCTTAGGGGTGCTCCAAAACAGGGAAGAATGCTGTTTTCCAACTTAGGCTTATGCCAAAACAGGGATTCCAGAGACGGGCTCTGGGTCTGGGTGCCCGGATATCCCACCAAGTGTTAGGATTTGGGCCTAGGGGCATTCCAGGCCTGCAATGCAGGATCCTAATGGTGTAACAGAGAGGGCTTGTTTGAAAGCATGCTCAGGCTGAGGGTCATCATGCCTCTTTGTGCCCAGGGGGGCCCTCAGGAGAGGGCGTAGTCTCATTGGCCATATAGCTGGATCCCACTTTGAGGGTTGGACACCCATTGCAACAGCCAGGCTTCCTGCAATGGAAAGAGGAGTTCTCTATTGTGCTTCAGGTTCCCCCATTGGCAGGGTTACAGGAAAGGTCTGTGGAAAGTTGCCTTAATACCAAGGATGTGTACAGATGACAGGCTAAGAATTCCCAGGTAACAAAACAGCATTGTTACCCATGTTCATGACATTCCATGTAAAAATAAGCCCTTAGTACTTCGCCCCAGAGCCACCAGAATGAACTTGCCATGTTCCTAAGCTGCAATGGTCAGTGGAGGTGTGGTTTCCAGGCAACCATACGGGGGTGCTCTGCTACACAAACTTTGCAATTGGCGGGGACCCTTGAGACAAAAAAACAGAATGCCCCTGTCCGGTAGAAGGAAACCTTCTGTTTGGAGCATCTCACAAGCCCCAGCGTGGGAAATCCTCCATTTCCTCTTGAAGCCACCACTCCATTTGTCAGTCATCATAGACACAAACTCCAGCATGAGCAAACATCTGACATCCGCCCTTACTCAGGTGCTGGATTTCAATTTGATCGCTGCACACTGGAATTGCCTTTAGTTTGACTGAATTAAGCCATAGCTTGGGTTTACAATTCCATCCTCAGCCTACTGGTCCACAAGCCCTATTGTGAGGGAATTCTGGAGCTACAACACAATATTCTGCCTTCCCCATATAAAGAAAAAGGGCCTGGAGAGTCTGCCCAGAAACTCCATATGATGGTCAATCTTCTCGGTGCTAGACGGAACCCTGATTCATAGGCTGCCCTGGGCACTAGTGCTGTGTCTGACATAGCCAGAGCCAGGACCTAGTGTCAGCCACTGAGAGATCAGGGCCCATATACAGCATGTGAGACCAGCTATGGCCCAAGTCTGTCTTCTCTTCTATTCTTGGTATTCAGGCATCTGTACCCACACCTTTGCTGAAATCCTTGCCATTGGGGGAACCTGAAGCACAATAGAGAACTCCTCCTTCCCCATGGAAGGTATTCTGACAGTTGGGATAGTTGCTCAACCCTCAAAGTGGAAGGCAGCTCCATGGCCAAGGAGACCATGTGCACTCATGATGGCTTCCCCGGGCACAAGCAGGCATTGTGACCTCAGCCTGAGCATGCTTTCAACCAAACGCTCTCAATTGCATCTCTGGGACCCCGAATTGCAGGCCTAGTACACACCTAGGCCCAAATCCTAACCCTGGTGGGATTTTACAGGGGCCCAGACACAGAGCCCATCTCTGGAATCCCTATTTTGGGGGACCCTTAAGATGGAAAACAGCACTCTTCCCTTCCCCGAGATAGTCACCAAACTCATGGTAGCCACCAGGATCCTTGAGTGGAAAAATCTGCCATAGACCCATGAGAACACACCTGCATTCCGAGGCCATCCTGGACATACAATCCAGATACATATCATGTGCTATCACCTTTGAGTCATCGGATTTACAGTTCCTGACGAGCTGCCTTCCAGGTCTATGCTTTGGGCCTGCAATCACCTTGCCATTAACCTAAACTGAGTTTGTGTTTGCAGACTTCCTTCCTAAAACCATGGCTCACATGACCTCCAGGTTCTGGCATCTGAAGCCACACCACAAGACTGTGCATGAGATCCTCAAGGAATCTGTGCCCATCACTTTTGCCCGATACCTTTAGATTAGGAGAAACCTACAAGGCCCCTGAGCGCAGCCAAATAATGGAGGCCGCTCTGGGCACAAATGCACAGTCTGAGACACCCTGATCACCTCCATACAGGCAGACACCCAAGTCAATGCTCCTGAGTCAGAAGATTGAACCTGACATGCCCCGAGGACTTCATTGGCACACTAGATTAGGTTTACAGGTATCTGTCATCAGAGGCCTGCTCTGGAATATCAACTTATGATAAAATATATAGTCCCTGAGCCACAGAACAGAATATGTCCTCCCCAAAAAGGAAGCCATGCTCCTGGAATTGTGTCATACCCTTAGGGTATTTGGATCCTGAATGGCCCCTTAGCAACCAGCACATTCTATGATATTCCTGGTAACAAACCATCATTGTGCCCCATCTTCATGAGACTCCATGTCAACTTAAGGTCTCGATATATTGCCCCAGCGCCACCAGAATGCACCTGCCATGTTCCTCAGGTGCAATGGTCAATGGAGGGGTGATTTCCAGGCATCCCTGTGGGGTTCTCTGCTACAAAACTTTCCACATGGAGAAACCAGAGAAAACAAACCAGACTTCTCCTGTCCGGTAGAAAGAAACTTTGCTATTTGGAGCATCTCACAAGCCCCAGCATGGGAAATCCTCCATGGCCTCTTGACGCCACCCTTCCATTTGTGGGTAATCACAGACACAAACTCCAGTGTGAGCAAACATCTGACATCCACCCTTACTCAGGTGCTGGATATTCGAAACGGCAGCTGCACACTGGAACTGCCTTTTGCTTTTCACTGAACTTAACCATAGCTTTGTATTACTATTCTATCCTCACCACACTGGTCCATAATATCTCTTGATAGGGAATTCTGGAGCCACAATGCAGTATTCTGCCTTCCACATAGAAAGAAGAAGGACCTGTTGAGTCTGCCCAGAAACCTCACATGAGGATCAATCTACTCAGACCACGAGGCAACCCTGATTAATAGATTTCCCTGACCACTAGTGCTGTGTCTGACAGAGTCTAAGCCCCGACCTCGTGTCAGCCACCCAGAGTTGAGGGCCCATATTTAGCATGAGAGATCGGCCATGGCCCTGGGCCATCATCTGTACCCATCCTTGGTATCCAGTCATCTGTCCCCCAAACTTTGCTGGAATTCCTGCCAATGGCGAACCTGAAACACAATAGAGAACACCTCCTTCCCCATGGCAGGAATATTGGTTGTCCAACCCTCAGCGTGGGAGCCAGCTGCATGGCCAAGGAGACCATGCCCACTCCTGAGGGCCGACATGGGCACAGGCAGGCATGGTGATCCTCAGCCTGAGCATGTTTTCAAACAAACACTCTCAGTTGCTCCTCCAGTACCTGCATTGCAGGCCTGGTATGCCCCTAGGCCCAAATCCTAACCCTTGGTGGGATTTTCCAGGTGCCCAGACCCAGAGTCCGTCTCAGAATCCCTGTTTGGGGCACCATTAAGATGGAAAACAGCACTCTTCCCTTCCCTGAGAAAGGCACCAAACTATTGGGAGCCGCCAGGATCCTTAGAGAGAAAAAATCTCAAATGGACCCATGAAAACAAACCTGCATTCCGAGGCCATCCTGTCCACACAATCCAGAGAGAAAAGTCTTTGCTACCGCCTTCGAGTCATCCTATTTACATTTCCTGACGAGCTGCCCTCCATGTCTATGCATTGGGCCTGTGATCATCTCGACACTAACCCTAACCCCAGTTTGTGTTTGCCGACTTCTCTCCCAAAACCATGGCTTACATGCCCACCAAGATGTGGTCCCTCAAGCCACATCACAGGAAAGTTCCTGCCATCCCCAAGAAAACTGTGCCCATCAGGTTGTCCAAACCCTCCAGATTAGGAGAAACCTGCCAGGCCCCTGAACCCACCCCAATATTGGAGGTTGCTCTGGATGCAAACGTGCAGTCTGAAACACCCTGAGCACCTCCATCGAGGCAGAAAGCCAAGTCAATGGTTCTGAGTCAGATGATTGAACCTGACATGCCCCTAGGACTTCACTGGAACCCTAGATTGGGTCTTCAGACATCTGTTCTCAGAGTCCTGTTCTGGAATACCAAGTTATGATACAACATGTGGTCCCTGATTCCCACAACAGAACATCTCCTGTCTCCAGAAGGAAAATGTGCTCTTGGATCTATGTCCAACTTTCAGGGTAGATGGATCCTGCATGACCCATTAGCCCCAGCACCTTCTATGATCTCCCTGGTAACAAACCAGCATTGTGACCCAACTTCCTGAGACTTGATGCCAACTCAAGGTGTTGGTACTTTGCCCAAGAGCCATGAAACGAATCTGCCATGTTCCTCAGGTACAAAGGTCAATGGACGTGTGCTTTCTAGGCATCCAAGAGGTAGTTCTCTGCTACACAAAAATTCCACATAGGGAACGCTAGAGCAAACAAATAAGACTGCTCCTGTCAGGTTGAAGGAAACCTTGGTTGTTTGGAGCATCTCACAAGCCCCAGCCTGGGAAGTCCTCCACATTCTCTTGATGCCAACCCTCCATTTGTTAGTCATCATAGACACAAATTCCAGCATGAGCAAACATCTGACATCTGCTCTTACTCAGGTGCTGGATATTCGAATCAGTCACGCACACTGGAAATACCTTTCACTTGACACTGTATTCTTGCATAGTTTGGGTTTACAATTCCATCCTCACCCTACTGGACCGCAAGTCCTCTTGAGAGGGAATTAGGGAGACAAAACGCAACATTCTGCCTTCCCCATAGAAAGAAGGGCCTGGTGAGTCTGCCCAGAAACTCCCCATGAAGATCAATCTACTTGGCCCTCGAGGGAACCCTGATTTATACTTTGTGCTGGCCACTAGCGCTGTGTCTGAGAGAGCCTGAGCCCCAACCTCGTGTCAGCCACCCAGAGTGTGGGGCCCTTATCCAGCATGTGGGACTGGCCATGGCCCAGTAATCTCTACCCATCCTTGGTATTCTGGCAACTATCCCAGACCTTTGCTGGAATCCCTACCAGTGGGGGAATCTGAAGCACAATTGAGAACTCCTCCTTCCCCATGGCAGGAAGCCTGGCTGTTGCTATGGGTGCCCAACCCTCAGAATTAGAACCAGGTGCATGGCCAATGAGACAACGCCCAATCATAAGGGCCGCCTGGGCCAAAGCAGGCATTGTGTCCCTCAACCTTAGCATGCATTCAAACAAATGCTCTCAGTTGTTTCTGCAGGGTCCCGCATCGCAGGCCTGGTATGCCCTTAGGACCAAATCCTAACACTTCGGGGGATTTTCCATGCCAACATAACCAGAGCCCGTCTCTGGAATCTCTGTTTTGAAGCACCCCTATGATGGAAAACAGCAATCTTCCCTCCCCTGAGAAAACTATTAGGAGCTGCCAGGATGCGTAGAGAGGAAAAATCTCCCAGGGCTCCATAAGACCACACCTTCATTCTGAGGCCATCCTGGACACACAATCCAGATAAATGAGACTGTGCTACCACCTTCGAATCACCTGGTTTACAGTTCCAGACGAGCTGCCCTACAGACCTATGCATTGGGCCTGTGATCACCTCGCCATTAACCCTACCCCAAGTTTGTGTTTGCAGACTTCTTTCCCAAAACCATGGCTCACATGCCCTCTATGATGGGTCTCTGTAGCCACACCACAGGAAAGATCCTGCTATCCCCAATGAAACTGTGTCCATCACAGTTGCCCAAACCCTCCAGATTAGGAGAGACCTGCAAGTCCCCTGAGCCCAGTCCAATACTGGAGGCCACTCTGGACACAAATGCACAGTGTGCAACACCCTGATCACCTCCATCCAGGAAGACACCCAAGTCAATGGTCCTGAGTCAGAAGATTGGTCCCTGAACCCCACAATAGAATATCTCCTGTCCCCAGATGGAATTCGTGCTCTTCAACTTGTGTCAAGGGTCGGGGTATATGAATTATGCACAGCCCCTTAGCCCCCAGCACATTCTAAGATCTCTCTGGTAACAAACAAACAGCATTGTGATCCATCTTCATGAGATTCCATGTCACTTCAAGTCCTTGGTAATTCGCCCCAGAGCCACCAGAATGAACCTGCCATGTTCCTCACCTGATATGGTCAGTGGAGGTGTGCTTTCCAGGCATCCATGTGGGAGTGCTCTTCTACTTATTCTTTCCACATGTGGGACCCTGGAGCAAACAAACCAGACTGCCACTGACCAGTAGAAGGGAACCCTCTGTTTGGAGCATCTCAGAAGCACCAGCAGGAGAAATCCTCCATGGCCCTTGACACAACCCCTCCATTTGTCAGTCATCATAGACAAAAACTCCAGCATGAGAAAACATCTGAAATCTGCCGTTATTTAGATTCTGCATTTTCTTCTCCACCACTGCACACTGGAACTGCGTTTCACTTGACACTGAATTTATCCATAGCTTGGGTTTAGAATTCCATCCTCAGCCTCCTGGTCTGCAAGCCCTCTAGAGAGGGAATTTGGAGCCACAAGGCAACATTCTCCATTCCCACTAGAAAGAAATAGGGCCTGGTGAATCTTCCCAGAAACTCCACATGAGGTTCAATCTACTTGGCACTCGATGGAACCTTGATTTATAGGCTGTCCTGGGCACTAGTACTAGTATTAGTACTAGTACTGTGTCTGACAGAGCCTGAGCCAAGACCTAGTTTCAGGCACCCAGAGATATGAGCCCATATCCAGCATGTGAGATTGGCCAGGGCCCAAGTCCATCATCTCTACCCATCCTTGGTATTCAGGCACCTGTCCCCAGACCTTTTATGTAATCCCTACCAATGGGGTAACCTAAAGCACAATAGAGAACTCCTCCTTCCCCATGGTAGGAATCCTGGCTGTTGATATGAGTGTCCAAACCTCAAAGTGGGAGCCAGCTGCATGGCCAAGGAGACAATGCCCACTCATGAGGGCTGCCCTGGGCACAAGTAGCCATTGTAACCCTCAGCTTGATCAAGCCTTCAAAAAAATGCTCTTAGTTGCACCTCCAGGATCCTGCATTGCAGGCCTGATATGCCCTTAAGCCCAAATCCTAACACATCGTGGGATGTTCCATGTGCACATACCCTGAGCCGTCACTGGAATCCCTGTTTTGAGGCATCCCTAAGATGGAAAACAGCACTCTTCACTTCCCTGAGAAAGCCACCAAACTAATGGGATCCCCCAGGATCCTTGAGAAGAAGAATCTCCCATGGTCCCATGAGTCCACACCTGTATTCCGAGGCCAGCGTGGATATGCTATCCAGATACAAGAGACTGTGCTACTGGCTTCGAGTCACCTGATTTACAGTTCCTGACGTGCTGCCCTCCAGATCTTTGGATTGGGACTGTGAACACCTCTCCATTAACCTTATCCCGAGTTTGTGTTTGCAGATCTCTCTCTAAAAACAGTAGCTCACATGTCCTCCAGGATGGGGCCCCTAGAGTCACACCACAAGACTGTGCTTGCCATCCCCAAGGAAACTGGGCCCATCACAGTTGCCCAAACCCTCCTGATTAGGAGAAACCCGGAAGGCTCCTGAGCACATCCCAATATTGGAGGCTGCTCTGGATGCAAATGCACAGTCTGAAACACCCTGATCACCTCCATCCAGGCAGACACCCAAATCAATGGTCCTGAGTCAGATAATTGAACCTGACATGGCCCTAGGACCTCATTGGAAGAGGGATTAACTTTTCAGGCACCTGTCCTCAGAGGCCTCTTCTGGAATACCAACTTATGATACAAATTATGGCCCCTGAGCCCCAGGGTGGGAAACCGCCATGGCCTCTTGACGCCACCTCTCCATTTGTTGGTCATCATAGACACAAACTCCAGCCTGAGCAAACATCTGACATCCGCCCATATTCAGGCGCTGATATTGGAATCAGCTGCTGCACACTGGAACTGCCTTTCGCTTTGCAATGAATTTAAGCTTAGCTTCAGACTACAATTTCATCCTCACCCTACTGGTCTGCCATATCTCTTGATAGGGAATTCTGGAGCCACAACGCAACATTCTGCCTTCTTCATAGATAGAAGGACCTGGTGAGTCTGCCCATAAACTGCACATGAAGATCAATATACTCAGCCCAGGAGGGAACCCCTATTTATAGTTTGCCCTAGCCACTAGTGCTGTGTCTGACAGAGCCTGAGCCCCTACCTCGTGTCAGCAACCCAGAGGGTGGGGCCCACATTAACCATGTGAGACCGGCCATGGCCCAGGGCTGTCATTACTACCCATCCTTGGTATTCAGGCATCTGTCCCCTAGATCTTAGCTGGAATCCCTACCAATGGGGGGACCTGAAGCACAATAGAGAATTCATCCTTCGCCATGGCAGGAATCCTGGCTTTTGGATGGGTGTCCAACCCTAGGAATGGGAACTGGCTGCATGGCTGAGTAGACATCGCCCAATCCTGATGGCCTCCGGGGCAAAAGCAGGCATTGGGACCCTCAGCTTGACCATACTTTCAAACAAACGCTCTCAGTTGCACCTCCAGGATCCCGCATTTCAGGCCTGGTATGGCCCTAGGCCTAAATATTAACCCTTGGTGGGATTTTCCAAGCACTTAGACCCAGAGCTCATCTCTGGAATGCCTGTTTTGGGGCACGCCTAAGCTGGAAAACAGTACTCATCCCTTCCCGGAGAAATCCAACAAACTATTGAGAACCGCCAGGATCCTTGAGAGGAGAAATCTCCCATGGACCCTTGAGACAACACCTGCAATAAAGGCCATTCTGGAAATTAAATCCAGATACAATTACCTGTGCTACCACCTTTGAGTTACGTGATTTACAGTTCCAGACTTGCTGCCCTCCTGGTCTATGGATTGGGACTATGATCACCTTGCCACTAACCCTAACCTAAGTTTGTGTTTGCAGACTTCTCTCTCAAAATCATGGCGCACATGTCCTCCAGGATGGGGTCTCTGGAGTCACACCACAGGACAGTTCCTGCAATCCCCAAGGAAACTGCCCATCACAGTTGTCCAAAAACCCCATATAAGGAGAAACCTGCAAGGAACCTGAGCCAACCCTAGTATTGGATGCCACTCTGGACACAAATGCACAGTCTGAAACACCCTCATCACCTGCATCCAGTCAGACACCAGAGTCAATGATCCTGAGTCAGAAGATTGAATGACATTCCCCTAGGGCCTCATTCAAACCCTTTATTAGGTTTTCAGGCTTCTGTCCTCAGAGACCTGTTCTGGATTACCAATTTATGATACAACATATGGCCGCTGAGCCCCACAACAGAATATCTCCTGCCCCCAGAAGCAATCCGGGCTCTTGGGCCTGTGTCAAATCCTCAGGCTAGATGAATCCTGCATGGCCCATTAACCACCAGCACATTCTAAGATCTCCCTGGTAACAAACCAACATTTTGACCCATCTTCATGAGGTTCCATGTCCAATCCAGTCTTTATTTCTTCGCCTCAAAGCCACCAGATGCCATGTTCCTTCACTGTCATGGTCAATGAAGGTGTGCTTTCCAGTCACCCATGTGGGAGATCTATGTTATCCGATCTTTCGACATGGGGAACCATGGAGGAAACAAATCAGACTGCCCCTGTCTGGTAGAAGGAAACCTTGCTGTTTGGAGCATCTCAAAAACACCAGATTGGGAAATCCTCCATAACCTCTTGACGCCACCCCTCCATTTTTGTGTCATCATAGACACAAACTCCAGCATGAGCAAATATCTGACATCCACCCTCACTCAAGTGCTGAATATTGGATTCAAACATTGCACACTGGAAATTCCTTTTGCTTGATACAGAATGTAACCATAGCTTAGGTTTACAATTCCATCCTCAGCCTCCTGGTCCACAAGCCCTCTTGATAGTGAATTCTAGAGCCACAAAGCAGCATTCTGCCTTCCCCTTACAAACAAGAAGGGCCTGGTGAGTCTGCCCAGAAACCATACATGAGGATCAATCTGCTCGGCACTTGAGGGAACCCCAATTTATAGGCTGCCCTGGGCACTAGTGCTGTGTCTGACAGAGCCTGAGCCAAGACCTAGTGTCAGCCACCCAGTGATCGGGGCCAATATCCACGATTTGATACTGGCCATGGCCCATGTCCATTATCTTTACCCATCCTTGGTATTCAGGCCTCTGTCCCCAGACCTTTGCTGGAATCCCCGCTAATGGGGGAACCTGAAGCACTATAGAGAACTCCTCTTTCCCCATGGCAGGATTCTGGCTGTTGGGATGGTTTTCCAACCCTCAAAGTGGGAGCCAGCTGCATGGCCAATGTGACCACGCCCACTCATGAGGGCCACCTGGGCATAAGCAAGTATTGTGACCCTCAGCCTGAGAATGATTTTAAACAAGCCCTCTCAGTTGCACCTCCAGGATCCTGCATGCAGGCCTGGTAAGCCACTAGGCCCAAATCCTAACACTTGGTGGGATTTTCCAGGGGACCAAACCCAGAGTCCGTCTCTGGAATCCATATTTTGGGGCACCCCTAACATGAAAAACAGCACTCTTCCCTTCCCCGAAAAAGCCACCAACTATTGGGAGCCACCAGGATCCTTAGAGAGGAAAAATCTCCCATGGACCCATGAGGCCACAACTGCATTCTGAGGCCATCCTGCACACAATACAGAGAAAAAAGCCTGTGATTCTGCCTTTGAGTCACCCGATTAACAGTTCCTGAAGAGCTGCCATCCATGTCTATGCATTGGGCCTGTGATAACCTTGCCACTAACCCTAACCCAAGTTTGTGTTTTCAGACTTCCCTCCCAAAACCATGGCTCACATGCCCTCCAGTTTGTGATAACTGGAGCCACACCACGGAATTGTACCTGTCTTCCCAAAGGAAACTGTGATTGTCACTATTAAACAAACCCTCTAGATTAGGAGAAACCTGCAAGGCCCCTAAGCCCAGCCCAATATTGGAGGCCACTCTGGACGCAAATGCACAGTCTGACACACCATATCACCTACATCCAGGCTGATATCCAAGTCAATGGTCCTCAGACAGAAGATTGAACCTGACATGCTCCTAGGATTCACTGGAACACTAGAATAGGATTTCAGGTATCTGTACTCAGAAGGCTGTTCTGAATATCAATGTATGATACAATATGGTCACTGAGCCACACAAAAGAACATCTCCTGTCCTTAGAAGAAAGCTGTGCTCTGGACCTGTGTCAAACACTCTGGGTAGATGAATCCTTCAAGGCCCCCTGGCAACCAGCACATTCTATGATCTCCCTGACAACATACCAGCATTGTGACCCATCTTCATGAGACTCCATGACAACTCCAGCCCTTGGTACTTCGGCCCAGACCCACCAGAATGAAACTGCCTTGTTCCTCTGCTGCCATGGTCAATGTAGGTGTACTTTCCAGGCATCCAGCGGGAGTGCTCTGATACCAACTTTCCACATGGGGAACCCTGGAGGAAACAAACCAGACTCCCCTGTACGGTAAAAGGAATCTTTGCTGTATGGAGTATCTCAAGCCTGAGTGTGGGTAATCCTCCATGGCCTCTTGAGGCCACCCATCCATTTGTTGGTCATCATAGACACTAACTCCAGCGTGAGCAATCAACTGACATCTGCACTTACTCAAGTGCTGGATATTTGAATAAGCTGCTACACACTGGAATTGCCTTATGCTTGGCACTGAATTTAAAAGTAGCTTGGCGGGACGCCTGGGTGGCTCAGTTGGTTAAACAGCTGCCTTCGCCTCAGGTCATGATCCCAGCGTCCTGGGATCGAGTCCCACATCAGGCTCCTTGCTCCGCAGGGAGCCTGCTTCTCCGTCTGACTCTGCCTTCCACTCTGTCTGCCTGTGCTTGCTCTCGCTCGCTCTCTGACAAATAAATAAAATCTTGAAAAAAAAAAAAAGTAGCTTGGGTTTGCAATTCCATCCTCACCCTGGTGTTCAGTAAGCTCTCTTGATAGGGAATTCTGAAGCCACAACACAGCATTCTGCCTTCCCCATAGCAAGAAAAAACAGCCTGGAGAGACTGCCCAGAAACCCTACATGAGGATAAATCTACTCGACCCTCGAGTGAACCCCATTTATAGGTTTACCTGGCCACTAGCGCTGAGTCTGAAAGAACCTCGTCTCTGACCTCGTGTCAGGACCCAGAGACTGGGCTCCAACTCCAGAATGTGAGACCAGCCATGTCCCAGGGCTGTCATCTCTACCCATTCTTGATTCAGGCATCTGTCCCCAGACATTTGCTGAAATCCCTGCCAATGGGGGAACCAGAAGCACAATAGGGAAATCCTCCTTCCCCATGGCAGGAATGATGGCTCTTGGGATGGGTTTCCAGACCTCAGAGTGGTAGCCAGCTGAATGGCCAATGATAACCCGCCCACTCATGAGGGCCGCCCTGGACACAAGCAGGCATTGTGACCCCCAACATGAGCATGCTTTCAAACAAACACTCTCAGTTGCATTCCAGAATCCAAATTTGCAGGCCTGATATGCCCCTAAGCACAAATCCTAACACCTGGTGGGATTTTTCAGGGGACCAGAAACACAGCCTGTCTCTGGAATCCCTGTTTTGGGACACCCCTAAGATGGAAAATAGCACTCTCCCCTTCGCCAAGAAAGCCACCATAGTATAGGGAGCCGCTAGGATCCTTGAGAGGAAAAATCTCCCATGGATCCATGAGACCACACCTGTATACCGAGGCCATCCTGGACACAAAAGCCAGATACACAAGCCTGTGCTACCACCTTCAAGGCAACTAATTTATAGTTCCAGACGAGCTGCCCTCCAGGTCTATGCATTGGGCCTGCGATCACCTCACCGCTAACCTTAACCCGAGTTTGTGCTTACAGACTTCTATCCCGAAACCATGGCTCATATTTCCTCCAGGATGGGGTCTCTGGAGCCACACCAAAGGACTGTGCCTGCCATCCCCAAGGAAAATGTGTCCGTCACATTTGCCTAAAACTTCGAGATAAGGAGAAACCTGCAAGGCCCCTGAGCCCACCCCAATACTGGAGGCCCCTCTGGACACAAATGTGCAGTCTGAAATACGCTGATCACCTGAATCCAGGCAGATACCCAAGTCAGTGTTTCTCAGTCAGAAGATTGAACCTGACATGCTCCTATGACCTCATTGTAACCCCTGATTAGGTTTTCAGGCATCTGTAATCAGAGACCTGTTCTGGAGTACCAACTTAAGATACAACATATGGTCCCTGATCCCCACAACAGAACATCTCCTTTCTCTAGATGGAAGCCGTGCTCTTGGAACTGTGTCAAACCCTCAGGGTAGATGAATCCTACTTGGCCCGTAGCCACCAGCAGATTCTAAGATCTCACTGGTAACAAGCCAGCATTGTGAGCCATCTTCATGAGATTCCATGTCAACTACAGGCCTTGGTACTTCACCCCAGAGCCTTCAGAAAGAACCTGCCATGTTCCTCAGCTGCAATGTTCAGTGAAAGTGTGCTTTCCAGGCATCCATGTGGGAGTGCTCTGCTACCCAAACTTTCCACATGGGGGACTCTCGAGCAAACAAATCTGACTGCCCTGTCCTGTAGAAGGAAACCTGGCTGTTTGGAGCATCTCACAAGCTCAAGTGTGGGAAATTCTCTATGACCTCTTTTCAACTCCTCTCCATTTGTCGGTCATTATAGACACAAACTCCAGCTTGAGCAAACATCTGACGTCTGCGCTTACTCAGGTGCTGGATATTTGAATCAGCCGCTCACACTGGAAATGCCATTCGCTTGTCACTGAATTTATTCATAGCTTGGGTTTACAATTCCATCCTCACCCTACTGGTCCACAAGCCCTCATGATAGGGAATTCTGCAGCCACAACACAGCATTCTGCCTTCCCAATAGAAAGAAGAAGGGCCTGGTGAGTCTGCCCAGAAACTCCACATTATGATCAATCTTCTTGTCCCTTGAGGGAACCCTGAATTATAGACAGCCCTGGCCCCTAGTGTTGTGTCTGACAGAGCCTAAGCCCCGACCTCGTGTCAGCCACCTAGAAGGCGGGGCCCATATCCCGCATGTTAGACTGGCCACGGAACAGAGCCGTCATCTTTACCCATCCTTGGTATTCAGGCATGTGTCCCCAGACCTTTCCTGGAATCCCTAACAATGAGGGAACCTGAATCACAATAGAGAAATCCTCATTCCCCATGGCAGGATTCCTGTAAGTTCGGAAGGGTGTCCAACACTCAGATTGTTAGCCTACTGAATGGCCATTGAGACCACCCCCATTCCTGAGGGCCACCCTATGCAAAAGCTTGCATAGTGACCCTCAGCCTGAGCATGCTTTCAAACAAACGTTCTCAGTTGTATCTCCAGGACTTGCATTGGAGGCCTGGTAAGCCCCTATGCCCAAATCATAACCCTTGGTGGGTATTTCCAGGTGCCCAGAGCCAGAGCACTTCTCTGCAATCCCTGTTATGGGACACCCTTAATATGGAAAGCAGAACTCTTTCCTCTCTGAGAAAGCCACCACATTATAAGGAGCCGCCAGGATACTTGAGAGGAAATATCACCCATGGACACCTGAGACCACACCTGCATTCTTAGTCCATCGTGGATACACAATCCAGATAAAAAAGCCTGTGCTACCTCCTTTGAGGCATGCGATTTACATTTCACACGGAGCTTCCCTCCAGGAGTATGCATTGGTCCTACAATCACTTCGCCACTAAACCTAACCCGCATTTGTGTTTGCAGACTTCCCTCCGAAAACCATGGCTCTCATGCCCTCCAGCATGGGGTCTTTGGAGCCACACCACAGGACTGTGCCCACCATTGCCAAGGAAACTGTGCCCATCAAATTGCCCTATCTTTCCAGATTAGGAGAAACCTGCAAGGCCCCTGAGCCCACCCCAATACTGGTTGCCACTCTGTACACAAATGCACAGTCTGGAACACCCTGATCACCTACATCTAGGCAGACTTTGAAGTCAATGATACTGAGTCAGAGGATTGAACCTGACATTCCGTTAGGATTTTATTGGAACCCTAGATTAAATTTTCAGGCATCTATCCTCAGAGGCCTGTTCTGCAATACCAAATTATGATACATTTGGTCCGTTAGCCCCACATCAGAACATCTCTTGTCCGAGAAGGAAACCGTGCCCTTTGACCAGTGTCAAACCCTCAGGGTAGATGAATCCTACATGGTCCCTTAGCCACCAGCACACTGTAAGGTCTCCATGGTAACAAACCTGCATTATGACCCATCTTCATGAGACTTCATGTCAACTCCAGGCCTTGGTAATTCGCCCAAGAGCCACCAGAACGAATTGGCCATGTTTCTCAGCTGCAATTTTAATGGAGGTGTGCTTTTCAGGCATCCACGTGGGAGTGCTCTGCTACCCAAACTTTCCACATGGGGGACCCTGGAGCAAATAAACCAGACTCCCCCTGTCTGGTAGAAGGAAACTTTGCTGTTAGAAGCATCTCACAAGCCCCAGCATGTGAAATCCTCCATGGCCTCTTGACGCCACCCCTCCATTCATCGGTCATCATAGACATAAACTCCAGCATGAGGAAATGTCTGACTTTCACCTTTACTCAGGTGCTGGATATCTGGAATCAGACACTGCACAATGGAACTGCCTTTTGCTTGGCACTGAATTGAACCTTAGCTTGAGTTTACAATTCCATCCTCACCCTACTGGTCCCCAAGCCCGCTTGATAGGGAATTCTGGGGCCACAACGCAGCTTTTTGCCTTCCCCTTAGAAAGAAGAAGGGCATGGTGATTCTGCCCAGAAACTCTGCATGAGGATCAATCTGCTCAGCCCTTGAGGGATCCCTGATTCATACTCAGCCCTGACCACTAGTTCTGTTTCTGACAGAGCCTGAGTGCTCAATTCATGTCAGCTACTCAGAGAGTCAGGCATGTGAGACTGGCCATGTCTCAGGTCCCTCATCTCTACCCATCCTTGGTATTCAGGCATCTGTCCCCAGACATTTGCTAGAATACCTGCTAATGGGGGAACCTGAGGCACAATAGAGAATTCTTCCTTTTCCATGGCAGGAATCCTGGTAGTTGGGATGGGTGTCCTACATTAAAGTGGTAGCCAGCTGCATGGCCAAGGAGACAACTCCCACTCATAAGGGCTGCCCTAATCACATCAGGCATTGTGACACTCAGACTAGCATGCTTTCAAACAAACGCTCTCAGTTGTACCTCCAAGTCACACATTGTAGGCCTGGTACTCCCCTAGGCCCAAATCCTAATCCTGGTGGGATTTTCCAAGCACCCAGACTCACAGCCCTTCTCTGGAATCCCTTTTTGGGGAACATCTAAGATTGAAAACAGCACTCTTCCATTCAAACGAGAAAGCCACCATACTATTGGGAGCTTCCAGGATCCGTAGAGAGGAAAATACTCTCATGGAAACATTAGAACACACCTGCATTCCAAGGCTATCATGGACACACAATCCAGATACAAAAGCCAGTGCTAGTGCCTTCGAGGTACGTGATTTACAGTTCCTGACGATCTGCCCTCCAGGTCTATGCATTGGGCCTACGATCACCTCGCAACTCAACCTAATCCGAGTTTGTGATTGCAGACTTCTCTCCCAAAACCATGGCTTACATGCCCTCCACGATGGAGTCTCTGGAGCCACACCACAGGACTGTGCCTGCCACCCCCAAGGAAACCGTGCCCACAAATTTGCTTAAACCTTCAAGATTAGGAGAAACCTGCAAGGCCCCAGAGCCCACCCCAATATTGGAGACCACTCTGTACACAAAGGCACAGTCAGAAACACCCTGGTTGCCTACATATAAGCAGACACCGAAGTCAATGGTCCTGAGTCTGATGATTCAACCTGAAATTCCCCTTGGACTTCATTGGAACCCTAGATGAAGTTTTTAGGCATCTGTCCTCAGAGGCCTGTTATGGAATACCAACTTATGATACAACATTTGGTCCGTGAGCCCCACAACAGAACATCTCCGATACCCAGAAAGAAACCGTGTTCTTCGACCGGTGTCAAACCATCAGGATAGACTAATCATACATGGCCCCTTAGTCACCAGCACATAGTAAGATTTCCGTGGTAAGAAAACTGCATTGTGACCCAACTTCATTAGAATCCAGGCCTTGGTACTTTGCCCTAGAGCAACCAGGAAGAACCTGCCATGTTCCTTAGGTGCAATGGTCAATGTAGGTGTGCTTTCCAGTATCCACGTGCGAGTACTATGCTACCCAAACTTTGCACATGCGGGAACCTGGTGTAAACAAACCAGACCTCCCCTGTCCAGTAGAAGGAAACCTTATGTTTGGATCAACTCACAGGCCTCAGCGTGTAAACTGCTCCATGGCCTCTTGATGCCACCACTCCATTGGTTGGTCATCATAGACACAAACTCCAGTCTAAGCAAACATCTGACATGCACCCTTATCCCAGTGCTGGATGTCTTGAATAAACCACTGCACATTGGAACTGCCTTCCACTTGGCACTGAATTGACCCATAGCTTGTGTTTACAATTCCATCCTCACCTGACTGGTCCCTAAGCCCTCTTGATAGGGAAATCTGGGGCCACAACGCAGCATTCTGCCTTCCCCATCGAATGAAGAAATGCCTGGTGAGTCTGCCCTGAAAACCCACATGAGGATCAATCAGGTCGGCCCTCGAGTCAACACCGATTTATAGGCTGCCATGGCCACTAGTGCCGTGTCTGACAGAGCCTGAGCTCGACTGAGTTTCAGCCACTAAAGAGCAGGCCCCATATCTAGCATTTGGGATTGCCATGGCCCAAGTATGTCATCTCTACCCATCCTTGATATTCAGGCACCTGTCCCCAGACCTTGGCAGGGATCCCTGCCAATTAGGGAACTTGAAGCACAATAGAGAAATCTTCTTTCCCCATGGCAATAAACCTGGCTTTTGGGATGGGTGTTCTACCCTCAAAGGGGGAGCCAGTTACAACATCAATGACACCACACACACTCCTGAGGACTACCCTTGGCACAAACAGGCATTGTGACCCTCACCCTGAGCATGCTTTCAAAAAATCCCTCTCAGATTCACCACAATGATCCCTCATTTCAGGCCTGGTATGCCTGTAGGTTCAAATCATAACACTTGGTGGGATTTTCGAGGTGCCCAGACCCAGAGACCATCTCTGGAATTTTTGTTTTGGTGCACCCTTCAGATGGAAAACAGCACTCATCCCTTCCCCAAAAATGTCACCAAATTATGAGGAGCCACCAGGATCCATAGAGAGGCAATGTCTCCCATGGACCCATGAGAACACACCTGCATTCCGAGGCCATCCTGGACACACAATCCGGAGAGAAAAGCCTGTGCTACTGCCTTCCATTCACCCTAATTACAGTTCCAGATGAGCTGCTCTCAAGGTATATGCATTGGGCCTGTGATCACCTCGCCACTCACCCTAATTCGAATTTGTGTTTGCAGACTTATCTACCAAAACCATGGCACACATGCCCTCCAGGATGGGGTCTCTGGATCCACACTGCAGGACTGTCCCTGCCATCCACAAGGAAACTGTTCCCATCACAGTTGCCCAAACTGTCTAGATTAGGAGAAACCTACAAGGCCTCTGGGCCTACCCCAATTTCGGCGGCCGCTCTGAACACAAATGCACAGTCTGAAATACCCTGATCTCCTACATCCAGGAACACAGCCAAGTCAATGGTCCTGAGTCAGAATAATGAACCTAACATGCCCCTAGGACGTCATTGGAACCATTGATTCGGTTTTCAGACATGTGTCCTCAGAGGCCTGTTTTAGAATGCGAACTTATGATACAACATGTGGTGGCTGAGCCACACAACAGAACATCTCCTGTCCCCAGAAGGAAACCGTGCCCTACAATCTGTGCAAAATCCCAGAGTAGTAGATTCCTGCACAACTACTAAGCCACCAGCACATTCTAAGATCTACCTGGTAACAAACCAGCTGTGTGGCCCATCTGCAAGAGATTCCATGTCAAATCAAGGACTTGGTACTTTGCTACAGAGACACCAGAATAAAGCTGCCATGTTCTTCAGTTGCAATGGTCAATGAAGTTGAACATTCCAGGCATCCATGCGGTAGAGCTCTGCTACCCAAACTTTCCACATGGGGGACCCTGGAGCAAATAAACCACACTCCACCTGTCCAGAAGAACGAAACCTTGCTATTTGGAGCAGCTCATGAGTCTCAACGTGAAAATCCCTCCATGGCTTCTTGACGCCACCCCTCCATTTGTCAGTCATCATAGACACAAACTCTAGTGTGAGCAAATATCCGACGTCCTCCCTTACTAAGGTGCTGGATATCTCGAAAAAGCTGCTGGACACAGGAACTGCCTTCCGCTTGGCAGTGAATTGAACTGTAGCTTGTGTTTACAATTCCTTCCTCACCCGACTGGTCCCCAAGCCTTCTTGATAGCGAATTATGGAGACACAACACAGCATTCTGCCTTCCCGATAGAAACAAGTGCCTGGTGAGTCTGGCCAGAAACCCCACATGAGGATCAATCTGCTCGGCCCTATATCGGAGGGACGCTGATTTATAGGTTGCCCTGGCCACTAGTGCTGTGTCTGACAGAGCCTGAGCCCAGACCTAGTGTCAGTCACCAGAGTTTGAGCCCCACATCTAGTATTTGGAAATGCCATGGCTCAAGTATTTCATCTCTACCCATCCTTGGTATTCAGGCACCTGTCCCCAGACCTTTGCTGGAATCCCTGACAATGGGGCATCCTGAAGCACAATAGAGAACTCCTCCTTCTTCATATCAGGAAACTTGGCTGTTAAAAAGGGTGTTCAACCCTGAAAGGGGGAGTCATTTACAAGTCCAGTGAGACCACGCAAACTCCTCAGGGATGCCCTGGAGGCAAACAGGCCTTGTGACCCTCAGCCTGAGCATGCTTTCAAACAATCCTTCTCTGTTGCACCACCATGAACCCGCATTGCAGGCCTAATATGCCCTAAGCCCAAATCCTAGCACTTGTTGTGATGTCCCAGATGCCCTGAACCAGAGCCCGTCTCTGGAATCCCTGTTTTGGGGCACCCATAAGGTAGAAAACATCACTCTCCCCTTCCCCGAAAAAGCCACCAAACTATGGAGAGCCACCAGGATCCATAGAGAGGAAAAGACTTCCATGGACCCATGAGACCACACCTGCATTCCAAGGCCATCCTGGACACACAATCCAGAGAGAAAAGCCTGTGCTACTGCCTTCCAGTCTCCCTAATTATAGTTCATGACGAGCTTCCCTCCAGGTCTACGCATTGGGCCTGTGATCACCTCGCCACTCACCCTAATTTGTATTTGTGTTTGCAGACTTCTCTCCCAAAACCATGGCTCACATGCCCACCAGAATGTGATCTCTGGAGCCACACCACAGAACTCTGGCTGCCAACCCCAAGGACACTGTGCATATCAGATTTGCCCAAACCTTCCAGATTAGGAGAAACCTGTGTGGCCCCTGAGCCCACACCAATATTGCCGGCCACTCGGGATGGAAATGCGCAGTCTGAAACACCCTTATCACCTACATCCAGGGAAATAGCCAAGTCAATGATCGTGAGATAGATGATTGAACCTAAAATGCCAGTAGGCTCTCAATGGAACCCCATTAGGTTTTTAGGCATCTGTCCTCAGGGGCCTGTTCTGAAATACCAATCTATGACACATCATGTGGTCTCTGAGCCACACGACAGAACATCCCCTGTCCCCAGAAGAATACCATGCTCTTCGACCTGTGCCAAACCCTCAGGGTAGGAGAATCCTGCATGGCACCTTAGCAACTAGCACATTCTAAGTTCTCCCTGGTAACAAACAAGCATTGTGACCCATCTGCAAGAGATCCCATGTCAACTCAAGGCCTTGGCACTTTGTCCCAGAGCCACCAGAACGAATCTGCCATGTTCCTCAGCTGCAATTGTCAATGGAGGTGTGCTTTCCTGGCATCCATGCCGGAGAGCTCTTCTTCACAAACTTTCCACATGGGGAAACCTAGAGTAAACAAACCAGACTTCACCTACTCTGTACAAAGAAATGTTACTTTTTGCAGCAGTTCACAGGCCTCAGCATGTGAACTCCTCCATGGCCTCTTTATACCACCCCTCCACTTGTCGGTCATCATAGACAAAAACTCTAGTGTGAGCAAGCATCTGACATCCACCCTTATTCCAGTGCTGGATGTCTCGAGTAAACTGCTACAAATTGGAACTGCCTTCTGCTTGGCACTGAATTGAACCATAGCTTTTGTTTACAATTCCACCCAAAACTGACTGGTCCCCAAGCTCTCGTGATTGGGAAATCTGGAGCCACAACACAGCATTCTGCCTTCCCTATTGAATGAACAAATGCCTGGGAATCTTCCCAAGAAACTCCACATGAGGATCAATCTGCTCCGCCCTCGAATCTACTCTGATATAAAGGCTGCCATGGCCACTAGCGCTGTGTCTGACAGAGCCTGAGCCCCGACCGAGTTTTAGGCCTCATATCTAGCATTTGGGATTGCTATGGCCCAAGTACGTCATCTCCACCCATCCTTGGTATTCAGGCACCTATCTCGAAACCTTGCTGGAAACCCTGCCAATGGGGCAACCTGAAGCACAGAGGAACCTGACGGAAGAGAACTCATCCTTCCTCATGGCAGGATATTTGGCTGTTGGGTTGGGTGTCCAACTCTCTAAGAGGGAGCCAGATATATGACCAATGAGACCACTCCCACTCCTGAGGGCCGCCATGGGAGCAAACAGGCATTGTGAGACTCAGCCTGAGCAAGCTTTCAAACAATCCCTCTCAGTTGCATCATCATGATCCCGCATTGCAGGCCTCATACACCCCTAGGTGCAAATCCTAACCCTTGGTGGGAAGTCCCAGATGCCCAGAAAAAGAGCCTGTATCTGGAATCCCTGTTTTGGGGCACCCATAAGATGGAAAACAACACTCTTCCCTTCCCCAAAAAAGCCACCAAACTATGAGCTGCACAGATCCATAGAGAGGAAAAGTTTCCCATGGACCCATGAGACTATACCTGCATTCCGAGGCCATCCTGGACACACAATATAGAGAGAAAAGCCTGTGCTACTGCCTTCCAGTCACCCTAATTACAACTCCTGACAAGCTGCACTCCAGGTCTACTCATTGGGCCTGTGATCACCTTTCCACTAACCATAACCCACATTTGTGTTTGCAGACTTCTCTCCCAAAACCATGGCTCATATGCCCTCCAGGACAGGGTCTCTGGATCCACAACACATGACTAGGCCTGCCATCCCCAAGGAAACTGTGCCCGTCAAACCTGCCCAAACCTTCCAGTTTAGGAGAAACACGCAAGAGCCCTGAGCCCAACCCAATATTGTCGGCAGCACTGGACACAAATGCCAGTCTGAAACGCCCTGATCACCTACATCCAAGCAGACAGCCATTTCAATGTTCCTGGGTCAGAAGATTGTACCTGACATGCTCCTAGGACGTCATTGGAACACTAGATTAGGTTTTCAGGCATCTGTCCTCAGGGTCCTGTTCTGAAATACCAACTTAGGATACAACATGTGGTCCCTGAGCCACACAATAGAATATCTCCTGTCCCCAGTAGGAAACCATGCCCTTCGACCTGTGCCAAACCCTCAAGATTGGAGAATCCTGCACAGCACCTTAGACACCAGCACAAACTCTAGTTTGTGCGTTGACCCATACCACAAGCTTTCCATCTGCTGGACAGTCGAGTCCTGTTGAATGGCTCCAGGATGTCCCATACGGAAAGACTGGAGAGCAGGATTCGAAGGATGGATGCCTGTACAGCATACCTCACATTCCCATTGGCTCTTTGTGACAAGACATGTTTGAACTACTGGCTCTGGGGCGAGCTAACTAGGGGGCTGAATTGAAATGGACTCTCCTGCGGATGGGTCATAATGTGGGTTTGTGTGCATGGAGACCTTGGAATATGTTGGCAGCTCAGGGGCCATGAAGTATTCGCCTAACTGAAGGGTGTAATATTGCTCCAATTAAAAAGAGATCCCTATGTGGAGATGAGACAGGTTCTCTTTGGTGCCTCAGAAAATCCCCAGATACTGGTCTTCAAACCAGTTATCTGAGTAGAGACACCTGGAAACCAAAGCTAGGGTTCAGATTAGAGCCTAGATGCCTGTCCGTTTCAATCTTCTGTCTCTGGGGACACTGTCTGAGTATCTAAGTGGAGATAGTTGCTCAGCTGGTGTCAGAGTGCCCCTCTTAGTCCATGGCCGAGGCATGGCCTTGGAGACCTTATTGGATTTTCCTAATCTCTAGGGTTGTGGCCAATGGATTGGGTACAGTTTTCTTGGAGAGGACTGGCAAAGTCCTTCAGTGTGTCTCCATAGGCCCTAGCCTGGAGGGTGTGTGGGTCCGGGCTGTGGGCACAGAATTCTGAAAACACAAACTCGGCTTGGGTGCGGAGCCGAGAGCATGGCAGGATGGACCCACAGACCGTGAGAGGAGATCCTCAGCTTATGAAAGAAGGGCAAATGGGAGGCAGTCACGCAAGCTTTTGTCTTTGGATGTTTTGTCTCCCATAGCCGTGGAATGTAGGGGTGACCTCAGGGGCTATGGAAGAGTCTCCCTCTCTGAGGAGTTGGTCCAGCTCTTAATATTTTGGGGACATTTTGTGGGAAGGGTGGAGTCCTGCTGTCTGGCTCATGTGTTCTTCCAGGAGAGGGACTCCAGATCACAGTCCTGGGTTCGAGCAAATGGAATACTCGAGCTCTTGTGAAGATTGGAATCATAGGGGCTTGGCAAGCCCCATATGCGGGCTCTTAGTCAAGGCCCTGAGAGACCTTACTTCGACATGGGGCCCATGCTGATGGTCCCAATGCGAGTTTGTACCCAAGGAGGCACTCAAGTTTAGGCTTGGCCTCAGGGGCCATGAAGGTTTCTCCTACACTGAAGGTATGACTCCATGCCAACAGCAAGCTTTCCAGCCATGGGGAAGGAGAAGATCTGATTTGTGCTTCAGTTACCCACGTTTGCCAGGATTTGATATAATATCTAGGGTCAGATGTCTGAAAACCCAGGTTGGGAAGAGATGACAGCATAAGGCCATGGCCTGTCTGATGTGCTTAGTGTGCAGCCAGCTGTTTCCTTGTCTGTCGGGACGTCAGGCTGTGTCAGACAGAGCATTACTGACCAGGGTAGCTTTTCCAGTTAGGGTGCATTCGAGGCCAGAGCAGGTTGGTTCTCATTTGTGGTTTCTGGAGAGCCCCATAGGGCAACGTTTTTCTTCTGGTGGGCAGGCAGAAAACTGTGTTGTGGTTCTGGAATTCCCAGTCTGGAGGGCTTGTTTGCCAGGAGTGTGAAGAGGGAAGTCTGAAAACACAAGCTAGCGTTAGGTTTGGGGCCGAGGGCATGGCAGGCCCACTCTGCAGAGACTGAATCAAGATCTCGTGCATCTGAGGTCAGGGCGAGTATCAGACGTTGCCTCAGGTTGGAGTTTTTGTCTATTATGGCCCCTTCCTGAAGGGGGTGGGGGCGTCATGAGGCCAGGGAGGTTTCCCAACGCTGGGAGTTATGAGCTGCCCCAAACATCAAGGTTTCCTCTGTAGGACAGTCGAGTACTATGAGATGGTTCTAGGATGACCCCTACAGAAAGACTCGAGAGAAGGGGTCTAAGCATGAATGTCTGCAAATGCCACCTCACATTCCCACTGGCTGCTTGGGGCAAGGCAGGCTCAATCTGCAGGCTCTTGGGCGGGTTTCTCAGAGGGCTGAGTTGAAATGGACTCTCCTGAGGATGAGTCATTCTGTGGGTTGGTGGCCATGGAGACTTGGAATGTGGCGGTGGCTCAGGGACTCTGCAGGTTTCTCCAAACCGAAGGGTTTGACACAGCTCCAACAATGAAGCTTCCCATGTGTAGACGATAGTTGTTCTGTTTGGTGTCTCAGGAAAGCCCCAGATGCTGGTCTTCAAACCCAGGCCTCTGAGGAGTGACACCTGGAAACCAAAGCAAGAGTTCAGATTAGGGCCCAGGGGCCTGTCTGGTTCAATCTACTGTCCCTGCCGACATCTGTCTGTGTTTCTGCATGGAGGTAGTTGCTCAGCTAGTGTCAGGATGCCTTTGTCCAGAGAGGCTTATAGTAGTGGGATGTCCTCGGGGGCCTTGAGGTTTCTCCTATTCTGTGGGGTTATGGGCAATGGAATGGGCATAGTCTCCTTGGAGAGAGCAGGACAGTCCGGTGGTGTGGCTCCAGAGGCCCCAGCCTGGCGGCTGTGTGGGCCAGGGCTGTGGGGACAGACATCCAAAAACACAAACTCGGCTGAGGTTTGGGGCTGAGGTTATGGCAGGAGTGATCTACAGTCCGTGAGGGGAGCTCATTGTGATTAGAAAGTAAGGCGAGTGAGAGGCGGTCGTTCAGGCTTATGTCTCTGGATGTTGTATTCATGATGGTCATTTAATGTAAGCATGGTCTCATGGGCCATGGAAGTCTCCCTCTCTGGTGATTTGTCCGGCTCCCAAGAGATTGGGGTCATTTTGTGGGAAGGGAGGAGTCCTGTTTTCTGCCTCATGTGTCCCCACAATAGAGGGATTCTAGAGCAGAGCACTGGGTACATACAACTGGAATACCCACCCTCTGGTTAGGCCTGGGGTCCTATGGGCATGGCAAGCCCATATGCAGATTCTTGGTCCAGCCACTGAGAGACGTTACTTGAATAGTGGACTCATGCTGAGGGTCACAATGTGTGTTTGTGCCCAAGGTGGTCCTCAATATTAGGCGGGACTTCATTGAGCTTGCAGGTTTCTCCTACACTGAACCTTGGACATGCCAACCTCAGGGTTTCTTGCCATGGGGAAGGAGGAGTTTTGATTTCTGCATCACGTTCACCTCTGGGCACTAATTGGAGATAAGGTCTAGGTTCTGAAGCCTGAAAACCGAGGTTTGGAAGAGATGACGACCTAAGGCCATGGCGGGTCCGATGTGTTCAGTTTGGGGCCAGCTTTCTAGGTGTCGTTCAGGAGGTCTGCACTCAGGCTGTGCCAGACAGGGCATTCGTGCCCAGATACGCTGTATAATTGGGGTACAGTTGAGTGGCATGCAGAAGATAATTATTTGGGGTTTCTCCGTAGCCCCATAGGGCAAAGTCTTTCTTCTGGAGGGCAGGCAGAGTGCTGCATTCTGGCTCCGGAACTGCCAAACTGGAGTCCTTGGGGCCAGGAATGCAAGGATGTAAGTCTGAGAACTTAAGCTTTGCTTTGGTTTCAGGGCGAGGACATGGCAGGCACACTCTGCAGAGCTGAATTGAGATTTCATGCATCTGAGGTCAGGGCGAGGTTCATATGTTGGCTCAGGTTGGAGTTTCTGTCCATGATGGCCCCTTCATGAAGGGGGGTCATCACACCATTGGTGTTTTCCCATGATGGCAGTAGTGAGATGCTCCAAACCACAAGGATTTTCTGCGGGTCAGTTGAAACCTGTTGGATGGCTCCAGGGCATCCCATATGGAACAATTGCAGAGCAGGGTTCTAAGGATGGATGCCTGGGCATCCGGCCTTGCATTCCAATTGTCTCCTAGCGAAACGGCACGTTTGATTGCTGCCTATGATGTAGCAGCCGAGGGGGCTGAGTTGAAATGCATTCTCCTGAGGATCGGTCATAATGTGGGATTGTGTCCATGGAGACCTTGGAATGGGGCAGTGGCACCAGGGCTCTGAAGGATGCTCCTAACCAGAGGTTTTGACACAGCTCCAAGAAGCATTTTTCCCATGGGGAAACAAGATTTGTTCTCATTGGTGCTTCAGTAACCCCCAATATGCTGGTATTGGAAACCAGAACTCTGAGGAGAGATGCCTGGAAACCAAGGCAATGGATCTGATTAGGGCCTGGGGCCTGTCTGGTTTAATCTTCTTCTCTCGGTTCATCTGTCTATGGGATTGAGTGGAGGTAGTTCCTCAGCTGGTGTCAGATTGCCCCTATTTGTCCTGGGCAGTCTACACTCTTGGGATGGCCACTTTGACTTTGGAGGTTTCTCCTAATTTGCAAGTTTGTGGCCAATGAAATGGGCAGAATTCCTTTGGGGAGGGAAGGCACAATCCTGAGGTGTGGCTCTAGGGGCTCAAGCATGGAGGGTGTGTGGGTCAGAGCTGTGGGGACAGAAGTCTGAAAACAGAAACTCGTCTTAGGTTTGGGGACATAGGTATGGGAGGCCCGATCTACAGACCTTGAGCAGAACTCTTCAGGATATGAACAAAGAGTGAGTGTGAGGCACTTGCTCAGGCTTTTGACTCTGGATTTTGTGTCACTGATGGCCGTGGAATGTAGGGGCGTCCTCATGGACCATGGGTGAGAGTTCCTCTATGGGGATTTGGATGATCCCAATATTTTGGGGTCATTCCGTGGGATGGGAGGAGTCCATTCTGTTTTTTATTTTTATTTTATTTTATTTTATTTTTTTTTACCTCAGGTGTGCCACTAAAGAGGGATTCCAGAGCAGAACCCTAGGAAGGGGCGACTGGACAACCCGAACTCTGTATAAGATTGGGGGCCTAAGGGCATGGCAATCCCCATATGGGGTACCTTGGTCCAGCCACTGAGAGGTCTTACTTGAGTACAGTGCTCACACTGAGGGTCACAATGCATGTTTTTGCCCAATGTAGGCATCAAGCATGGGCGGGGACTCATGGGCCATGCTTGATTCTCCTACACTGAACTTTGGACAACATACGAACCACAAGGTTTCTTTCCATGGGGAAGGAGGAATTCTGATTTCTGCATCATGTTCACCCCTGGGCAGTGACTGGAGATAAGATCTAAGTTCTGAATCCAGAAAATCGAGGTTGGGATGAGATGATAACCTAAGGTCATGGAGGGTCCGATGTGCTCAGTGTGCGGTCAGCTTTCTGGGTGTTGTTCAGGAGGTATGGATTCAGGCTGTGTCAGACAGTGCATTAGTGCCCAGGTTAGAATGTATAATTTGGGTACAGTTGAGTTCCATGTAGGTTCATCCTCATTTATTGTGTCAGGGAAGCTCACTGGGGCAACATTTTTCTTCTGGTGGGCAGGCAGAGTGCAGCATTGTGGGTCCAGAATTGCCAAACTTAAGGGCGTCGGGACCAGGAGTGTGAGGACGTAAGTCTGAGATCATAAGCTAGACTTAAGTTTCAGGGCGAGGGCACGGCAGGCACCCTCTGCAGATCCGAATCAAAATCTCATTCATCTGAAGTCAGGACGAGGATCAGACTTAGGTGCAGGTTGGAGTTTCTGTCCATGATGGCCCCTTCATCAAAGGGGTGGAATCTCGAGGCCATGGAGGTTTTCCCACGTTGGGAGTTGTGGGATGCTCCAAACTGCAAGGATTCCTTCTGCGGGAAAATTGAGAACTGTTGGATGGCTCCAGGACATCCCATATGGAATGACTCCAGAGCCGGGTTCTAAGGATGGATGCCTGAGCAGACTGCCTCTTACACCAATTGTCTCCCTGCCACAAGACAGGTACGATCTGATGGCTATGCAGGAGCAATCGTGGGAGCTGAGTTGAAATGGACTCTCCTGAAGATGGGTCTTAATGTGTGTTTGTGTCCATGAGGACGTTGGAATGGGGTGGTGGCCCCAGGGCTCTAAAGGATTCTAACCGGAGATTTTGAAACAACTCGAAAGAGCAAGTTTTCCATGTGGAGACAAGATTTGTTCTAATTGGTGCCTCAGGAAACCCACATATGCTGGTATTAGAACCAGGCCTCTGAGGAGAGATACATAGAAACCACAGCAATGCATCCAATTAGGTCCTAGGAGCCTCTCTGGTTCAATCTTCTTCTCTGTCGACATCTGTCTATTTTATGAAATGGAGGTAGTTGCTCAGCTGGTGTCAGACCGCTCCTGTTTGTCCGGGCGGCCTACACTATAGGGATGGCCTCGGGGACTTTGGAGGTTTCTCCTAAATTGTATGATTATGGACAATGGCATGGGCAGAATTCCTGTGGAGTGGGCAGGCACAGACCTGATGTGTGGCTCCAAGGGCCCAGCCTTGAGGGTGTGTGGGCAAGGACTGTGGGGACAGATGTCTGAAAACACAAACTCAGCTTAGGTTTTGGGACGTAGGTATGGCAGGTCCGATTTACAGACTATGAGGAGAACTTTTTGGGATATGAATAAAGGGTGAAAGTGTGACACTTGTCAGGCTTTTGCCCCTGGATTTTGTGTCAATGATGGCTGTGGAATGTCGAGGAGTCCTCATGGGCCATGGAAGAGTCTTTCTCTCTGTGGATTTGGCCAGATCCCAATTGTTTTGGGTTAATCTGTGGGATTCAGTTTTGTTAACTAAGGTGTCCCACCAAAAGAGGGATTCCAGAGCAGAGCCCTGGACAACAAGAAATCTAACTAAAAATACGGGCCTAGGGGCATGGCAAGCCCAATATGCCTTCTAATGGTCCAGCCACTGAGAGGCCTTCATTGAGGACAGAACTCATGCTGAGGGTCACAATGCGTGTTTATGCCCTTGTGGTACTCAAGCATGGGTGGGGACTCATGGTGCATGCTTGTTTCTCCTACACTGAATGATAGTCAACATGTCAACCACATGAGTTCTTGCCATGGGGAAGTATTAATTCTGATTTCTGCATGTCATTCACCCCTGGGCAGTGATTGGAGATAAGGTCTAGGTTGTGAAGTCTGAAAACCGAGGTTGGGAAGAGATGACGACCTAAGACCATGTCGGGTCCGATATGCTCAGCGTGGAGCCAGCTGTCTGGGTGTTGGTCGGGAGGTCCAAGCTTGGGCTGTGTCAGACAGGGCATTAGTGCCCAGGGTAGATTGTATAATTGGGGTACAACTGAGTTCCGTGCAGGTTGATCTTTATTTGGCATTTCTGGGTAGCCCCAAGGGCAATGTTTTTCTTCTGGAGAACAGGCAGAGTGCTGCATTGTGGCTCCGGAATTTCCAAAGTGGATGCCTTGTGGACGGGGAGTGTGAGAACGGAAGTCTGAGAACACATGTTAGGCTTAGGTTCTGGGCGAGGGCACGGCAGGCACCCTCTGCAGATCTGAATCGGGATATCATGAATCTGAAGTCAGGGCGAGGTTCAAACCTAGGCTTAGGTTTGAATTTCTGTCCATTCTGGCCACTTTATGAAGGGGACAGCATCTCCAGTCCATGGACGTTTACCCACAATGGGAGTTGTGAGATGCTCCAAACAACAAGGATTCCTTCTGATCAACAATTGAGACCTTTTGTATCACTCCAGTACATACCATACAGAATGACACCAGAGCAGGGATCTTAGGATGGATGCATGGGAAGCCCGCCTCACATTGCAGTTGTCTCCTAGCAAATAGACAGGTTTGATATGCTGGCTCTGTCAGAGCAACCAAGGGGGCTGAGTTGAAATGGACTCTCCTGAGGATGGATGCTAATGTGGGTTTGTGTCCATGGAGACCTTGGAATGGGGCGTTGGTGCATGGGCCCTGAAGGATTCTCCTAACCGGAGGTTTTGAGACATCTCCAAAGGACAAGTTTCCCATGTGGAGACGAGATTTGTTCTGATTGGTGCCTCAGGAAACCCCCATATACTGTTATTGGAATATAGGCCTCTGAAGAGAGATAACTGGAAACCAAAGCAATGGCTCCATTTAGAGCCTAGCGGCCTGTCCGGTTGAATCTTCTTCTCTGTGTACATCCATCTAAGGTATTAGTGGAGTTAGATGCTCAGCTGGTGTCAGATGGCCCTTGTTTGTCCCAGGCGGCCTACACTATTGTGAAGGCCTTGGGGACTTTGGAGGTTTCTCCTAATTTTATGATTATGGACAATGGAATGGGCAGAATTCCCGTGGAGAGGGAAGGCACAGTTTTGATGTGGCTCCAGGGGCCCCAGCCTGCAGGGTGTGTGCCTCAGGACTGTGGAGACAGAAGTCTAAAACACAAACTCAGTTTAGGTTTAGGGACGTAGGTATGGCAGGCCCGATCTACAGACCGTGAGGAGAATTCTTCCAGATATGAAGAAAGAGAGATTGTGAGGCACTTGTTCAGGCTTTTGTTTCTGGATTTTGTGTCAACGATGGGCGTGGAATGTCCAGGAGGCCTCATGGGCCATGGACGAGTCTTCCGCTCAGTGGATTTGGCCCGATTCCAATTGTTTTGGGTCAAACTGTGGGATGGGAGAAGTCCTTTCAGTTTTGTTACCTCAGGTGTCCCACCAAAAGAGGGATTCCAAAGCCGAGCCCTGGGGAGGGGAGACTGGACAACCAGAAATCTGGTTAAAAATTGGGGCCTAGGGGCATGACAAGCCCAATATGCTGTCTTTTGGTCCAGCCACTGAGAGGCCTTACTTGAGAACTGGGCTCACGTTGAGGGTCAGAATGCATGTTTGTGAACGACTTGGTCCTCAAGCATCTGCAGGGCCTCATGGGCCACACTGGTTTCAACTACATTTTACGTTGGACAACATGCCAACCACAAGGTTTCTTGCCATGGGGAAGGAGTTCTGATTCCTGCATCATGTTTAACCCTGGGTGGTGACTGGAGATAAGGTTTAGGTTCTGAAGCCTGAAAACCGAGGTTGGAAAGAAATGATGACCTAAGGCCATGGCGGGTCTGATGTGCTCAGTGTGTGGCTAGCTGGGTGGGTGCGAGCCAGGAGGTTCAGTCTCAGGCTGTGCCAGAAAGGGCAATAGTGCCCAGGGCAGCCTGTATAATTGGGGTCCAGTCAAGTGGCATGCAGGTTGATCCTCATTTGGGGAATCTGGGTAGCCCCAGAGGGCAATGTTTTTCTTCCGGAAAGCAGGCAGAGTGCTGCCTTGTAGTTCTGGAATTGCCAAACTGGAGGGCTTGTGGGCCAGGAATGTGAGGATGGAAGTTGAGAACACAAACTAGACTTACGTTTCTGGGCAAGGGCACGGCAGACACACTCTGCAGAGCTGAATCAAGATGTCCTGCATCTGAAGTCAGGGCGAGGATCAGACGATCGATCAGGTTGAAGCTTCTGTCCCTGATGGCCCCTTCATGAAGCAAAGGGGGCGGGATCACGAGGCCATGGAGGTTTGCCCACGATGGGAGTTGTGAGATGCTCCAAACAGTATAGATTCTTCTGCGGGACTATTGAGACCTGTTGGTTGGCTCCAGGACTTCCCATACAGCATAATTCTGAGAATGGTTCTAAGTATGGATGTCTGGGAAGCCTGCCTCTCATTCCAATCATCTCCTAGCGACAAGACGGGTTAGATCTGCTGGATCAGGGGGAGCAACTGAGGGGGCTGAGTTGAAATGGACTCTCCTGTGGATGGGTCCTAATGTGGGTGTGTCTCCATGGAGACCTTGGAATGAGGCGCTGGCACCGGGAACCTGAAATGTCCTTCTAACCAGAGGCTTTGAGAGAGCTCCAACATGCAAGTTTCCCATGTGTAGACGAGATTTGTTCTGATGGGTGCCTCAGGAGAAGCCCTCAGCTGGTATTGGAAACCAGGCTTTTGAGGAGACATGCCTGTAAACCAAAGATATGGATCCCATTATGGCCTGGGGTCCTGTCTGGTCAATCTTCTTCTCTGGGGACATCCATCTATGGTATGAGTGGAGGTAGATGCTCAGCTGGTGTCAGACGGCCCTTTTTTGTCCCGGACAACCTACACCATTGGTATGGCCTCAGGGAATTTGGAGGTTTCTCCTAATTTGTACGGTTTTGGATAATGGAATGGGCAGAATTCCCATGGATTGGTTAGGCCCAGTCCTAATGTGTGGTTCCAGGGGCCCAGCCTGGAGGGTGTGTGGCCCAGGACTTTGAGGACAGAACTCAAAAAACACAAACTCAGCTTAGGTTTGGGAACGTAGGTATGGCACGGCCGAACTACAAATCATGAGAAGAACTCTTCAGGATATGAAGAAAGAGCGAGTCTGAGGCGCTTAGTTAGGTTTTTGTCTCTGGATTTTATATCAGCGATGGCCATGGAATGTCGGGGAGGCCTCATGGGCCATGGACGAATCTTCCTCTCTGTGGATTTGGCCCTATCCCAATTCTTTTTCGTGAATCTGTGGGATGGGTGGACTCCTTTAAGGTTTGTTACCTGAGGTGTCCCACCAAAAGAGGAATTCCAAAGCAGAGCCCTGGGCAAGAGTGAAGGGACAACCCGAAATATGGTTAAAAATTAGGGTCTAGGGGCATGGCAAGCCCAATATTCTGTTTCTTCATGCAGCCACTGAGAGGCCTTGCCTGAGGACCGGGCTCAGGCTGAGGGTCACAACGTGTGTTTGAGACCAATGTGGCCCTCAAGCATGGGCTGGGTCTCATGTGCCACACTGGTTTCAACTACACTGAAAGTTGGACAACATGCCAACCACGAGGTTTCATGCCAAGGGAACGAGTTCGGATTTCTGCAACATTTTCAAACCTGGGCAGTGATTGGAGATAAGGTCAAGGTTCTGAAGCCTGAAAACCGAGGTTGGGTAGAGATGACGACCTAAGGCCATGGCGGGTCCGATGTGCTCAGTGTGCGGCCAGCTGTCTGGGTGGGGCCAGGAGTTCCAGGCTCAGGCTGTGTCAGAATGGGCAATTGTGCCCACTTCAGCCTATATATTTGGTGTACAGCCAAATGGCGTGCAGGTTGATCCTCATTTGGGGTTTCTGGGTAGCCCCAGAGGGCAATGTTCTTCTTCCAGGGAGCAGGCAGAGTGCCGCATTGTACTTCTGGATTGCCAAACTGGAGGGCTTGTAGGCCAGTAGTCTGAGGCCTGAAGTCTGAGAACACAAGCTAGGCTTAGTTTTTATGGGTGAGGACATGGCAGGCACAATCTACAGACCTGAATCGAGATCTCGTGCATCTGAAGTCAGGGTGAGGATCAGACGATCTTCAGGTTGGACTTTCTGTCCCTGATGGCCCCTTCATGAAGGGGGGGAATCACGAGGCCATGGGGGTTTTCGCACGATGGGAGTTGTGAGAAGCTCCAAACTACAAAGATTCTTCTCCAGGACAATTGAGACCTGTTAGTTGGCGCCAGGCCAAGGATTCCAAGCATGCTTCTGAGGATGGATGGCTAGGTACCCCACCTGGCATTCCAATTTTCACCTAGCTACAAGAAAGGTTAGATCTGCTGGATCTGGGGGAGCAACTGAGGAGGCCGAGTTGAAATTGACTCTCCTGTGGATGTGTCCTAATATGTTTTTGTGTCTATGGAGACCTTGGAATGAAGCGGTGGCACTGGGTCCCTGATGGGTTCTTCTAAACAGAGACTTTGACACAGCTCCACCGTGCAAGTTTCCCATATGTAGATGAGATTTGTTCTGATGGGTGAGTCAAGAAACAGCCATATGCTGGTATTGAAATCCAGGCCTCTGAGGAGACATGCCTGGAAACCATAGCAATGGATCCGATTAGTGCCTAGTGGTCTGTTCATTCCTTTTTTCCTCTGGGGACATCAGTCTATGGGTCTGAGTGCAGGTAGGTCCTCTGATGTGCTCAGATTGCTCCTGTTTGTCCTGGGAAGCCACCACTATTGGGATGGCCTCAGGAACTTTGAAGGTTTATCCTATTAGTAGGATTGTGGCCATTGGAATGGGTACACACAATTCCCTTGGAGAGGGCAAGTACAGTCCTCAGGTTTGGCTCCAAGGGCCTGAGCCTTTGGGGTGTAGGCCAGGGCTGTTTGGACAGTTGTCTGAAAACACAACCTCGGCTTATGTTTTGGGTCATAGGTATGGCAGGACTGATCTACAGAACATGAGAAGAACTCTTCGAGATATGAAAAAAGGGCGAGTGTGAGGCTCTTGCTCAAGTTTATCTCTGGATATCGTGTGACTCATGGTGGTGAAATTTCCGGGTGACTTCATGGGAAATGGACGAGTCTTACTCTTTAGAAGGTTGGCCTCGTCCAAAGAGTTTGGTGTGTTTATGCCCTCGTCGCACTTGAGAATGGGCTGGGCCTCAGGGTGAATGCTGGTTTCTCCTACACTGAACATTGGACAACATGCCAAACACAAGGTTTCTTGCCATGGGTAAGGAGGAGTTCTGATTTCTACATACCATCACCCCTGGGCCGTGATTGGAGAAAAGGTAGGTTCTGAAGCCTGAAAACTGAGGTATGGAAAAGATGATGTCCGAGGGCCATGGCTGGTCTGTTGTGCTCAGTGTGTGGTCAGCTGTCTGTGTGTTAGTCAGGAGGTCCAGGCTCAGGTGTGTCAGACCGTGCATTAGTGCACAGCTTAGAGTATATAATTTACGTACAGTCAAGTGGCGTGTAGGTTTATCCTCATATGATGTGCCTGGGCAGCTCATGAGGCAATATTTTTTTTCTAGAGGGCAGGCAGAGTGCTGCACAGTGGGTTCGGAATTGCCAAACTTGAGGTCTTCTGGGCCAGGAGTGTGAGGACGGAAGTCTGAGAACACAAGCTAGACTTGGGTTTCAGGTCGAGGGCACGGCAGGTACCTCGGCAGATCTGAACCAATATCTCATGCATCTGAATTCAGGGCGAGGATCAGACATTGGCTCTGGTTGGAGTTTCTGTACATGACGGCCCATTCATGAAGGGAGTGGAATCTCTAGGCCATGGAGGTTTTCCCACGTTGGGAGTTGTGAGATGGCCCTTCAAAGATTCCTTCTGCGGGACAATTGAGACCTGTTGGACAGCTCCAGGACATCACATATGGAATGACTCGAGAGCACCATTCGAGGATGAATGCCTGGGAAGCCCGCCTCGCATTCCAATTTTCTTCTAGCAACAAGACAGTATAGATCTGATGGCTCAGCAGGTGTTACCGGGGTGGCTGAGTTGAAATGGACTTTCCGGAGAAAGGGTCCTAATGTTTGCTTGTGTCCCTGAGGGCCTTGGAATGGGGCGGTGGCACCGGCACCCTGAAGTATTCTCCTAAGCCTTTGACATAGCTCCCATGCACAAGTTTCCTTGTGGAGACGAGATTTGTTCTGATGGGTGCCTCAGGAGAAGCCCTATGCTGGTATTGGAATCCAGGCTTTTGAGGAGATATGCCTGTAAACCAAAGCTATGGATCCCATTATGTCCTAGGGTCCTGCCTGGTTCAATCTTCTTCTCTGGGGACATCCATCTATGGTATGAGTGGAGGTTGATGCTCAGCTGGTGTCAGACGGCCCTTGTTTGTCCGGGACAACCTACACCATTGGGATGGCCTCAGGGACTATGGAGGGTTCTCCTAATTTGAACGGTTTGAGACAATGGCATGGGCAGAATTCCCATGGATTGGGTAGGCACAGTACTAATGTGTGGCTCCAGGGGCTCAGTCTGGAGGGCATGTGGCCCAGGAATTTGAGGACAGAAAACAAAAAACACAAACTCATCTTAGGTTTGGGAACGTAGGTATGGCAAGCCGACCTACAAACCAGGAGAAGAACTCTTCAGGATATGAAGAAAGAGCGAGTCTGCGGCGCTTGCTCAGGCTTTTGTCTCTGGATTTTGTATCAGCGATGGCCGTGGAAAGTCGGGGAGGCCTCATGGGCCATGGACGAATCTTCCTCTCTGTGGATCTGGTCCGATCCCAATTCTTTTTCGTGAATCTGTGGGATGGGAGGACTCCTTTCAGGTTTGTTACCTGAGGTGTCCCACCAAAAGAGGAATTCCAAAGCAGAGCCCTGGGCAAGAGTGAAGGGACAACCCGAACTATGGTTAAAAATTGGGCTCTAGGGGCATGGCAAGCCCAATATGCTGTTTCTTCATGCAGCCACTGAGAGGCCTTGCATGAGGACCGGGCTCAGGCTGAGGGTCACAATGTGTGTTTGAGACCAATGTTGCCCTCAAGCATGGGCTGGGTCTCATGTGCCACACTGGTTTCAACTACACTGAACGTTGGACAACATGCCAACCACGAGGTTTCTTGCCAAGGGAACGAGTTCTGATTTCTGCAACATTTTCAAACCTGGGCAGTGATTAGAGATAAGGTCTAGGTACTGAAGCCTGAAAACCGAGGTTGGGAAGAGATGACGAACTAAGGCCATGGCGGTTCCAATGTGCCTAGTGTGCGGCCAGCTGTCTGGGTGGGGCCAGGAGGTCCAGCTCAGGCTGTGTCAGAGAAGGCAATGATGCCCAGATCAGCCTATATATTTGGTGTACAGCCAAATGGCGTGCAGGTTGATCTTCATTTGGGGTTTCTAGGTAGCCCCAGAGGGCAATGTTTCTCTTGGAGGGCCCACAGAGTGCTGCATTGTACTTCCGGATTGCCAAACTGGAGGGCTTGTGGGCCGGTAGTCTGAGGACGGAACTCTGAGAACACAAGCTAGGCTTAGGTTTTATGGTGAGGACATGGCAGGCACAATCTACAGACCTGAATCGAGATCTCGTGCACCTGAAGTCAGGTTGAGCATCAGACGATGCCTCAGGTTTGACTTTCTGTCCCTGATGGCCCCTTCATAAAGGGGGGGAATCACGAGGCCGTGGGGGTTTTCCCACCATGGGAGTTGTGAGAAGCTCCAAACTGCAAAGATTCTACTGTGGGACAATTGAGACCAGTTGGTTGGCTCTAGGCCAACGATTCTGAGCAGGGTTCTAAGGATGGATGGCTGGGTAGCCCACCTCGCATTCCAATATTCTCCTAGCTACAAGATAGGCTAGATCTGTTGGATCTCGGGGAGCAACCGAGGAGGCTGAGTTTAAATGGACTCTCCTGTGGATGGGTCCTAATATGTTTTTGTGTCTATGGAGACTGTGGCATTAAGCGGTGGCACTAGGGCCCTGAAGGCTTCTCCTAAACAGAGGTTTGACACAGGTCCACCATGCAAGTTTCCCATGTGTAGAGGAGATTTGTTCTGATGGGTGAGTCAAGAAACAGCCATATTCTGGTATTGAAATCCAGGCCTCTGAGGAGAGATGCCTGGAAACCAAAGCAATGAATCCGATTAGTGCCTAGGGGCCTGTTGGTTTCTTTTTACCTCGGGCGACATCTATCTATGGGTCAGAGTGCAGGTAGGTGCTCAGATGAACTCAGATTGCCCGTGTTTGTCCTTGGAAGCCAACACTATGGGATGGCCTCAGGGAATTTAAAGGTTTATACTTTTAGTTGCGTTGTCGCCATTGGAATGGGCTCACACAATTCCCTTGCGAGGGCAAGAACAGTCCTCAGGTTTGGCTTCAGGGGCCTGAGCCTATAGGGTGTGTAAGCCAGGGCTGTTTGGACAGTTGTCTGAAAACACAAACTCGACTTCTGTTTCGGGTCATAGGTAGGGCAGGACTGATCTACAGAGCATGAGGAGAACATTTCGGTATATGAAAAAAGGGCGAGTGTGAGGCTATTGCTCATGTTTTTGTCTCTGCATATCATGTCACTCATGGTCGTGAAATTTCCGGGTGACTTCATGGGAAATGGACGAGTCTTACTCTCTGGGGATTTGGCCCCTTCCAAAGAGGTTGGGGTCATTCTATGGGATGGAAGAAGTCGTTTTTTTAGTTGTTGTTGCTTTGTTTTGTTTCATTTTTTAACCTCCGTTGTCCCACCAAATGAGGAATTCCAGAGTAGAGCTCTGGGGAGGGGTGACTGGACAAGCAGAAATCTGGTTAAAAATTGGGGCCTAGGGCTATGTCAAGCCCATTATGACATCTAGTGATCCAGGCTCTGAGAGGACTTACTAGAGGACAGGACTCACCCTGAGGGTCACAATGCATATTTATGCCCTCGTCGCACTCAAGAATAGGCGGGCCTCAGGGTGAATGCTAGTTTCTCCTACAATGAACGTTGGACAACATGACAACCACAAGGTTTCTTGCCATGTGTAAGGAGAAGTTCTGATTTCTGCATCACACTCACCCCTGGGCAGTGATTGGAGATAAAGTCTAGTTTCTGAGGCCTGAAAACTGAGGTATGGAAGAGATGATGACCTAAGGCCATGGCGGTTCTGATGTGCTCAGTGTGCGGTCAGCTGTCTGGGTGTTGGTCAGGAAGTCCGGGCTCAGGTTGTGTCAGACAGTGCATTAGTGCCCAGGTTAGACTATATAATTCCGGCAAAGTCGAGTACCGTGTAGGTTTATCTTCATATAAGGTGCCTTGGCAGCTCTTTAGGCAATATTTTTTTTCCAGAAAGCAGGCCATGTGCTGCATTGTCGGACCGGATTTACCAATCATGAGGGCTTTGAGGCCAGGAGAGTGAGGTCGGAATTCTGAGAACAAAAGCTATACTTGGGCTCAGGGCAAGGGCACGGCAGGTACCCCCTGCAGATCTGAACCAATATCTCATCCATTTGAAGTCAGGGAGAGAATTAGACTTTGGCTTAGGTTGGAGTTTCTGTGCCTGACGGCCCCTTCATGAAGGGAGCGGGAATCTCGTGTCCATGGAGTTTTTTCCACGTGGGAGTTGTGGGTTGCCCCCTTCAAGAATTCCTTCTGCGGGACAATTGAGACCTTTGGGCAACACCAGGACATCCCATATGGAATGACTCCAGAGCACAGTTCAAGGGAGGATGCCTGGGAAGCCAGCCTCGCATTCCAATTGTCTCCTAGCAACAAGCCAGTTTAGATCTGATGGCTCTGCGGGAGCAACCGGGGTGGCTGACTTGATATGGACTTTCCTGAGGATGGGTCCTAATGTGTGTTTGTGTCCATGGGGCCTTGGAATGGGGCCGTGGCACCAGGACCCTGAAGTATTCTCCTAAGCTTTTGACATAGCTCGATGCACATGTTTCCTTGTGGAGACGAGATTTGTTCTGATTGCTGCCTCAGGAAAACCCCTATGCTGGTATTGGAATCCAGGCTTTTGAGGAGACATGCCTGTAACCAAAGCAATGGATCCGATATGGCCAGGGTCCTGTCTGGTTTAATCTTCTTCTCTGCAGACATCCATCTATGGTATGAGTGGAGGTTGATGCTCAGCTGCTATCAGACCGCGCTTGTTTGTCACGGGCGACCTGCACTATTGGGATGGCCTCAGGGATTTGGAGGGTTCTCCTAATTTTACGGTTTTGGACAATGGAATGGGCAGAGTTCACATGGATTGGGTAGGCACAGTCCTTATGTGTGGCTCCAGGGACCGCAGCGTGGAGGGTTTGTGGCCCAGGACTTTGAGGACAGAAGTCTGAAAACATAAACTCAGCTTAGGTTTGGAGACGTAGGTATGGCAGGCCCGATCTATAAACCATGAGAAGAACTCTTCAGGATATGAAGAAAGAGCGAGTCTGAGGTGCTTGTTCAGTCTTTTGTCTCTAGATTCGGTATCAGCGATGGCCGTGGATTGTCTGGGAAACCTCATGGGTCATTGACGAATCTTCCTCTCTGTGGAATTGGCCCGATCCCAATTGTTTTTCGTCAATCTGTGGAATGGGAGGACTCCTTTCAGGTTGGTTACCTTAGGTGTCCCGCCAAAAGAGGAATTCCAAAGAAGAGCCCTGTGGAAAAGCGAAGGGACAACCCGAACTATGGGTAAAATTTGGGGCCTAGGGGCATGGCAAGCCCAATATGCTGTCTCTTCATCCAGCCACTGAGAGGCCTTACCTGAGGACTGGGATCAGGCTGAGGGTCACAATGTGTGTTTGTGACCAATGTGGCCCATAAACATGGGCGGGGCCTCATGGGCCACACTGGTTTCAACTACACTGAACATTTGAAAACATGCCAACCACATGGTTTCTAGCCACGGGGAAGGAGTTGTGATTTCTGCATCACTTACAAGCCTGGGCAGTGATTGGAGATAAGGTCTAGGTTCTGAAACTTGAGAATCGAGGTTGGGAAGAGATGACGACCTAAGGACATGGCTCGTCCGGCGTGCTCAGTGTTCGACCAGCTTTCTGGGTGGGGCCAGGAAGTCCAGGCTCAGGCTGTGTAGAAAGGGCAATAGTGCCCAGGTCAGCCTATATATTTGGGGTACAGTCGAATGGCGTGCAGGTTGATCCTCATTTGGAGTTTCTGGGTAGCCCCACAGGGCAATGTTTTTCTTCCTGAAGGCTGGAAGAGTGCTGCATTATAGTTCTGGTTTGCAAACTGGAGGCTTGTGGGCCAGTAGTCTGAAGACGGAAATCTGAGAACACAAGCTAGGCTTAGGTTTCTGCGTGAGGACAAGGCAGGAACAATCTACAGACCTGAATCGAGATCTCGTGCTTCTGAAGTCAGGGCGAGGATCAGAAGATCGCTCAGGTTGGTGTTTCTGTCCCTGATGGCCCCTTCATGAAGGGACGGGGGGGTCAAGAGGCCGTGGGGGTTTTCCCACGATGTTAGTTGTGAGAAGCTCCAAATGGCAAAGATTCTTGTGCAGGACAATTGAGACATGTTGGTTGGCTCCAGGCCAACGATTCCGAGCAGGGTTCTAAGGATGGATGCCTGGGTAGCCCACCTTGCATTCCAATTGTGTCCTAGCAACAAGACAGGTTATATCTGCTGGATCTGGGCGAGCAATCTGGATCTGAGTTGAAATGGACTCTCCTGTGGATGGATCCTAATATGTTTTTGTGTCTATGGAGACCTTGGAATGAAGCGGTGGCACTGGGGTCCTGAAGGGTTTTTTCAAACAGAGGCTTTGACACAGCTCCAACGTGCAAGTTTCCCATATATAGATGAGATTTTTTATGACAGATGAGTCAGGAAACAGCCATATGCTGGTATTGAAATCCAGGCCTCTGAGGAGAGATGACTAGATACCACAACAATGAATCCGAATAGTGCCTAGGGGCCTGTTCGTACCTTTTTACCTCTGAGAACATCAGTCTATGCGTCTGAGTGCATGTAGGTGCTCAGATGGGCTCAGATTGCCCGAGTTTGTCCTGGGAAGCCACCACTATTGGGATGGCCTCAGGGAGTTTGCAGGTTTATCCTATTAGTAGGGTTGTGGCCATTGGAATGGGCACATACAATTCCCTTGGAGAGGGCAAGTACACTCCTCCGGTTTGGCTCCAGGGGCCTGAGCCTGTAGGGTGTGTAGGCAGAGCAGTTTGGACAGTCGTCTGAAAACACAAACGCGGCTTATGTTTCAGGTCATATGTATGGCAGGATTGATCTACAGACCATGAGGAGAACTCTTCGGGATATGAATAAGGGGCGAGTGTGAGGCTCGTGCTCAAGTTTTTGTCTCTGGATATCGTGTCACTCATGGTCGTGAAATTCCCTGGTGACTTCATGGGAAATGGACGAGTCTTACACTCTGGGGGTTTGGCCCCGTCCAAAGAGTTTGGGGTCATTCTGTGGCATGGAAGAAGTCCGTTTTGTTGTTGTTGTTGATTTGCCATGTTTTGTTTTTTAACCTCAGGTGTCCCACCAAATGAGGGATTCCAGAGTAGAGCCCTGGGGAGGGGGGAACGGACAACCAGAAATCTGGTTAAAAATTGTGGCCTAGGGACATGTCAAGCCCATTATGACATCTAATGGTCGAGCCACTGAGAGGACTTACTAGAGGACAGGACTCACGCTGAGGGTCACAATGCGTGTTTATGCCCACTTCGCAAACAAGAATGGGCAGGGCCTCATGGTGAATCCTGGTTTCTCCTACACTGAATGTTGGACAACATGCCAACCACAAGGTTTCGTGCCATGGGTAAGGAAGAGTTATGATTTCTGCATCACAGGCACCCCTGGGCAGTGATTGGAGATAAGGTCTAGGTTCTGAAGCCTAAAAACTGAGGTAGGGAAGAGATGATGACCTAAGGCCATGGCGGGTCTGATGTGCTCAGTGTGCGGTCAGCTGTCTGGGTGTTGGTCAGGAGGTCCGGGCTCAGGTTGTGTCAGACAGTGCATTAGTGCCCAGGTTAGACTATATAATTTGGGTACAGTCGAGTGCCACGTAGATTTATCCTCATATAAGTTGTCTGGGCAACTCATTAGGCAAAATTTGTTTTCTAGAGGGCAGGCAGAGTGCTTCATTGTCAGTCCGGAATTGCTAAACTTGAGGGCTTCGTGTAGAGGAGTGTGAGGACGGAAGTCTGAGAACACAAGCTAGATTTGGGTTTCAGGGCGAGGACACGGCAGGTACCACTGTAGATCTGAACCAATATTTCATGCATCTGAAGTCAGGGCGAGGATCAGACGTTGGCTCAGGTTGGAGTTTCTGTACATGACGGACACTTCATGAAGGGAGCGGAATCTCAAGGCCATGGAGTTTTTCCCACGTTGGGAGTTGTGGGATGCCCCCATCAATGATTCCTTCTGCGGGACAATTGAGACCTGTTGGGCAGCTTCAGGACATCCCATATGGAATGACTCCAGGGCACCGTTCGAGGATGGATGCCTGGGAAGCCCGCCTCGCATTCCAAATGTCTCCCAGCAACAAGACAGTTTAGATCTGATGGCTCTGCGGGAGAAACCGGGGTGGCTGACTTGAAATGGACTTTCCTGAGGATGGGTCCTAATGTGTGTTTGTGTCCATGAGGTCCTTAAAATGGGGCGGTGGCACCGGGACCCTGAAGTATTCTCCTAAGCTTTTGACATAGCTCGATGCACAAGGTTCCTTTGTGGAGACGAGATTTGTTTTGATGGGTGCCTCAGGAAAACCTCTATGCTGGTATTGGAATCCAGGCTTTTGAGGAGACATGCCTGTAATCCAAAGCAATGTATCCTATTATGGCCTAGGGTCCTGTCTGGTTCAATCTTCTTCTCAGGGGACATCCATCTATGGTATGAGTGGAGGTAGATGCTCAGCAGGTATCAGACCGCCCTTGTTTGTCCCGGGCGACCTGCACTATTGGGATGGCCTCAGGGATTTGTAGGGTTCTCCAAATTTTACTGTTTTGGACAATGGCATTGGCAGAATTCCCATGGATTGGGTTGGCACAGTCCTAATGTGTGACTCCAGGGGCCCCAGCCTGGAGGGTGTGTGGCCCAGGACTTTGAGGACAGAAGTCTGAAAACACAAACTCAGCTTAGGTTTGGGGACGTAGGTATGGCAGGCCCGATCTATAAACCATGAGAAAAACTCTTCCGGATATGAAGAGAGAGCGAGTCTGAGGCACTTGCTCAGGCTTTTGTCTCTGGATTTTGTATCAGCGATGGCCGTGGAATGTCGGGGAGGCCTCATGGGCCATGGACGAATTTTGCTCTTTGTGGATTTGGCCCGATCCCAAATGTTTTTCGTCAATCTGTGGAATGGGAGGACTCCTTTCAGGTTTGTTACCTCAGGTGTCCCGCCAAAAGAGGAATTCCAAAGAAGAGCCCTGGGGAAAAGTGAAGGGAGAACCCGAACTATGGGTAAAATTTGGGGCCTAGGGGCATGGCAAGCCCAATATGCTGTCTCTTCATCCAGCCACTGAGAGGCCTTACCTGAGGCCTGGGATCAGACAGAGGGACACAATGTGTGTTTGTGACCAATGTGGCTCTTAAACATGGGCGGGGCCTCATGGGCCACACTGGTTTCAACTACACTGAACGTTGGAAAACATGCCAACCACTAGGTTTCTTGCCAAGGTGGAGGAGAAGTTCTGATTCTTGCATCACGATCACTCCTGAGCAGTGAGTGGAGATAAGGTCTAGGTTCTGAAGGTGAAAACTGAGGTTGGGTAGAGATGATGGCCTAAAGCCATTGTGGGTGTGATATGCTCTGTGTATGGCCAGCTGTCTGGGTGTTGGACTGGAGGTCTGCCCTCAGGCTGTGTCAGACAGGGCTTTAGTGCACAGGCTAGACTGTATAATTGGGGTATGGTCGAGTGGCATGCAGGTTGTTACTCATTTGGCGTTTCTGGTTAGCCCTATAGGGCAACATTTTTCTTCTGGAGGGCAGGCAGAGTGCTGCATTGTGTCTCCAGAATTGCCAAACTGGAGGGGTGTGGCCAGGATTGTGAGGAAGGAAGTCTGAAAACACAAGCTAGCACGAGTTTTGGGGCCAAGAGCATGGCAGGCCCACTCTGCAGAGGCTGAATCGAGATCTCCTGCAGGTGAGGTCAGGGCGATTATCAGAGGTTGCCTCAAGCTGGAGTTTGTGTCCATGACGGCTTCTTCCTGAAGGGGGTGCGGGCGTCATGAGGCCAGGGAGGTTTTCCTACGCTGGGAGTTGTGAGCTGCTCCAAACTTCAAAGTTTCCTTCTTCAGGACAGTCGAGTACTATTGGATAGTTCCAGGATGCCCCATACAGAAAGACTCGAGAGCAGCGGCCTCAGCATGGATGCCGAGAAACGCCAACTCACCTTCCCATTGCCTGGTCGAGACAAGGCACGCTCAATCTGCGGGCTCTTGGGTGAGCTACCCAGAAGGCTGAGTTTAAATGGACTCTGCTGAGGATGAGTCATAATGTGGGTTGGTGGCCATGGAGACCTTGGAATGTGGCAGTAGCTAAGGGACTCTGCAGGATTCTCCAACCCGAAGGGCTTGACACAACTCCAACAAGGAAGCTTCCCATGTGGAGATGAGAGGTCTTCTGTCTGGTGCCTCAGGAAAGCCCCGTATGCTGGTCTTCGAACCCAGGCCTCTGAGGAGTGATACCTGGACACCAAAGCAAGAGTTCATAATAGGGCCTAGGGGCCTGTCTGGTTCAATCTTCTGTCTCTGCGGATATCTGTCTGTGTGTCTGCATGGAGGTAGTAGTTGCTCAGCTTGTGTCATAATGCCCCTATTTGTCCAGTGCGGCTTGCCCTAGTGGGATGTCCTTGGGGACCTTGAGGTTTCTACTATTTTGTAGAGTTGTGGCCAATGGAATGGGCAGTTTCTTAGGAGAGAGCAGGCACAGTTCTTGGTGTGGCTCCAGAGACCCCAGCCTGGAGGCTGTGTGGGCCATGGCTGTGCAGACAGAATCCAAAAACCCTAACTCAGCTCAGGTTTGGGGCCGAGGTTACGGCAGGCCTGATCTACAGTCCATGAGGGGAGCTCCTCTGGATATGAAAGAAGGGTGAGAGGGAGGCCATCGCTCAGGCTTTTGTCTCTGGATGTTTTGTCCACAATGGCCGTTTAATGTAGGAGTTGCCTCATGGGTCGTAGAAGTCTCCCTCTCTGGTAGTTTGTCCAGCCCCCAAGAGTTTGGGGTCATTCTGTGGGAAGGGAAGTGTCCTGTTTTCTGCTTCATGTGTCCCCCCAGTAGAGGGATTCTAGAGCATAGCAGTGGGTACTGACAACTGGAATACTCGCCCTCTGGTTAAGCCTGGGGGCCTATGGATATGACAAGCCCCATATGCAGGATCTTGGTCCAGCCACTGAGAGGCGTTACTTTAATACGGGACTCACGCTGCAGGTCACAATGCATGTCTGTGCCCTAGGCGGCCCTCAAGCACTGGCGTGGCCTTTTGGACAATGCAGGTTTTCCCACATTGAACGTTGGACAACATGCCAACCACAAGGTTTCTGGCCATGGGGAAGGAGGAATTCTAATTTCTGCATCACGTTCACCCCTGGGCAGTGATTGGAGATAAGGTCTAGGTTCTGAAGCCTGAAAACCGAGGTTGGGAAGAGATGACGACCTACAGCCATAGCGGGTCCTATGTGTCCAGGTTGGGGTCAGCTGTCTGGGTGTCGTTTGGGATGTCTTGTCTCAGGCTGTGCCAGACAGGGCATTAGTATACAGGGTGGGCTGTATAATTGCTTTACAATCGAGTGGCATGCATTAGAAAATCATTTGGGTTTCTTATTAGCAGCATAGGGCAAAGTTTTTCTTCTGGAGGGCAGGCAGAGTGCTGCATTGTGGCTTCGGAATTCCCAAACTGGAGGGCTTGTGGGCCAGGAGAGTGAGGACGGAAGTCTGAGAACACAAGCTAGGCTTAGGTTTCGGGGCAAGGACATGGCAGGCACACTCTGCAGAGCTGAATTGAGATCTCATGCGTCTGAAGTCAGGTTGAAGTTCAGACTTTGGCTCAGGTTTGAGTTTCTGTCCATGTTGGCCCCTTCAGGAAGGGGGGGGGGCATTATGAGGCCATGGGGGTTTTCCCACTATTGGAGTTGTGAGATGCTCCAAACCGCAAGAATTCCTTCTGTGGGACAATTAAGATTTGTTGGATGGCTCCAGGACGTCTTATAAGGTATTTTTCCAGAACAGGGTTCTAAGTATGGATGCCTGGGCAGCCAGCCTCACATTCCAATTGTCTCCTAGCAACAAGAAACGTTTGATCTGCTGGCTTGGGGTAGCAACAGAGGGGGCTGAGTTGAAATGGTCTTTCCTGAGGATGGTCTTAATGTTGGTTTGAGTCCATGGAGACCTTGGTATGGGGCAGTGGCACCAGGGCCCTGAAGGATTCTCCTAACCAGAGGTTATGACAAAGCTCCAATGAGCAAATTTTCCATGGGGAGACGAGATTTGTTCTTAATGGTGCCTCAGGAAACCACCATATGCTGGTATTGGAAACGAGGCCTCTGAGGAGAGATGCCTGGAAACCAAAGCAATGGATCTGATTAGGGCCAAGGGGCCTGTCCGGTTCAATATTCTTCTCTGGGGACATCTGTTGTCTGAGTGGAGGTAGTTGCTCAGCTGGTTTGAGATCACCCCTGTTTGTCCTGGGCGGACTACACTATTGGGATGGCCTCGGTGACTTTGGAGGTTTTTCCTAATTTGCAAGGTAGTGGCCAATGGAATGGGAAGAATTCCCTTGAAAGGGAAGCACAGTCCTGAGGTGTGGCTCCAGGGACCCAAGTGTGGAGCGTGTGTGGTCCAGGGCTATTTGGACAAAAGTCTGAAAACAGAAACTCCACTTAGGTGGGGGATGTAGGTATGGCCGGCCCGATCTATAGACCGAGAGGAGACCTCTTCGGGATATGAACAAAGGGCGAATATGAGGTGCTTGCTCATGCTTTTTTTTTTTTTTTTTTCTGGAAATGTGTCAACGATTGCCATGGAATGTTGGGGTGTCCTCATGGGCCATCGAGGAGGCTCCATTTCAGGCATTTGACCCGATCCCAAGAGTTTGGCGTCAATCTGTGGGAAGGGAGGAGGCCTTTCTGTTTTTTTTGTTTATTTTTTTTTGTTTTTTGTTTTTTTTTTTTTCCTCAGGTGGGCCACCAAAAGAAAGATTCCAGAGCAGAGTCGTCGGTGGGGGCAACTGGACAACCAGACCTCTGGTTAATATTGGGCCTAAGAACATGGCAAGCCCCTTATGTGGGCTCTTGGTCCAGACACTGAGAGGCCTTCCTTGAGGATAGTTCTCACACTGAGTTTCACAATGTGTTTTTGTGCCCAAGGAGCCCCTCAAGTCAGGGCGTGGCCTAATGTACCATGCTGGTTTCTCCTACACTGAACGTTGCACAGTATGGGAACCACAAGTTTTCTGGCAATGGGGAAGATGGAGTTCTAATTTCTGCAACACTTTCACTCCTGGACTGTGATTGGATTTAAGGTCTAGGTTCTGAAGCCTGAATATTGAGGTTGGGAAGAGATGAAGCCCTAAGGCCATGGTGTGTCTGATGTGCTCAGTGTTCGGCCAGCTGTTGAGTGTGGGTTGGGAGGTGCAGGCTCAGGCTGTGGCAGACAGGGCATTAGTGCCCAGGCTAGACTGTATCATTGGGGTGCAGTCGAGTTTTGTGCAGGATGGTACTCATTTGTGGTTACTGGGTAGCCCCAGAGGGCAACGTTTTTCTTCTGGAGGGAAGACACCGTGCAACATAGTGGCTCCAGAATTCCCAAACTGGAAGGCTCGTGGGCCAGGAGTGTGAGGAAAAAATTCTGAGAACACAAGCCAGACTTAGATTTCGGGGTGAGGGGACGGCAGGCACTCTCTGCAGAGATGATTCGAGATCCCGTATACCTGAAGACAGAGCTAGGATCATACGTTTTCTTAGGTCGGAGTTTCTGTCCATGACGGCCCATTCATGAAGGGGAGGGTGTCACGAGGACATGGAGGTTTTCCGACGATGGGAATTGTGAGATGCTCCAAACCACAATGATTTCTTCTGTGGGACAGTCGAGACCTGTTGGATGTCTCCAGGACATCCCATCAGGAAGTTATCCAGAGCAGGGTTCTAAGGATGGATGCGTGGGCAGCCTGCCTCCCATTCCAGGTGTCTCATAGAGCCAAGGCAAGTTCGATCTGCTGGATCTAGGGGAGCAACCGAGGCGGGTGTGTTGAAATGGGTGAGTTGAGGATTGGTCATAATGTGCATTTGTGTCCATGTAGACCTTGGAATGGGGTGCTTGATCCGGGGCCTTGAGGGATGTTCATAACCGGAGGTTTTGATGGAGCTCTAAAGAGTATGTTTCCTATGTAGAGAAGAGAATTGTTTTGATGAGTGCCTAAGAAATCTCCCATATGCTGGTATTGGAAACCAGGCCTCTGAGGAGAGATGACTGGAATCAAAAGCAATGGATCTGATTAGGGCCTAAGTGCCCTTCCAGTTCAATCTTATTCTATGGGGATATCTGTCTCTGGCTCTGAGTGGAGGTGGTTTCCTAACTTGTGAAAGATCATCCCTGTTTGTCCTGGGCATCCAACACAATTCAGATGGCCTGGGGGAGTTTGGAGGATTCTCCTAATCTATAGGGTTGTGGCCAATGGAAATGGCAGAATTCCCCTGGAGAGGGAAGCCACAGTCCTGAGGTGTGGCTCCAGGGGCCCCAGCTTGGATGGTGTGTGGGCCAGGACTGTGGGGACAGAAGACTGAAAACACAAACTCAGCTTAGGTTTGGGGATGTATGTATGAAGGCTCGATCTACAGACCGTGAGAATTTTCCGGGCTATGAACAAAGGGCGAGTATGTGGCGCTTGCTCAGGGTTTTGTCTCTGGATTTTGTGTCAATGGCGGCCGTGGAATGTCGGGGTGTCCTCAAGGGCCATGGACAATTCTTTCTCTGGTGATTTGGCCTGATCCCAAGTGGTTGGGATCATTCTGTGAATGGGAAGAGTCCTTTCTGTATTTTTTTTTTTTTTTACCTCAGGTGTCCCACCAAAGAGGGATTCCGAGTAGAGCCCTGAGTAGGGGTGACTAGACATCTCGAACTCTGGTTGAGATTGGGGGACTAGGGGCTTTGCAAGCCCCATATGTGGGCTGTTGTTCCAGTCACTAAGAGGCTTTACATGAGGATAGGGCTCACGCTGAGGGTCACAATGTGCGTTTGTGCACCTTGTGGCCCTCAGGGATAGGTGGGGCCTCATAGTCCATGCTGCTTTCTCCTACAATGAACATTGGACAACATGCCAACCACTAGGTTTCTTGCCAAGGCGAAGGAGAATTTCTGATTCTTGCATCACGTTCACTCCTGAGCAGTGAGTGGAGATAAGGTCTAGGTTCTGAAGGTGAAAATTGAGGTTGGGTAGAGATGATGGCCTAAAGCCATTGTGGGTTTGATATGCTCAGTGTACGGCCAACTGTCTGGGTGTTGGACTGGAGGTCTTCCCTCAGGCTGTGTCAGACAGGGCTTTAGTGCACAGGCTAGACTGTAAAATTGGGGTATGGTCGAGTGGCATGCAGGTTGTTACTCATTTGGCGTTTCTGTTTAGCCCTATAGGGCAACATTTTTCTTCTGGAGGCCAGGCAGAGTGCTGCATTGTGTCTCCAGAATTTCCAAACTGGAGGAGTGTGGCCAGGATTCTGAGGACGGACGTCTGAGAACACAAGTTAGGCTTAGTTTTCGGGGAGAGGGCCCAGCAGGCACACTCTCAAGTGCTGAATCGAGATCTCATGCTTCTGAATTCAGGGCGAGGATCAGACTTTGGCTTAGGATGGAGTTTCTGTCCGTGATGGCCCATTTATGAAGGTGTGGGGCATCATGAGGAAATGGAGGTTTTCTCACAGTGTTATTGTGTGATGCTTCAAACCACAAGGATTCATTCTGCGAGACAGTCAAGACAGGTTGGTTGGATTCAAGACGTCCCATAAAGAAGTTCTCCAGAGCAGGGTTCTAAGGATGGATGCCTGGGAAGCCCGCCTCCCATTCTAACTGTCTCCTAGTGACAAGGAAGGTTTGATCTGCTGGCTCTGGGTGAGCAGCCGGGGGGGCTGATTTGAAATGGACTCTCCTGAGAATGGTTCATAATGTAAGTTTGTGTCCTTGGAGACCTTGGGATTGGGCCATGGTGCCAGCGCCCTGAAGGATCCTCCTAACCTGAGGTATTGACACAGCTCCAAAGAGCAAGTTTCCCATGTGGAGATGAGATCTGTTCTGATTGTTTCCTTAGGAAACCCCCATATTCTGATATTGGAAACCAGGCCTCTGAGGAGAGATACCTAGAAACCAAAGCAATGCATCAGAAGTTGGCTCAGGTTGGAGTTTCTGTCCATGATGGCCCCTTTATATAGGGGAGCATCTCATGAGGCCATGTAGGTTTTCCCACGATAGGAGTTGTGAGATGCTCCAATCTGCAAGGATTCCTTCTGTGGGACAGTCAAGACCTGTTGGAAGGCTCCAGGACATCCCATATGGAACGGTGCCAGAGCAGGATTCCAAGGATGGATGCTTAGAGAGTCTGCTTTGCATTCCAGTTGTCTCCTAGCGACAAGGCAGGTTTGATATTCTGCCTCTGGGGGAGTAATCGACGGGGCTGAGTTGAAATGTACTCTCCTGCCGAATGGTCATAATGCGGGTATGTGTCCATGGAGACCTTGGAATAGGGCGGTTGCTCCGGCTACCTGAAGGTTTCTCCTAACTGGAGGCTTTTACAGAGCTCCAAAGGATAAGTTTCCCATGTGAAGACAAGATTTGTTCTGATTGGTATCTCTGGAATCCCCCATATGCTGGTATTGGAAAACAGGCCTCTGAGGAGAGATGCTTAGAAAAAAAAGCAATGGAACCAATTACATTCTAGGGGCCAGTCCAGTTTAATCTTCTTCTCTTGGGTTATCTGTCTATGGGTGAGTTGACATCGTTGCTCAGCTTGTGAGAGTTCGCCCCTCTTTGTCCTGGGTGGCCTACACTATTGGAATGGCCTCTGGGACTTTGGACGTTTCTACTTATCTGTAGGGTTGTGGCCAATGGAATGGGAAGAATTTCCTTGGAGAGGGCAGGCACAGTCCTGAGGTGTGGCTCCAGGGGCCTCAGTCTGGAGGGTGTGTGGGACAGGGATGTCAGGATAGAAGTCTGAAAACACAAACTCAAACACAAACGAACTCGCATTACAATTGTCTCCTAGTGATAAAGCAGGTTTGATCTGCTGGCACTGGGTGAGCAACCGCCAGGTTTGTGTTGAAATGGACTCTCCTGAGGATGGGTCATAATGTGGGATTGTGTCCATTGAGACATTGGAATGGGGCGGTGGCTCCAGTGACGTGAAATCTCCTCCTAACTGGAGGTTTTGACACAGTTCCATATAGCATGATTCCCATGTGGCATGCGATTTGTTCTGATTGGTAGCTCCAGAAACCCCCATGTGCTGGTATTGGAATCCAGGCCTCTGAGGAGAGATACATGAAAACAAAAGCAATGAATCCGTTTAGGGCCTAGGTGCCTGTCCTCTTCAATCTTCTTTTCTATGGATATCTATCTACAGGTCTGATTGGAGGTAGTGGCTCAGCTTGTGGCAGATGGTCCCTGTTTGTCCCGGACATCCTACAATATTGGGGTGGCCTGGGGGACTTCGGATGTTTCTCCTAATCTGTCAGGTTGTGCCAAAGGAATGAGCAGAATTCCCATGGAGAGGGCAGGTACAGTCCTGAGGTGTGGCTCCATGGGGCCAAGCCTTGAGGGTGTGTGGGCCAGGACAATGGAGACAGAAGTCTGAAAACACAAACTTGGCTTAGGTTTGGGGACATAGGTATGGCAGGCCCGATCTACAGACCGTGAGAATTTTTCAGGCTTTGAACAAAGGGCGAGTGTGTGGCGCTTTTTCAGGCTTTTGTCTCCGGATTTTGTGTCAATGGTGGCCGTGGAATGTCAGGATGGCCTCATCAGCCATGGACGAGTATTTCTCTCTGTGAATTTGGCCCAATTCCAAGTGTTTGCGGTCATTCTTTGGACGGTAGGAGTCCTTTCTCTATTTTTTTTTTAACCTCATGTGTCCCACCAAGGAGGGATTCTAGAGAAGAGATCTGAGTAGGGGTGACTAGACTTCTCAAGCACTGGTTAAGGTTTGGGGAATAGGGGCATGGTAATCTCCATATGTGGGCTCTTGGTCCAGCCCCGGAGAGGCTTTACTTGAGGCCAGGGTTCATGCTTAGGGTCCTAATGTGTGTTTGTGCCCATCGCAGCCCTCAAGCATGTCTGAGGCCTCATGGGCCATGCTGGTTTCTCCTACACTGCACGTTGGACAACATGCCAACCACAGGGTTTCTGGTCATGGGGAAGGAGGAGTTCTAATTTCTGCATCACGTACACGGCATGGCAGTGAGTAGAGATAAGGTCTAGATTCTGAAGCCTGAAAACCGAGGTTGGTAAGAGATGACGACCTAAGGCCATGGTGGGTCCGATGCACTTAGTGTGCGGCCAGATGTCTGTGTCCATCATGAGGTCTGGGCTCAGGCTGTGTTAGGCAGGGCATTAGTCCCCAGGCTAGACTGTATAATTGGGGTACAGTCGAGTGATGTGAAGGTTGGTCCTCATTTGGGGTTTCTGGTTGGCCCCATAGGGCAAAGATTTTCTTCTGGAGGGCAGGCAGAGTGCTGCATTCTGGCTCCAGAATTGCCAACTTCAGGGCTTGTGGGCCAGGTGTTTTTGGACAGAAGTCTGAGAACACAAGTTCAGCTTAGAATTAGCAGCGGTGACATGGCAGGCACACTCTACAGACCTGAAATGAGATCTCGTGCATCTGAAGTCAGGGCGAGGATCAGATGTTGGCTTAGGTTGGAGTTTCTGTACATGATGTCCCCTTCATGAAGGTGGGGGGGCATCAGGAAACCATGGAAGATTTCCAACTTTGTGAGTGTGTGATGCTCCAAACCACAAGGATTCCGTCAGCGGGACAGTCACGACCTTTTGGATGGATCAAGGACGTCCCATAAGAAATGCTCCAAAGCACAGTTCTAATGATGGATGCCTGGGCAGTCCAACTTGCATTCCAGTTGTGTCCTAGTGAAAAGGAGGATTCGATCTGCTGTCACTGGGGGAACAACCGAGGGGGCTGAATTGAAATGGACTCTCATGAGGATCAGTCATGATGTGGATTTGTGTCCATGGATCCCTTGGAATGGGGCAGTGGCTCTGTTGCCCTGAAGAATTCTCCTAACCTGAGGTTTTGATGCAGCTCCAAAGAGCAAGTTTCCCATGTAGAGACGAGATTTGTTCTGAAACCCCCACAACCTGGTATTGGAAACCAAGCATCTGGGGAACAATGCCTGGAATCCAAAGCAATGGATCTGATTACGGTCTAGGGGCCTGTCCTTTTCAATATTCTCCTCTGAGTGTCTCTGTCTAAGATTCAGAATGGAGGTCACTGCTCAGCTTGTGTCAGATCACCCATGTTTGTTGGGGGAGGCCAACACTATTGGGCTGGTCTTGGGAATTGGAGCTTTCTCCTAATCTGTAAGGTTGTGGCAAATGAAACGGTCAGAGTTCCCTTGGAGAGCACTGGCACAGTCCTTAGGTGTGACACCACCTTTCTGGGTGTCATCCAGGAGGTCCAGGCTCAGGCTGTGTCAGACAGGGCATTAGTGCCAAGCTTAGACTGTATAATTGGAGTAAAGTTGAGTGGCATGCAGGTTGATCCTCATTTGGCGTTTCTGGGTAGCCCCAGGGGCAACGTTTTTCTTCTGGAGGGAAGGAAGAGTGCTGCATTGTGGCGACGGAATTCTCACACTGGAGGGCTTGTGGGCCAGAATTGTGAGGAAGGAAGTGAGAGAACACAAGCTAGGCTTCGGTTTTGGGTCAAGATCATGGCAGGCACACTCTGTAGAGCTAAATCTAAATCTCATGCATCTGAAGTCAGGGCGAGGATCAGACGTAGGCTCAGGTTGAAGTTTCTGTTCAGGATGGCCCCTTCATGATGGTGGGGGGCATCATGGGGCTATGGAGACTTTCCCACGATTGGCATTGTAAGTTGCTCCAATCGGCAAGGATTCCTTCTACGGGACAGTCGAGACCGGTCAGATTGCTCCAGGACGTCCCATGCGGAACCACAGCAGTGCAGGATTCTAAGGATGGATTCCTGGAGTGCCCGCCTCACATTCCTATTGTCTCCTAGTGACAAGGCAGGTTCGATCTGCTTCTTTTGGGGAGCAACCAAAGGGGATGTGTTGAAATGGACTCGCCTGCGGATGGGTCATAATGCGGGTTTGTGTCCATGGAGACCTTGGAATGGGGTGTTGGCTGCTGGGACCTGAAGGTTTCCCTTAACTGGAGGTTGTGACACAGCTCCAAAATGCATGTTTCCCATGTGGAAATGAGATTTGTTCAGACTGGTACCTCCTGAAGAACACATATGCTGGTATTGGAAACAAGGCCTCTGAGGAGAGATGCCTGGAATCAAAAGCAATGGATCTGATTAGGGCCTAGGTGCCTGTCCGGTTCAATCTTCTTCTCTGGGGTTATCTGTCTATGGATCTGAGTTGAGGTAGTTGCTCATCTTGGGACAGATCACCCTGTTTGCCCTGAGTGGCCAACACTATTGGGATGGCCTCAGGGACGTTGGAGTGTTCTCCTATTCTTTAGGGTTGTGGCCAATGGAATGGGCAGAATTTGCTTGGAGAAGGCAGGCACAGTCCTGAGGCATGGCTCCAGGGGACCCAGCCTGGAGGGTGTGTGGGCCAGGACAGTGGGGACAGAAACCTGAAAACCCAAACTCAGCTTAGATTTGGGGACGTAGGTATGACATGCCTGATCTATAGACCGTGAGGAGAATTTATCAGGCTATGAACAAAGGGCAAGTGTGAGGCATATCTCCAGGATTTTGTCTCTAGATTTTGTGTCAATGATGGCCATGGAATGACGGGATGGCCTCTTTGGCCATGGATGATTCTTTCTCTTTTAAGATTTGGTCAGATCCCAAGTTTTGGGGCTCATTCAGGGGATGGAGGAGACCCTTCAATATTTTTTTTCCTCAGGGGTTCCAGAGCAGAGACCTGAATAGGGGTGACTAGAACTCTCAACCTCTCATTAATATTGGGGGACTAGGGATGGCAATGCGGGTTCTTGGTCCAGCCCCTGGGAGGCTTTACTTGAGGACAGGGCTCACACTGAGGGTCCCAATGTGTTTGTGCCCATTGCGGTTCTCAAGCATGGGCGGGGACTCATGGGCTACACTGGATTCTCCTACACTGAACGTTGGAAAACATGCCAACCACAAGGTTTCTTGCCTTGAGGAAGAAGGAGTTTCATTTCTGCATCACGTTCACCCCTGGGTAGTGAGAATATATATATGTTCTAGGTTCTGAAGCCTGAAAACCAAGGTTGAAAAGAGATGATGACCTAAAGCCATGGCGGGTCTGATGTGCTCAGTGTACAGCCAGCTGTCTGGGTGTCGGTTGAAAATTCAGACCTCAGGCTGTGCAAGACAGGGCATTAACGCCGAAGCGAAACTGTATAATTGGGGTAGAGTCAAGTGGCATGCAGGTTGATCCTCATTTGGTGTTTCTGGTTAGCCCCATAGGACAACGTTTCTCTTCTGGAGGGCAGTCAGAGTGCTGCATTGTGTCTCTCCAGAATTCCCTAACTGGAGGGCTGGTGGGCTCGGAGTGTGAGGACGAAGTCTGAGAACAATAGCTAGGTTTTGCTTCGGGACGGGGTTTCGGCAGGCACACTCTGCAGAGTTGAATCAAGATTTCGTGCATCTGAAGTCAGGGCGAGGATTAGACGTTGGCTCAGGTTGGAGTTTCTGTCCAAGATGGCTCTTTCATGAAGGGGACAGTGCACCACGAGGCCACAGAGCTTTTCCCATGATGGGAGTTGTGAGGTGCTTCAAAGCGCAAGGATTCCTTCTGCAGGACAGCTGTGACCTGTTGGATGGCTCCAGGACGTCCCATATGGAATTACTTCAGAGTCGTTTTCTACAGATGGATGCCTAGCCAGCCCGCCTCACATTCCAATTGTCTCCTAGTGACAAGATAGGTTCGATCTGCTGGCTCTAGGGGAGAACCCAAGGGCACTGAGTTGAAATAGACTCTCCTGCAGATGGGTCCTAATGTGGGATTGTGTCCATGGAGACCTTGGAATGAGGTGGTGGCACCGGGGCCCTGAAGGATTTTCCTAGCCGGAGGTTTTGACACAGCTTGAAAGAGCATATTTCCCATGTGGAGAAGACATTTGTTCTGACTGATGCCTCAGGAAACCCCCATATGGTGGTATTGAAAACCAGGCCTCTGAGGTTCTGACATAGCTCCTCGAGCAAGTTTCCAATGTGCAGACAAGACTTGCACTGAAGGAGCCTATGGAAACCCCATAGGCTGGTATTGGAAACCAGGCCTCTGAGAAGAGATGCCTGGAAACCAAAGCAATGGATCTGATTAGGGCCTAGGGGCCTGTCCAGTTCAATGTTCTTCTCTGGGGACATCTGTCTCCGAGTCTGTGTGGAGCTATTTGCTCAGGTAGTGTCAGATCACCCCTGTTTGTTCCGAGCAGCCTACAATATTGGGATGGTCCCAGGGACATTGGAGATTTCTCCTGATTTATATGGTTGTGGCCAAAGGAATATGAAGAATTCCCTTTGAGAGGGCAGGAACAATCCTGATGTGTGGTTCCAGGGGCCCTGGCATGAAGGGTGTGTGTTTTCACCCTCAGGGGGTTTCCTGAGGCACCCATCAGAACTCATCTCGACTCCACAAGGAAACCTGTGCATGGGAGCCATGTCCAAAGCTTAGGAGAGTACTTCAGGGTCCCGGTGCCACCGCCCCATTCCAAGGCCTTCATGGACACAAAAACACATTAGGACCCATCCTCAGGAAAGTCCATTTCAACTCAGCCAACCCGGTTGCTCCCGCAGAGCCATCAGATCTAAACTGTCTTGTTGCTAGGAGACAATTGGAATGCGAGGAGGGCTTCCCAGGCATCCATCCGCGAACGGTGCTCTGGAATCATTCCATATGGGATGTCCTGGAGCTGTACAACAGGTCTCAATTGTCCCGCAGAAAAAAATCCTTAAAGGGGGCATCCCACAACTCCCAACTTGGTAATACGAGATTCCGCTCCCTTCATAAAGGGGCTGTCATGCTCAGAAACTCCAACCTGAGCCAACGTCTGATCCTCGCCCTGACTTCAGATGCATGAGATATTGGTTCAGATCTGCAGGGGGTACCTGCCGTGCCCTTGCCCTGAAACCCAAGTCTAGCTTGTCCTCTCAGACTTCCGTCCTCACACTCCTGGCCCCGAAGCCCTCAAGTTTGGCAATTCCGGACCCACAATGCAGCACTCTGCCTGCCCTCTAGAAAAAAAATTATTGCCTCATGACCTGCCCAGGCACCTTAAATGAGGGTAAACCTACACAGCACTCGACTTTACCCAAATTATATAGTCTAACCTGGGCACTACTGCACTGTCTAACACAACCTGAGCCCGGACCTCCTGACCAACACCCAGAAAGCTGCCCGCACACTGAGCACATAAAACACGCCATGGCCTTAGGTCATCATCTCTTCCCTACCTCAGTTTTCAGGCTTCACAGCCGAGACCTTATCTCCAATCACTGCCCAGGGGTGAGTGTGATGCAGAAAGCAGAACTCCTCCTTACCCATGGCAAGAACCCTTGTGGTTGGCACGTTGTCCAACGTTCAGTGTAGGAGAAACCAGCATTCACCCTGAGGCCCCGCCCATTCTTGAGTGCGACGTGGGCATACACACGCATTGTGACCCTCAGCATGAGTCCTGTCCTCTAGTAAGTCCTCTCAGTTGCTGGACCATTAGATGTCAAAATGGGCTTGACATGTCCCTAGGCCCCAATTTTTAACCAAATTTCTGATGGTCCAGTCGCCCCTCCCCAGGGCTCTACTCTGGAATCCCTCATTTGGTGGGACACCTGAGGATAAAAAAGAAAAAAAACAAGAATAAAAAAAAAACGGAATTCTTCCAGCCCACAGAATGAACCCAAACTCTTTGGACGGGGCCAAACCACCAGAGAGTAAGACTCGTCCATTTCCCATGAAGACACCCAGAAATTCCACGACCATGAGTGACACGATATCCAGAGACAAAAACTTGAGCAGGAGCCTCACACTCGCCCTTCTTTCAAATCCCGAAGTGTTCTCCTCATGGTCTGTAGATCAGTCCTGCCATACCTATGACCCGAAACATAAGCCGAGTTTGTGTTTTCAGACAACTGTCCAAACAGCCCTGGCCTACACAACCTACAGGCTCAGGCCCCTGGAGCCAAATCTGAGGACTGTACTTGCCCTCTCCAACGGAATTGTGTGTGCCCATTCCAATGGCCACAACCCTTCTAATAGGATAAACCTCCAAAGTCCCTGATCCATCTCAATAGTGGTGGCTTCCCAGGAAAAACATGGGAAATCTGAGCCCAACTGAGCACCTACCTGCACTCAGACCCATAGACAGATGTCCCCAGAGGTATGAAGGAAAGAACAGGCCCCTAGGCACTAATCAGATCCATTGCTTTGGTTTCCAGGCATCTCTCCTCAGAGGCCTGGATTTCAAAAGCAGCATATAGCTGTTTCTTGACTCACCCATCAGAAAACATCTCATCTACACATGGGAAACTTGCACGTTGGAGCTGTGTCAAAGCCTCTGTTTAGGAGAACCCTTTAGGGCCCCAGTGCCACCGCTTCATTCCAAGGTCTCCATAGACACAAAAGCACGTTAGGACCCATCCCCAGGGGTGTCCATTTCAACTCAGCGTCCTCGGTTGCTCCCCACAGATCCAGGAGATCTAACCTGTCTTGTTGCTAGGAGACAATTGGAATGCGAGGTGGGCTACCCAGCCATCCATCCTTAGAACCCTGCTCAGAATCATTGGCCTGGAGCCAAACAACAGGTCTCAATTGTCCTGCAGAAGACTCTCTGCAGTTTGGAGCTTCTCACAAATCCCATCGTGGGAAAACACCCATGGCCTCGTGATACCCCCGCCCATTCATGAAGGGGCCATAAGGGACAGAAACTCCAACCTGAGCGATCGTCTGATCCTCGCCCTGACTTCAGATGCACGAGATCTCGATTCAGGTCTGTAGATTGTGCGTGCCATGGCCTCACCCAGAAACCTAAGCCTAGCTTGTGTTCTCAGACTTTTGTCGTCAGACTACTGGCCCACAAGCCCTCCAGTTTGGCAATCCAGAACAACAATGCAGCACCCTGCCGGCCCTCCAGAAGAAAAACATTGTCCTCTGGTGCTACCCAGTAATCCCAAATGAGGATCAACCTGCACCGACCTTGGCTGTACCCCAAATACATAGGCTGACCAGGGCACTAATGCCCTTTCTGACACAGCCTGAGCCTGGACCCCCTGGCCCCTCCCAGACAGCTGGCCGCACACTGAGCACATCGAGCCGCCATGGCCTTAGGTCGTAATCTCTTCCCAACATCAGTTTTCAGGTTTCAGAACCTAGACCTTATCTCCAATCACTGCCCAGGGTTGAAGGTGATGCAGAAATCAGAACTCCTTCCACATGGCAAGAAACCTTGTGGTTGGCATGTTGTCCAACGTTCAGTGTAGTTGAAACCAGTGTGGCCCATGAGGCCCCGCCCATGCTCAGGGGCCACATTGGTCACAAACACACATTGTGACTCTCAGGCTGAGCCCAGTCCTCAAGTAAGGCCACTCAGTGACTGGATGAAGAGATATCATATTGGGCTTGCCATGCCCCTAGGCCCCAATTTTTAACCATAGTTCGGGTTGTCCCTTCAGTCTTCCCCACGGCTTGGCTTTGGAATTCCTCTTTTGGTGGGACACCTGAGGTAACAAAACTGAAATGAGTCCTCCCATCCCACAGATTGACGAAAAGCAATTGGGAATCGGGCCAAATCCTCAGAGAGGAAGATTCGTCTATGGCCCATGAGGCGTCCCCGACATTCCACGGCCATCGCTGATACAAAATCCAGAGACAAAAGCCTGAGCAAGTGCCTCAGACTCACACATTCTTCATATCCTGAAGAGTTCTTATGGTTTGTAGATCGGGCCTGCCATACCTACGTCCCCAAACCTAAGCTGAGTTTGTGTTTTCAGACTTCTGTCCTCAAAGTCTTGGGCCACACACCCTCCAGGCTGGGCCCCTGGAGCCACACATTAGGACTGTGCCTACCAATCCATGGGAATTCTGCCCATTCCATGGTCCAAAATCGTACAAATTAGGAGAAATCTCCAAAGTCCCTGAGGCCATCCCAATAGTGTAGGTCGCCCGGAACCAACATGGGCTGTCTGACACCAGCTGATAATCGACCTCCACTCATACCATAGATGGATGTCCCCAGAGAAGAAGATTGAACCAGACAGGACCCTAGGCCATAATAGGATCCATTGCTTTGGGTTACAGGCATGTGTCCTCAAAAGCCTGATTCCAATACGAGCATAGGGGTTTTGCTGAGGCACCCATCAGAACTCATCTCGTCTCCACAAGGAAACCTGTGCATGGGAGCCATGTCCAAAGCTTAGGAGAGTACTTCAGGGTCCCGGTGCCACCGCCCCATTCCAAGGCCCTCATGGACACAAAAACACATTAGGATCCATCCTCACGAAAGTCCATTTCAAATCAGCCACCCCGGTTGCTCCCGCAGAGCCATCAGATCTAAACTGTCTTGTTGCTAGGAGACAATTGGAATGCGAGGCGGGCTTCCCAGGCATCCATCCGCGAACGGTGCTCTGGAGTCATTCCATATGGGATGTCCTGGAGCTGTCCAACAGGTCTCAATTGTCCCGCAGAAGAAATCCATGAAGGGGGCATCCCACAACTCCCAACGTGGGAAAACCTCAATGGCCTCGAGATTCCGCTCCCTTCATGAAGCGGCCGTCATGCTCAGAAACTCCAACCTGAGCCAACGTCTGATCCTCGCCCTGACTTCAGATGCATGAGATATTGGTTCAGATCTGCAGGGGGTACCTGCCGTGCCCTCGCCCTGAAACCCAAGTCTAGCTTGTCTTCTCAGACTTCCGACCTCACACTCCTGGCCCCGAAGCCCTCAAGTTTGGCAATTCCGGACCCACAATGCAGCACTCTGCCTGCCCTCTAGAAAAAAAATGATTGCCTCATGAGCTGCCCAGGCACCTTAAATGAGGGTAAACCTACACAGCACTCGACTTTACCCAAATTATATAGTCTAACCTGGGCACTAATGCACTGTCGAACACAACCTGAGGCCGGACCTCCTGACCAACACCCAGAAAGCTGACCGCACACTGAGCACATAAAACCCGCCATGGCCTTAGGTCATCATCTCTTCCCTACCTCAGTTTTCAGGCTTCAGAACCGAGACCTTATCTCCAATCACTGCCCAGGGGTGAGTGTGATGCAGAAATCAGAACTCCTCCTTAACCATGGCAAGAACCCTGTGGTTGGCACGTTGTCCAACGTTCAGTGTAGGAGAAACCAGCATTCACCCTGAGGCCCCGCCCATTCTTGAGTGCGACGTGGGCATACACACGCATTGTGACCCTCAGCATGAGTCCTGTCCTCTAGTAAGTCCTCTCAGTTGCTGGACCATTAGATGTCAAAATGGGCTTGACATGTCCCTAGGCCCCAATTTTTAACCAAATTTCTGATGGTCCAGTCGCCCCTCCCCATGGCTCTACTCTGGAATCCCTCATTTGGTGGGACACCTGAGGATAAAAAAGAAAAAAACAAGAATAAAAAAAAAACGGAATTCTTCCAGCCCACAGAATGACCCCAAACTCTTTGGACGGGGCCAAACCACCAGAGAGTAAGACCCGTCCATTTCCCATGTAGTCACCCAGAAATTCCACGACCATGAGTGACACGATATCCAGAGACAAAAACTTGAGCAGGAGCCTCACATCGCCCTTCTTTCAAATCCCGAAGAGTTCTCCTCATGGTCTGTAGATCAGTCCTGCCATACCTATGACCCGAAACATAAGCCGAGTTTGTGTTTTCAGACAACTGTCCAAACAGCCCTGGCCTACACAACCTACAGGCTCAGGCCCCTGGAGCCAAACCTGAGGACTGTACTTGCCCTCTCCAAGGGAATTGTGTGTGCCCATTCCAATGGCCACAACCCTTCTAATAGGATAAACCTCCAAAGTCCCTGATCCATCTCAATAGTGGTGGCTTCCCAGGAAAAAAATGGGAAATCTGAGCCCAACTGAGCACCTACCTGCACTCAGACCCATAGACAGATGTCCCCAGAGGTATAAAGGAAAGAACAGGCCCCTAGGCACTAATCAGATCCATTGCTTTGGTTTCCAGGCATCTCTCCTCAGAGGCCTGGATTTCAAAAGCAGCATATAGCTGTTTCTTGACTCACCCATCAGAAAACATCTCATCTACACATGGGAAACTTGCACGTTGGAGCTGTGTCAAAGCCTCTGTTTAGGAGAACCCTTTAGGGCCCCAGTGCCACAGCTTCATTCCAAGGTCTCCATAGACACAAAGCACATTAGGACCCATCCCAAGGGGTGTCCAATTCAACTCAGCGTCCTCGGTTGCTCCCCACAGATCCAGGAGATCTAACCTGTCTTGTTGCTAGGAGACAATTGGAATGCGAGGTGGGCTACCCAGCCATCCATCCTTAGAACCCTGCTCAGAATCATTGGCCTGGAGCCAAACAACAGGTCTCAATTGTCCTGCAGAAGACTCTCTGCTGTTTGGAGCTTCTCACAACTCCCATCGTGGGAAAACACCCATGGCCTCATGATGCCCCCCCCAACATGAAGGGGCCATCAGTGTCAGAAACTCCAACCTGTGTGATCGTCTGATCCTCGCCCTGACTTCAGATGCACGAGATCTCGATTCAGGTCTGTAGATTGTGCGTGCCATGGCCTCACCCAGAAACCTAAGCCTAGCTTGTGTTCTCAGACTTTTGTCGTCAGACTACTGGCCCACAAGCCCTCCAGTTTGGCAATCCAGAACTACAATGCAGAACTCTGCCGGCCCCCCAGAAGAAAAACATTGTCCTCTGGGGATACCCAATAACCCCAAATGAGGATCAACCTGCACCGACCTTGGCTGTACCCCAAATACATAGGCTGACCAGGGCACTAATGCCCTTTCTAACACAGCCTGAGCCTGGACCCCTGGCCCCTCCCAGACAGCTGGCCGCACACTGAGCACATCGAGCCGCCATGGCCTTAGGTCGTCATCTCTTCCCAACCTCGGTTTTAAGGTTTCAGATCCTAGGCCATATCTCCAATCACTGCCCAGGGTTTAATGTGATGCAGAAATCTGAACTCCTTCCCCATGGCAAGAAACCTTGTGGTTGGCATGTTGTCCAACGTTCAGTGTAGTTGAAACCAGTGTGGCCCATGAGGCCACGCCCATGCTCGCGGGACACATTGGTCACAAACACACATTGTGACACTCATGCTGAGCCCAGTCCTCAAGTAAGGCCGCTCGGTGGCTGGATGAAGAGATAGCATATTGGGCTTGCCATGCCCCTAGGCCCCAATTTTTAACCATAGTTCGGGTTGACCCTTCAGTCTTCCCCACGGCTTAGCTTTGGAATTCCTCTTTTGGTGGGACACCTGAGGTAACAAAACTGAAATGAGTCCTCCCATCCCACAGATTGACGAAAAGCAATTGGGAATCGGGCCAAATCCTAAGAGCGGAAGATTCGTCCATGGCCCATGAGGCCTCCCCGACATCCCACGGCCATCGCTGATACAAAATCCAGAGACAAAAGCCTGAGCAAGCGCCTCAGACTCGCACTTTCTTCATATCCTGAAGAGTTCTTCTCATGGTTTGTTGATCGGGCCTGCCATACCTACGTCCCCAAACCTAAGCTGAGTTTGTGTTTTCAGACTTCTGTCCTCAAAGTCTTGGGCCCCACACCCTCCAGGCTGGATCCCTGGAGCCACACATTAGGACTGTGCCTACCAATCCATGGGAATTCTGCCCATTCCAGGGTCCAAAATCGTACAAATTAGGAGAAACCTCCAAAATCCCTGAGGCCATCCCAATAGTGTAGGTCGCCCGGAACAAACAAGGGCTGTCTGACACCAGCTGATAATCGACCTCCACTCATACCATAGATGGATGTCCCCAGAGAAGAAGATTGAACCAGACAGGACCCTAGGCCATAATAGGATCCATTGCTTTGGGTTACAGGCATGTGTCCTCAAAAGCCTGATTCCAATACGAGCATAGGGGTTTTCCTGAGGCACCCATCAGAACTCATCTCGTCTCCACAAGGAAACCTGTGCATGGGAGCCATGTCCAAAGCTTAGGAGAGTACTTCAGGGTCCCGGTGCCACCGCCCCATTCCAAGGCCCTCATGGACACAAAAACACTTAGGACCCATCCTCAGGAAAGTCCATTTCAACTCAGCCACCCCGGTTGCTCCGGCAGAGCCATCAGATCTAAACCGTCTTGTTGCTAGGAGACAATTGGAATGTGAGGCGTGCTTCCCAGGCATCCATCCGCGAACGGTGCTCTGGAGTCATTCCCTATGGGATGTCCTGGAGCTGTCCAACAGGTCTCAATTGTCCCGCAGAAGGAATCCTTGAAGGGGGCATCCCACAACTCCCAACGTGGGAAAACCTCAATGGCCTCGAGATTCCGCTCCCTTCATGAAGCGGCCGCAGTGCTCAGAAACTCCAACCTGAGCCAACGTCTGATCCTCGCCCTGACTTCAGATGCATGAGATATTGGTTCAGATCTGCAGGGGGTACCTGCCGTGCCCTCGCCCTGAAACCCAAGTCTAGCTTGTCTTCTCAGACTTCCGTCCTCACACTCCTGGCCCCGAAGCCCTCAATTTTGGCAATTCCGGACCCACAATGCAGCACTCTGCCTGCCCTCTAGAAAAAAAATTATTGCCTCATGAGCTGCCCAGGCACCTTAAATGAGGGTAAACCTACACAGCACTCGACTTTACCCAAAATATATAGTCTAACCTGAGCACTAATGCACTGTCGAACACAACCTGAGCCGGGACCTCCTGACCAACACCCAGAAAGCTGACCGCACACTGAGCACATAAAACCCGCCATGGCCTTAGGTCATCATCTCCTCCCTACCTCAGTTTTCAGGCTTCAGAACCGAGACCTTATCTCCAATCACTGCCCAGGGGTGAGTGTGATGCAGAAATCAGGACTCCTCCTTACCCATGGCAAGAACCCTTGTGGTTGGCACGTTGTCCAAAGTTCAGTGTAGGAGAAACCAGCATTCACCCTGAGGCCCCGCCCATTCTTGAGTATTAGGAGCGCATACACACGCATTGTGACCCTCAGCATGAGTCCTGTCCTCTAGTATGTCCTCTCAGTGGCTGGAACATTAGATGTCATAATGGGCTTGATATGTCCCTAGGCCCCAATTTTTAACCAGATTTCTGATTGTCCAGTCGCCCCTCCCCAGGGCTCTACTCTGGAATCCATCATTTGGTGGGACACCTGAGGTTAAAAAAGAAAACAACAACAACAACAACAAAAAAAAAAATCGAACTTCTTCCAGCCCACAGAATGACCCCAAACTCTTTGGACGGGGCCAAACAACCAGAGAGTAAGACTCGTCCATTTCCCATGAAGTCACCCAGAAATTCCACGACCATGAGTGACACGATATCCAGAGACAAAAACTTGAGCAGGAACCTCACACTCGCCCTTCTTTCAAATCCCGAAGAGTTCTCCTCATGGTCTGTAGATCAGTCCTGCCATATCTATGACCCGAAATATAAGCTGAGTTTGTGTTTTCAGACAACTGTCCAAACAGCCCTGGCCTACACAACCTACAAGCTCAGGCCCCTGGAGCCGAACCTCAGGACTGTACTTGCCCTCTCCAAGGGAATTGTGTGTGCCCATTCCAATGGCCACAACCCTTCTAATAGGATAAACCTCCAAAGTCCCTGATCCATCTCAATAGTGGTGGCTTCCCAGGAAAAACAGGGGCAATCTGAGCCCAACTGAGCAGCTACCTGCACTCAGACCCATAGACAGATGTCCCCAGAGGTAAAAAGGAAAGAACAGGCCCCTAGGCACTAATCAGACCATTGCTTTGGTTTCCAGGCATCTCTCCTCACATTCCTGGATTTCAAAAGCAGAATATAGCTGATTCTTGACTCACCCATCAGAAAACATCTCATCTACACATGGGAAACTTGCACGTTGGAGCTGTGTCAAAGCCTCTGTTTAGGAGAACCCTTTAGGGCCCCAGTGCCACCGATTCATTCCAAAGTCTCCATAGACACAAAAGCACGTTAGGATCCATCCCCAGGGGTGTCCATTTCAACTCAGCGTCCTCGGTTGCTCCACACAGATCCAGGAGATCTAACCTGTCTTGTTGCTAGGAGACAATTGGAATGCGAGGTGGGATACCCAGCCATCCATCCTTAGGACCCTGCTCAGAATCATTGGCCTGGAACCAAACAACAGGTCTCAATTGTCCTGCAGAAGACTCTCTGCAGTTTGGAGCTTCTCCCAACTCCCCTCGTGGAAAAACACCCATGGCCTCGTGATACCCCCCCCATTTATGAAGGGGCCATCAGGGACAGAAACTCCAACCTGAGCGATCGTCTGATCCTCGGCCTGACTTCAGATGCACGAGATCTTGATTCAGGTCTGTAGATTGTGCCTGCCATGGCCTCACCCAGAAACCTAAGCCTAGCTTGTGTTCTCAGACTTTTGTCTTCAGACTACTGGCCCACAAGCCCTCCATTTTGGCAATCCAGAACTACAATGCAGCACTCTGCTAGCCCTCCAGAAGAAAAACATTGCCTCTGGGGCTACCCAGTAACCCCAAATGAGGATCAACCTGCACCGACCTTGGCTGTACCCCAAATACTTAGGCTGACCAGGGCACTAATGCCCTTTCTGACACAGCCTGAGCCTGGACCCCGTGGACCCTCCCAGACAGCTGGCCGCACACTGAGCACATCGAGCCGCCATGGCCTTAGGTCGTCATCTCTTCCCAACCTCGGTTTTCAGGTTTCAGAACCTAGACCTTATCTCCAATCACTGCCCAGGGTTGAAGGTGATGCAGAAATAGGAACTCCTTCCCCATGGCAAGAAAGCTTGTGGTTGGCATGTTGTCCAACGTTCAGTGTAGTTGAAACCAGTGTGGCCCATGAGGCCCCGCCCATGCTCGCGGGCCACATTGGTCACAAACACACATTGTGACGCTCAGGCTGAGCCCAGTCCTCAAGTAAGGCCACTCAGTGGCTGGATGAAGAGATAGCATATTGGGCTTGCCATGCCCCTAGGCCCCAATTTTTAACCATAGTTCGGGTTGTCCCTTCAGTCTTCCCCACGGCTTGGCTTTGGAATTCCTCTTTTGGTGGGACATCTGAGATAACAAAACTGAAATGAGTCCTCCCATCCCACAGATTGACGAAAAGCAATTGGGAATCGGGCCAAATCCTCAGAGAGGAAGATTCGTCCATGGCCCATGAGGCCTCCCCGACATTCCACGGCCATCGCTGATCAAAATCCAGAGAAAAAAGCCTGAGCAAGCGCCTCAGACTCGCCCTTTCTTCATATCCTGAAGAGTTCTTCTCATGGTTTGTAGATTGGGCCTGCCATACCTACGTCCCCAAACCTAAGCTGAGTTTGTGTTTTCAGACTTCTGTCCTCAATGTCATGGGCCACACACCCTCCAGGCTGGGCCCCTGGAGCCACACATTAGGACTGTGCCTACCAATCCATGGGAATTCTGCCCATTCCATGGTCCAGAATCGTACAAATGAGGAGCAACCTCCAAATTCCCTGAGGCCATCCCACTAGTGTGGGTCGCCCGGAACAAACAAGGGCTGTCTGACACCAGCTGATAATCGACCTCCACTCATACCATAGATGGATGTCCCCAGAGAAGAAGATTGAACCAGACAGGACCCTAGGCCATAATAGGATCCATTGCTTTGGGTTACAGGCATGTGTCCTCAAAAGCCTGATTCCAATACGAGCATAGGGGTTTTCCTGAGGCACCCATCAGAACTCATCTCGTCTCCACAAGGAAACCTGTGCATGGGAGCCATGTCCAAAGCTTAGGAGAGTACTTCTGGGTCCCGGTGCCACCGCCCCATTCCAAGGCCCTCATGGACACAAAAACACATTAGGACCCATCCTCAGGAAAGTCCATTTCAACTCAGCCACCCCGGTTGCTCCAGCAGAGCCATCAGATCTAAACAGTCTTGTTGCTAGAGGACAATTGGAATGCGAGGCAGGCTGCCCAGGCATCCATCCGTGAACCGTGCTCTGGAGTCATTTCATATGGGATGTCCTGGAGCTGTCCAACAGGTCTCAATTGTCCCACAGAAGGAATCCTTGAAGGGGGCATCCCACAACTCCCAACGTGGGAAAACCTCAATGGCCTCGAGATTCCGCTCCCTTCATGAAGCGGCCGTCATGCTCAGAAAGTCCCACCTGAGCCAACGTCTGATCCTCCCCTGACTTCACATGGATGAGATATTGGTTCAGATCTGCAGGGGGTACTTGCCGTGCCCACGCCCTGAAACCCAAGTCTAGCTTGTCTTCTCAGACTTCCGTCCTCACACTCCTGGCCCCGAAGCCCTCAAGTTTGGCAATTCCGGACCCACAATGCAGCACTCTGCCTGCCCTCTAGAAAAAAAAAATTATTGCCTCATGAGCTGCCCAGGCACCTTAAATGAGGGTAAACCTACACAGCACTCGACTTTACCCAAATTATATAATCTAACATGGGCACTAATGCACTGTCGAACACAACCTGAGCCCGGACCTCCTGACCAACACCCAGAAAGCTGACCGGACACTGAACACATAAAACCCGCCATGGCCTTAGGTCATCATCTCTTCCCTACCTCAGTTTTCAGGCTTCAGAACCGAGACCTTATCTCCAATCACTGCCCAGGGGTGAGTGTGATGCAGAAATCAGAACTACTCCTTACCCATGGCAAGAACCCTTGTGGTTGGCACGTTGTCCAACGTTCAGTGTAGGAAAAACCAGCATTCACCCTGCGGCCCCGCCCATTCTTGAGTGCGACGAGTGCATACACACGCATTGTGACCCTAAGCATGAGTCCTGGCCTCTAGTAAGTCCTCTCAGTGGCTGGAACATTAGATGTCATAATGGGCTTGACATGTCCCTAGGCCCCAATTTTTAACCAGATTTCTGATTGTCCATTCGGCCCTCCCCAGGGCTCTACTCTGGAATCCATCATTTGGTGGGACACCTGAGGTTAAAAAAACAACAACAACAACAACAACAAAACGTACTTCTGCCAGCCCACAAAATGACCACATACTCTTTGGACGGGGCCAAACCACCAGAGAGTAAGACTCGTCCATCTCCCATGAAGTCACACAGAAATTCCACGACCATGAGTGACACGATATCCAGAGACAAAAACTTGAGCAGGAGCCTCACACTCGCCCTTCTTTCAAATCCCGAAGAGTTCTCCTCATGGTCTGTAGATCAGTCCTGCCATACCTATGACCCGAAACATAAGCCGAGTTTGTGTTTTCAGACAACTGTCCAAACAGCCCTGGCCTACACAACCTACAGGCTCAGGCCCCTGGAACCAAACCTGAGGACTGTACTTGCCCTCTCCAAGGGAATTGTGTGTGCCCATTCCAATGGCCACAACCCTTCTAATAGGATAAACCTCCAAAGTCCCTGATCCATCTCAATAGTGGTGGCTTCCCAGGAAAAACAGGCGCAATCTGAGCCCAACTGAGCACCTACCTGCACTCAGACCCATAGACAGATGTCCCCAGAGGTAAAAAGGAAAGAACAGGCCCCTAGGCACTAATCAGATACATTGCTTTGGTTTCCAGGCATTTCTCCTCAGAGGCCTGGATTTCAAAAGCAGCATATAGCTGTTTCTTGACTCACCCATCAGAAAACATCTCATCTACACATGGGAAACTTGCACGTTGGAGCTGTGTCAAAGCCTCTGTTTAGGAGAACCCTTTAGGGCCCCAGTGCACCGCTTCATTCCAAGGTCTCCATAGACACAAAAGCACGTTAGGACCCATCCCCAGGGGTGTCCATTTCAACTCAGCGTCCTCGGTTGCTCCCCACAGATCCAGAAGATCTAACCTGTCTTGTTGCTAGGAGACATTTGGAATACGAGGTGGGCTACCCAGCCATCCATCCTTAGAACCCTGCTCAGAATCATTGGCCTGGAGCCAAACAACAGGTCTCAATTGTCCTGCAGAAGACTCTCTGCAGTTTGGAGCTTCTCACAACTCCCATCTTGGGAAAACACCCATGGCCTCGTGATGCCCCCCCCCACTCATGAAGGGGCCATCAGGGACAGAAACTCCAACCTGAGCGATCGTTGATCCTCGCCCTGACTTCAGATGCACGAGATCTCGATTCAGGTCTGTCGATTGTGCCTGCCATGGCCTCACCCAGAAACCTAAGCCTAGCTTGTGTTCTCAGACTTTTTCGTCAGACTACTGGCCCACAAGCCCTCCAGTTTGGCAATCCAGAACTACAATGCAACACTCTGCCGGACCTCCAGAAGAAAAACATTGTCCTCTGGGGCTACCCAGTAACCCCAAATGAGGATCAACCTGCACCGACCTTGGCTGTACCCCAAATACATAGGCTGACCAGGCCACTAATGCCCTTTCTGACACAGCCTGAGCCTGGACCCCCTGGAACCTCCCAGACAGCTGGCCGCACACTGAGCACATCGAGCCGCCGTGGCCTTAGGTCGTCATCTCTTCCCAACATCGGTTTTCAGGTTTCAGAACCTAGACCTTATCTCCAATCACTGCCCAGGGTTGAAGGTGATGCAGAAATCAGAACTCCTTCCCCATGGCAAGAAACCTTGTGGTTGGCATGTTGTCCAACGTTCAGTGTAGTTGAAACCAGTGTGGCCCATGAGGCCCCGCCCATGCTCGCAGGCCACATTGGTCACAAACACACATTGTGACGCTCAGGCTGAGCCCAGTCCTCAAGTAAGGCCACTCAGTGTCTGGATGAAGAGATAGCATATTGGGCTTGCCATGCCCCTAGGCCCCAATTTTTAACCATAGTTCGGGTTGACCCTTCAGTCTTCCCCACGGCTTGGCTTTGGAATTCCTCTTTTGGTGGGACACCTGAGGTAACAAAACTGAAATGAGTCCTCCCATCCAACAGATTGACGAAAAGCAATTGGGAATTGGGCCAAATCCTCAGAGAGGAAGATTCGTCCATGGCCCATGAGGCCTCCCCAACATTACACGGCCATCGCTGATCAAAATCCAGAGAAAAAAGCCTGAGCAAGCGCCTCAGACTCGCCCTTTCTTCATATCCTGAAGAGTTCTTCTCATGGTTTGTAGATCAGGCCTGCCATACCTACGTCCCCAACCTAAGCTGAGTTTGTGTTTTCAGACTTCTGTCCTCAAAGTCTTGGGCCCCACACCCTCCAGGCTGGGCCCCTGGAGCCACACATTAGGACTGTGCCTACCAATCCATGGGAATTCTGCCCATTCCATGGTCCAAAATCGTACAAATTAGGAGAAACCTCCAAAGTCCCTGAGGCCATCCCAATAGTGTAGGTCGCCCGGAACAAACAAGGGCTGTCTGACACCAGCTGATAATCGACCTCCACTCATACCATAGATGGATGTCCCCAGAGAAGAAGATTGAACCAGACAGGACCCTAGGCCATAATAGGATCCATTGCTTTAAGTTTCAGGCATGTGTCCTCAAAAGCCTGATTCCAATACGAGCATAGGAGTTTTCCTGAGGCACCCATCAGAACTCATCTCGTCTCCACAAGGAAACCTGTGCATGGGAGCCATGTCCAAAGCTTAGGAGAGTACTTCAGGGTCCCGGTGCCACCGCCCCATTCCAAGGCCCTCATGGACACAAAAACACATTAGGACCCATTCTCAAGAAAGTCCATTTCAACTCAGCCACCCCGGTTGCTCCGGCAGAGCCATCAGATCTAAACTGTCTTGTTGCTAGGAGACAATTGGAATGCGAGGCGGGCTTCCCAGGCATCCATCCGCGAACGGTGCTCTGGAGTCATTCCATATGGGATGTCCTGGAGCTGTCCAACAGGTCTCAATTGTCCCGCAGAAGGAATCCTTGAAGGGGGCATCCCACAACTCCCAACGTGGGAAAACCTCAATGGCCTCGAGATTCCGCTCCCTTCATGAAGCGGCCGTCATGCTCAGAAACTCCCACCTGAGCCAACGTCTGATCCTCGCCCTGACTTCAGATGCATGAGATATTGGTTCAGATCTGCAGGGGGTACCTGCCGTGCCCTCGCCCTGAAACCCAAGTCTAGCTTGTCTTCTCAGACTTCCGTCCTCACACTCCTGGCCCCGAAGCCCTCAAGTTTGGCAATTCCGGAACCACAATGCAGCACTGTGCCTGCCCTCTAGAAAAAAAATTATTGCCTCATGAGCTGCCCAGGCATCTTAAATGAGGGTAAACCTACACAGCACTCGACTTTACCCAAATTATATAGTCTAACCTGGGCACTAATGCACTGTCGAACACAACCTGAGCCCGAACCTCCTGACCAACACCCAGAAAGCTGACCGCACACTGAGCACATAAACCCCACCATGGCCTTAGGTCATCATCTCTTCCCTACCTCAGTTTTCAGGCTTCAGAACCGAGACCTTATCTCCAATCACTGCCCAGGGGTGAGTGTGATGCAGAAATCAGAACTCCTCCTTACCCATGGCAAGAACCCTGTGGTTGGCACGTTGTCCAACGTTCACTGTAGGAAAAACCAGCATTCACCCTGAGGCCTCGCCCATTCTTGAGTGCGACGAGGGCATACACACGCATTGTGACCCTCAGCATGAGTCCTGTCCTCTAGTAAGTCCTCTCAGTGGCTGGACCATTAGATGTCATAATGGGCTTGACATGTCCCTAGGCCCCAATTTTTAACCAGATTTCTGATTGTCCAGTCGCCCCTCCCCAGGGCTCTACTCTGGATTCCATCATTTGGTGGGACACCTGAGGTTAAAAAAGAAAACAACAACAACAACAACAACCAAAAAAAATGGACTTCTTACAGCCCACAGAATGACCGCAAACTCTTTGGACGGGGCCAAACCACCAGAGAGTAAGACTCGTCCATTTCCCATGAAGTCACCCAGAAATTCCACGACCATGAGTGACACGATATCCAGAGACAAAAACTTGAGCAGGAGCCTCACATCGCCCTTCTTTCAAATCCCGAAGAGTTCTCCTCATGGTCTGTAGATCAGTCCTGCCATACCTATGACCCGAAACATAAGCCGAGTTTGTGTTTTCAGACAACTGTCCAAACAGCCCTTGCCTACACAACCTACAGGCTCAGGCCCCTGGAGCCAAACCTGAGGACTGTACTTGCCCTCTCCAAGGGAATTGTGTGTGCCCATTCCAATGGCCACAACCCTTCTCATAGGATAAACCTCCAAAGTCCCTGATCCATCTCAATAGTGGTGGCTTCCCAGGAAAAACAGGGGCAATCCGAGCCCAACTGAGTACCTACCTGAACTCAGACCCATAGACAGATGTCCCCAGAGGTAAAAAGGAAAGAACAGGCACCTAGGCACTAATCAGATCCATTGCTTTGGTTTCCAGGCATCTCTCCTCAGAGGCCTGGATTTCAAAAGCAGCATATAGCTGTTTCTTGACTCACCCATCAGAAAACATCTCATCTACACATGGGAAACTTGCACGTTGGAGCTGTGTCAAATCCTTTGTTTAGGAGAACCCTTTAGGGCCCCAGTGCCACCGCTTAATTCCAAGGTCTCCATAGACACAAAAGCACGTTAGGACCCATCCCCAGGGGTGTCCATTTCAACTCAGCGTCCTCGGTTGCTCCCCACAGATCCAGGAGATCTAACCTGTCTTGTTGCTAGGAGACAATTGGAATGCGACGTGGGCTACCCAGCCATCCATCCTTAGAACCCTGCTCAGAATCATTGGCCTGGAGCAAAACAACATGTCTCAATTGCCCTGCAGAAGACTCTCTGCAGTTTGGAGCTTCTCACAACTCCCATCGTGGGAAAACACCCATGGCCTCGTGATGCCCCCCCCATTCATGAAGGGGCCATCAGGGACAGAAACTCCAACCTGAGTCTTCGCTGATCCTCACCCTGACTTCAGATGCACGAGATCTCGATTCAGGTCTGTAGATTGTGCCTGCCATGGCCTCACCCAGAAACCTAAGCCTAGCTTGTGTTCTCAGACTTTTGTCGTCAGACTACTGGCCCACAAGCCCTCCAGTTTGGCAATCCAGAACTACAATGCAGCACGCTGCCGGCCCTCCAGAAAAAAAACATTGTCCTCTGGGGCTACCCAGTAACCCCAAATGAGGATCAAACTGCACCGACCATGGCTGTACCCCAAATACATAGGCTGACCAGGGCACTAATGCCCTTTCTGACACAGCCTGAGCCTGGACCCCCTGGACCCTCCAAGACAGCTGGCCGCACACTGAGCACATCGAGCCGCCATGGCCTTAGGTCGTCATCACTTCCCAACCTCAGTTTTCAGGTTTCAGAACCTAGACCTTATCTCCAATCACTGCCCAGAGTTGAAGGTGATGCAGAAATCAGAACTCCTTCCCCATGGCAACAAACCTTGTGGTTGGCATGTTGTCCAACGTTCAGTGTAGTTGAAACCAGTGTGGCCCATGAGGCCCAGCCCATGCTCGCGGGACACATTGGTCACAAACACACATTGTGACACTCATGCTGAGCCCAGTCCTCAAGTAAGGCCGCTCGGTGGCTGGATGAAGAGATAGCATATTGGGCTTGCCATGCCCCTAGGCCCCAATTTTTAACCATAGTTCGGGTTGACTCTTCAGTCTTCCCCACGGCTTAGCTTTGGAATTCCTCTTTTGGTGGGACACCTGAGGTAACAAAACTGAAATGAGTCCTCCCATCCCACAGATTGACGAAAAGCAATTGGGAATCGGGCCAAATCCTAAGAGCGGAAGATTCGTCCATGGCCCATGAGGCCTCCCCGACATCCCACGCCCATCGCTGTTACAAAATCCAGAGACAAAAGCCTGAGCAAGCGCCTCAGACTCGCACTTTCTTCATATCCTGAAGAGTTCTTCTCATGGTTTGTTGATCGGGCCTGCCATACCTACGTCCCCAAACCTAAGCTGAGTTTGTGTTTTCAGACTTCTGTCCTCAAAGTCTTGGGCCCCACACCCTCCAGGCTGGATCCCTGGAGCCACACATTAGGACTGTGCCTACCAATCCATGGGAATTCTGCCCATTCCATGGTCCAAAATCGTACAAATTAGGAGAAACCTCCAAAATCCCTGAGGCCATCCCAATAGTGTAGGTCGCCCGGAACAAACAAGGACTGTCTGACACCAGCTGATAATCGACCTCCACTCATACCATAGATGGATGTCCCCAGAGAAGAAGATTGAACCAGACAGGACCCTAGGCCATAATAGGATCCATTGCTTTGGGTTACAGGCAGGTGTCCTCAAAAGCCTGATTCCAATACGAGCATAGGGGTTTTCCTGAGGCACCCATCAGAACTCATCTCGTCTCCACAAGAAAACCTGTGCATGGGAGCCATGTCCAAAGCTTAGGAGAGTACTTCAGGGTCCCGGTGCCACCGCCCCATTCCAAGGCCCTCATGGACACAAAAACACATTAGGACCCATCCTCAGGAAAGTCCATTTCAACTCGGCCACCCCGGTTGCTCCGGCAGAGCCATCAGATCTAAACCGTCTTGTTGCTAGGAGACAATTGGAATGTGAGGCGTGCTTCCCAGGCATCCATCCGCGAACGGTGCTCTGGAGTCATTCCCTATGGGATGTCCTGGAGCTGTCCAACAGGTCTCAATTGTCCCGCAGAAGGAATCCTTGAAGGGGGCATCCCACAACTCCCAACGTGGGAAAACCTCAATGGCCTCGAGATTCCGCTCCCTTCATGAAGCGGCCGCCATGCTCAGAAACTCCAACCTGAGCCAACGTCTGATCCTTGCCCTGACTTCAGATGCATGAGATATTGGTTCAGATCTGCAGGGGGTACCTGCCGTGCCCTCGCCCTGAAACCCAAGTCTAGCTTGTCTTCTCAGACTTCCGTCCTCACACTCCTGGCCCCGAAGCCCTCAAGTTTGGCAATTCCGGACCCACAATGCAGCACTCTGCCTGCCCTCTAGAAAAAAAATTATTGCCTCATGAGCTGCCCAGGCACCTTAAATGAGGGTAAACCTACACAGCACTCGACTTTACCCAAATTATATAGTCTAACCTGGGCACTAATGCACTGTCGAACACAACCTGAGCCCGGACCTCCTGACCAACACCCAGAAAGCTGACCGCACACTGAGCACATAAAACCCGCCATGGCCTTAGGTCATCATCTCTTCCCTACCTCAGTTTTCAGGCTTCAGAACCGAGACCTTATCTCCAATCACTGCCCAGGGGTGAGTGTGATGCAGAAATCAGAACTCCTCCTTACCCATGGCAAGAACCCTTGTGGTTGGCATGTTGTCCAATGTTCAGTGTAGGAAAAACCAGCATTCACCCTGTGGCCCCGCCCATTCTTGAGTGCGACGAGGGCATACACACGCATTGTGACCCTCAGCATGAGTCCTGTCCTCTAGTAAGTCCTCTCTGTGGATGGACCATTAGATGTCTTATGGGCTTGACATGTACCTAGGCCCCAATTTTTAACCAGATTTCTGATTGTCCAGTCGCCCCTCCCCAGGGCTCTACTCTGGAATCCATCATTTATGGGACACCTGAGGTTAAAAAAGAAAACAACAACAAAACCAAAAAAAAAAATAAACGGACTTCTTCCAGCCCACAGAATGACCCCAAACTCTTTGGACGGGGCCAAACCACCAGAGAGTAAGACTCGTCCATTTCCCATGAAGTCACCCAGAAATTCCACGACCATGAGTGACACGATATCCAGAGACAAAAGCTTGAGCAGAGCCTCACACTCGCCCTTCTTTCAAATCCCGAAGAGTTCTCCTCATGGTCTGTAGATCAGTCCTGCCATATCTATGACCGAAACATAAGCCGAGTTTGTGTTTTCAGACAACTGTCCAAACAGCCCTGGCCTACACAACCTAGAGGCTCAGGCCCCTGGAGCCAAACCTGAGGACTGTACTTGCCCTCTCCAAGGGAATTGTGTGTGCCCATTCCAATGGACACAACCCTTCTCATAGTATAAACCTCCAAAGTCCCTGATCCATCTCAATAGTGGTGGCTTCCCAGGAAAAACAGGGGCAATCTGAGTCCAACTGAGCACCTACCTGCACTCAGACCCATAGACAGATGTCCCCAGAGGTAAAAAGGAAAGAACAGGCCCCTAGGCACTAATCAGATCCTTTGCTTTGGTTTCCAGGCATCTCTCCTCAGAGGCCTGGATTTCAAAAGCAGCATATAGCTGTTTCTTGACTCACCCATCAGAAAACATCTCATCTACACATGGGAAACTTGCACGTTGGAGCTGTGTCAAAGCCTCTGTTTAGGAGAACCCTTTAGGGACCCAGTGCCACCGCTTCATTCCAAGGTCTCCATAGACACAAAAGCACGTTAGGACCCATCCCCAGGGGTGTCCATTTCAACTCAGCGTCCTCGGTTGCTCCCCACAGATCCAGGAGATCTAACCTGTCTTGTTGCTAGGAGACAATTGGAATGCGACGTGGGCTACCCAGCCATCCATCCTTAGAGCCCTGCTCAGAATCATTGGCCTGGAGCCAAACAACAGGTCTCAATTGCCCTGCAGAAGACTCTCTGCAGTTTGGAGCTTCTCACAACTCCCATCGTGGGAAAACACACATGGCCTCGTGATGCCCCCCCCCACTCATGAAGGGGCCATCAGGGACAGAAACTCCAACCTGAGCGATCGTCTGATCCTCGCCCTGACTTCAGATGCACGAGATCTCGATTTAGGTCTGCAGATTGTGCGTGCCATGGCCTCACCCAGAAACCTAAGCCTAGCTTGTGTTCTCAGACTTTTGTCGTCAGACTACTGGCCCACAAGCCCTCCAGTTTGGCAATCCAGAACTACATGCAGCATTCTGCGGCCCTCCAGAAGAAAAACATTGTCTTCTGGGGCTTCCCAGTAACCCCAAATGAGGATCAACCTGCACCGACCATGGCTGTACCCCAAATACATAGGCTGACCAGGGCACTACTGCCCTTTCTGACACAGCCTGAGCCTGGACCCCCTGGACCCTCCCAGACAGCTGGCCCCACACTGAGCACATCGAGCCGCCATGGCCTTAGGTCGTCATCTCTTCCCAACCTCGGTTTTCAGGTTTCAGAACCTAGACCTTATCTCCAATCACTGCCCAGGGTTGAAGGTGATGCAGAAATAGGAACTCCTTCCCCATGGCAAGAAAGCTTGTGGTTGGCATGTTGTCCAACTTTCAGTGTAGTTGAAACCAGTGTGGCCCTTGAGGCCCCGCCCATGCTCGCGGGACACATTGGTCACAAACACACATTGTGACCCTCAGGCTGAGCCCAGTCCTCAAGTAAGGCCTCTTAGTGGCTGGATGAAGAGATAGCATATTGGGCTTGCCATGCCCCTAGGCCCCAATTTTTAACCATAGTTCGGGTTGTCCCTTCAGTCTTCCCCACGGCTTGGCTTTGGAATTCCTCTTTTGGTGGTACACCTGAGGTAACAAAACTGAAATGAGTCCTCCCATCCCACAGATTGACGAAAAGCAATTGGGAATTGGGCCAAATCCTCAGAGAGGAAGATTCGTCCATGGCCCATGAGGCCTCCCGACATTCCCCGGCCATCGCTGATACAAAATCCAGAGACAAAAGCCTGAGCAAGCGCCTCAGACTCGCACTTTCTTCATATACTGAAGAGTTCTTCTCATGGTTTGTAGATCGGGCCTGCCATACCTACGTACCCAAACCTAAGCTGAGTTTGTGTTTTCAGACTTCTGTCCTCAAAGTCTTGGGCCCCACACCCTCCAGGCTGGGCCCCTGGAGCCACACATTAGGACTGTGCCTACCAATCCATGGGAATTCTGCCCATTCCATGGTCCAAAATCGTACAAATTAGGAGAAACCTCCAAAGTCCCTGAGGCCATCCCAATAGTGTAGGTCGCCCGGAAGAAACAAAGGCGGTCTGACAAAGCTGATAATCGACCTCCACTCATACCATAGATGGATGTCCCCAGAGAAGAAGATTGAACCAGACAGGACCCAGGGCATAATAGGATCCATTGCTTTGGGTTACAGGCATGTGTCCTCAAAAGCCTGATTCCAATACGAGCATAGGGGTTTTCCTGAGGCACCCATCAGAACTCATCTCGTCTCCACAAGGAAACCTGTGCATGGGAGCCATGTCCAAAGCTTAGGAGAGTACTTCAGGGTCCCGGTGCCACCGCCCCCTTCCAAGGCCCTCATGGACACAAAAACACATTAGGACCCATTCTCAGGAAAGTCCATTTCAACTCAGCCACCCCGCTTGCTCCGGCAGAGCCATCAGATCTAAACTGTCTTGTTGCTAGGAGACAATTGGAATGCGAGGCGGGCTTCCCAGGCATCCATCCGCGAACGGTGCTCTGGAGTCATTCCATATGGGATGTCCTGGAGCTGTCCAACAGGTCTCAATTGTCCCACGAAAGGAATCCTTGAAGGGGGCATCCCACAACTCCCAACGTGGGAAAACCTCAATGGCCTCGAGATTCTGCTCCCTTCATGAAGCGGCCGCCATGCTCAGAAACTCCAACCTGAGCCAACGTCTGATCCTCGCCCTGACTTCAGATGCATGAGATATTGGTTCAGATCTGCAGGGGGTACCTGCCGTGCCCTCGCCCTGAAACCCAAGTCTAGCTTGTCTTCTCAGACTTCCGTCCTCACACTCCTGGCCCCGAAGCCCTCAAGTTTGGCAATTCCAGACCCACAATGCAGCATTCTGCCTACCCTCTAGAAAAAAAATTATTGCCTCATGAGCTGCCCAGGCACATTAAATGAGGGTAAACCTACACAGTACTCGACTTTACCCAAATTATATAGTCTAGCCTGGGCACTAATGCACTGTCGAACACAACCTGAGTACGGACCTCCTGACCAACACCCAGAAAGCTGTCCGCACACTGAGCACATAAAACCCGCCATGGCCTTAGGTCATCATCTATTCCCTACCTCAGTTTTCAGGCTTCAGAACTGAGAATTTATCTCCAATCACTGCCCAGGGGTGAGTGTGATGCAGAAATCAGAACTCCTCCTTACCCATGGCAAGAACCCTTGTGGTTGGCACGTTGTCCAATGTTCAGTGTAGGAAAAACCAGCATTCACCCTGAGGCCCCGCCCATTCTTGAGTGCGACGAGGGCATACACACGCATTGTGACCCTCAGCATGAGTCCTGTCCTCTAGTAAGTCCTGTCTGTGGCTGGACCATTAGATGTCATAATGGGCTTGACATGTCCCTAGGCCCCAATTTTTAACCAGATTTCTGATTGTCCCGTCGCCCCTCCCCAGGGCTCTACTCAGGAATCCATCATTTGGTGGGACACCTGAGGTTAAAAAAGAAAACAAAAAAAAAAAAAAAAAAACGGACTTCTTCCAGCCCACAGAATGACCGCAAACTCTTTGGACGGGGCCAAACCACCAGAGAGTAAGACTCGTCCATTTCCCATGAAATCACCCAGAAATTCCACGACCATGAGTGACACGATATCTAGAGACAAAAACTTGAGCAGAGCCTCACACTCGCCCTTCTTTCAAATCCCGAAGAGTTCTCCTCATGGTCTGTACATCAGTCCTGCCATACCTATGACCCGAAACATAAGCTGAGTTTGTGTTTTCAGACAACTGTCCAAACAGCCCTGGCCTACACAACCTACAGGCTCAGGCCCCTGGAGCCAAACCTGAGGACTGTACTTGCCCTCTCCAAGGGAATTGTGTGTGCCCATTCCAATGGCCACAACCCTTCTCATAGTATAAACCTCCAAAGTCCCTGATCCATCTCAATAGTGGTGGCTTCCCAGGAAAAACAGGGGCAATCTGAGTCCAACTGAGCACCTACCTGCACTCAGACCCATAGACAGATGTCCCCAGAGGTAAAAAGGAAAGAACAGGCCCCTAGCCACTAATCAGATCCATTGCTTTGGTTTCCAGGCATCTCTCCTCAGAGGCCTGGATTTCAAAAGCAGCATATAGCTGTTTCTTGACTCACCCATCAGAAACATCTCATCTACACATGGGAAACTTGCACGTTGGAGCTGTGTCAAAGCCTTTGTTTAGGAGAAACCTTTTGGGCCCCAGTGCCACCGCTTCATTCCAAGGTCTCCATAGACACAAAAGCACGTTAGGACCCATCCCCAGGGGTGTCCATTTCAACTCAGCGTCCTCGGTTGCTCCCCACAGATCCAGGAGATCTAACCTGTCTTGTTGCTAGGAGACAATTGGAATGCGAGGTGGGCTACCCAGCCATCCATCCTTAGAAACCTGCTCAGAATCATTGGTCTGGAGCCAAACACAGGTCACAATTGTCCTGCAGAAGACTCTCTGCAGTTTGGAGCTTCTCACAACTCCCATCGTGGGAAAACACCAATGGCCTCGTGAAGCCCCCCCCATTCATGAAGGGGCCATCAGGGACAGAAACTCCAACCTGAGCAATCGTCTGATCCTCGCCCTGACTTCAGATGCACGAGATCTCGATTCAGGTCTGTAGATTGTGCCTGCCATGGCCTCACCCAGAAACCTAAGCCTAGCTTGTGTTCTCAGACTTTTGTCGTCAGACTACTGGCCCACAAGCCCTCCAGTTTGGCAATCCAGAACTACAATGCAGCACTCTGCCGGCCCTCCAGAAGAAAAACATTGTCCTCTGGGGCTACCCAGTAACCCCAAATGAGGATCAACCTACACCGACCTTGGCTGTACCCCAAATACATAGGCTGACCAGGGCACTAATGCCCTTTCTGACACAGCCAGAGCCTGGAATCCCTGGCCCATCCCAGACAGCTGGCCGCACACTGAGCACATCGAGCCTCCATGGCCTTTGGTCGTAATCTCTTCCCAAACTCCGTTTTCAGGTTTCAGATCTTAGACCTAATCTCCAATCATGCCGAAGGTTGAAGGTGATGCAGAAATCAGAACTCCTTCCCCATGGCAAGAAAGCTTGTGGTTGGCATGTTGTCCAACGTTCAGTGTCATTGAAACCAGTGTGGCCCATGAGGCCCCGCCAATGCTCGCGGGCCACATTGGTCACAAACATACATTGTGACCCTCAGGATGAGCCCAGTCCTCAAGTAAGGCCACTCAGTGGCTGGATGAAGAGATAGCATATTGGGCTTGCCATGCCCCTAGGCCCCAATTTTTAACGATAGTTCGGGTTGACCCTTCAGTCTTCCCCACGGCTTGGCTTTGGAATCCTCTTTTGGTGGGACACCTGAGGTAACAAACCTGAAATGAGTCCTCCCATCCCACAGATTGACGAAAAGCAATTGGGAATCGGGCCAAATTCTCAGAGAGGAAGATTCGTCCATGGCCCATGAGGCCTCCCCGACATTCCACGGCTATCGCTGATACAAAATCCAGAGACAAAAGCCTGAGCAAGCGACTCAGACTCGCACTTTCTTCATATCCTGAAGAGTTCTTCTCATGGTAGTAGATCGGGCCTGCCATACCTACGTCCCCAAACCTAAGCTGAGTTTGTTTTCAGACAACTGTCTAAACAGCCCTGGCCTACACAACCTACAGGCTCAGGCCCCTGGAGGCAAACCTGAGGAATGTACTTGCCTTCTCCAAGGGAATTGTTTGTGCCCATTCCTATGGCCACAACCCTTCTAATAGGATAAATCTCCAAAGTCCCTGATCCATCTCAAAAGTGGTGGCTTCCCAGGAAAAACAGGGGCAATCTGAGCCCAAATGAGCACCTACCTGCACTCAGACCCATAGACAGATGTCCCCAGAGGTAAAAAGGAAAGAACAGGCCCCTAGGCACTAATCAGATCCATTGCTTTGGTTTCCAGGCATCTCTCCTCAGAGGCCTGGATTTCAAAAGCAGCATATAGCTTTTTCTTGACTCACCCATCAGAAAACATCTCATCTACACATGGGAAACTTGCACGTTGGAGCTGTATCAAAGCCTCTGTTTAGGAGAACCCTTTAGGGCCCCAGTGCCACCGCTTCATTCCAAGGTCTCCATACACAAAAGCACATTAGGACCCATCACCAGGGGTGTCTATTTCAACTCAGCATCCTCGGTAGCTGCCCACAGATCCAGGAGATCTAACCTGTCTTGTTGCTAGGAGACAATTGGAATGTGAGGTGGGCTACCCAGCCATCCATCCTTAGAACCCTGCTCAGAATCATTGGCCTGGAACCAAACAACAGGTCTCAATTGTCCTGCAGAAGACTCTCTGCTGTTTGGAGCTTCTCACAACTCCCATATGGGAAAACCCCCATGGCCTCGTGATGCCCCCCCATTCATGAAGGGGCGATCAGGGACAGAAACTCCAACCTGAGCGATCGTCTGATCCTCGCCCTGACTTCAGATGCACGAGATCTCGATTCAGGTCTGTAGATTGTGCCTGCCATAGCCTCACCAAGAAACCTAAGCCTAGCTTGTGTTCTTAGACTTTTGTCGTCAGACTACTGGCCCACAAGCCCTCCATTTGGAAATCCAGAACTACAATGCAGCACTCTGCCGGCCCTCCAGAAGAAAAACATTGTCCTCTGGGGCTACCCAGTAACCCCAAATGAGGATAACCTGCACCGACCATGGCTGTACCCCAAATACATAGGCTGACCAGGGCATTAATGCCCTTTCTGACACAGCCTGAACCTGGACCCCCTGGCCCCTCCCAGACAGCTGGCCGCACACTGAGCACATCGAGCCGCCATGGCCTTAGGTCGTCATCTCTTCCCAACCTCGGTTTTCAGGTTTCAGAACCTAGACCTATCTCCAATCACTGCCCAGGGTTGAAGGTGATGCAGAAATCAGAACTCCTTCCCCATGGCAAGAAACCTTGTGGTTGGCATGTTGTCCAACGTTCAGTGTAGTTGAAACCAGTGTGGCCCATGAGGCCCCGCCCATGCTCGCGGGCCACATTGGTCACAAACACACATTGTGACGCTCAGGCTGAGCCTCAAGTAAGGCCGCTCAGTGGCTGGATGAAGAGATAGCATATTGGGCTTGCCATGCCCCTAGGCCCCAATTTTTAACCATAGTTCGGGTTGACCCTTCAGTCCTCCCCACGGCTTGGCTTTGGAATTCCTCTTTTGGTGGGACACCTGAGGTAACAAAACTGAAATGAGTCCTCCCATCCCACAGATTGACGAAAGCAATTGGGAATCGGGCCAAATCCTCAGAGAGGAAGATTCGTCCATGGCCCATGAGGCCTCCCCGACATTCCACGGCCATCGCTGATACAAAATCCAGAGACAAAAGCCTGAGCAAGCACCTCAGACTCGCACTTTCCTCATATCCTGAAGAGTTCTTCTCATGGCCTGCCATACCTACGTCCCCAAATCTAAGCTCAATTTGTGTTTTCAGACTTCTGTCCTCAAAGTCTTGGGCCAACCACTTTGCAGGCTGGGCCCCTGGAGCCACACATTAGGACTGTGCCTACCAATCCATGGGAATTCTGCCCATTCCATGGTCCAAAATAGTACAAACTAGGAGAAACCTCCAAAGTCCCTGAGGCCATCCCAGTAGATTTGGTCGCCCTGAACAAACAAGGGCTGTCTAACGCCAGTTGATAATCGACCTCCACTCATACCATAGATGGACGTCCCCAGAGTAGAAGATTGAACCAGACATGACCCTAGGCCATAATAGGATCCATTTCTTTGGGTTACAGGCATGTGTCCTCAAAAGCCTGATTCCAATACGAGCATAGGAGTTTTCCTGAGGCACCCATCAGAACTCATCTCGTCTCCACAAGGAAACCTGTGCATGGGAGCCATGTCCAAAGCTTAGGAGAGTACTTCAGGGTCCCGGTGCCACCGCCCCATTCCAAGGCCCTCATGGACACAAAAACACATTAGGACCCATCCTCAGGAAAGTCCATTTCAACTCAGCCACCCCGGTTGCTCCGGCAGAGCCATCAGATCAAAACTGTCTTGTTGCTAGGAGACAATTGGAATGCGAGGCGGGCTTCCAAGGCATCCATCCGCGAACGATGCTCTGGAGTCATTCCATATGGGATGTCCTGGAGCTGTCCAACAGGTCTCAATTGTCCCGCAGAAGGAATCCTTGAAGGGGGCATCCCACAACTCCCAACGTGGGAAAACCTCAATGGCCTCGAGATTCTGCTCCCTTCATGAAGCGGCCGTCATGCTCAGAAACTCCAACCTGAGCCAACGTCTGATCCTCGCCCTGACTTCAGATGCATGACATATTGGTTCAGATCTGCAGGGGGTACCTGCCATGCCCTCGCCCTGAAACCCAAGTCTAGCTTGTCTTCTCAGACTTCCGTCCTCACACTCCTTGCCCCGAAGCCCTCAAGTTTGGCAATTCCGGACCCACAATGCAGCACTCTGCCTGCCCTCTAGAAAAAAAATTATTGCGTCATGAACTGTCCAGGCACCTAAATGAGGGTAAACCTACACAGCACTCGACTTTACCCAAATTATATAGTGTAACCTGGGCACTAATGCACTGTCGAACAAACCTGAGCCCGGACCTCCTAACCAGCACCGAGAAAGCTGACTGCACACTGTGCACATAAAACCCGCCATGGCCTTAGGTCATCATTTCTTCCCTACCTCAGTTTTCAGGCTTCAGAACCGAGACCTTATCACCAATCACTGCCCAGGGGTGAGTGTGATGCAGAAATCAGAATTCCTCCTTACCCATGGCAAGAATCCTTGTGGTTGGCACGTTCAGTGTAGGAGAAACCAGCATTCACCCTGAGGCCCCGCCCATTCTTGAGTGCGATGAGGGCATACACACGCATTGTGACCCTCAGCATGAGTCCTGTCCTCTAGTAAGTCCTCTCAGTGGCTGGACCATTAGATGTCATAATGGGCTTGACATGTCCCTAGGCCCCAATTTTTAACCAGATTTCTGATTGTCCAGTCGCCCCTCCCCAGGGCTCTACTCTGGAATCCATCATTTGGTGGGACACCTGAGGTTAAAAAAGAAAACAACAACAACAACAACAAAAAAAAAAAAAAAAAAAAAAAAAAAAACGGACTTCTTCCAGCCCACAGAATGACCGCAAACTCTTTGGACGGGGCCAAACCACCAGAGAGTAAGACTCGTCATTTCCCATTAAGTCACCCAGAAATTCAACGACCATGAGTGACACGATATCCAGGACAAAAACTTGAGCAGAGCCTCACACTCGCCCTTCTTTCAAATCCCGAAGAGTTCTCCTCATGGTCTGTAGATCAGTTCTGCCAAACCTATTACCCAAAATATAAGCCGAGTTTGTGTTTTCAGACAACTGTCCAAACAGCCCTGGCCTACACAACCTACAGGCTCAGGCCCCTGGAGCCAAACCTGAGGACTGTACTTGCCCTCTCCAAGGGAATTGTGTGTGCCCATTCCAATGGCCACAACCCTTCTCATAGTATAAACCTCCAAAGTCCCTGATCCATCTCAATAGTGGTGGCTTCCCAGGAAAAACAGGGGCAATCTGAGCCCAAATGAGCACCTACCTGCACTCAGACCCATAGACAGATGTCCCCAGAGGTAAAAAGGAAAGAACAGGCCCCTAGCCACTAATCAGATCCATTGCTTTGGTTTCCAGGCATCTCTCCTCAGAGGCCTGGATTTCAAAAGCAGCATATAGCTGTTTCTTGACTCACCCATCAGAAACATCTCATCTACACATGGGAAACTTGCACGTTGGAGCTGTGTCAAAGCCTTTGTTTAGGAGAAACCTTTTGGGCCCCAGTGCCACCGCTTCATTCCAAGGTCTCCATAGACACAAAAGCACGTTAGGACCCATCCCCAGGGGTGTCCATTTCAACTCAGCGTCCTCGGTTGCTCCCCACAGATCCAGGAGATCTAACCTGTCTTGTTGCTAGGAGACAATTGGAATGCGAGGTGGGCTACCCAGCCATCCATCCTTAGAGCCCTGCTCAGAATCATTGGCCTGGAGCCAAACAACAGATCTCAATTGTCCTGCAGAAGACTCTCTGCAGTTTGGAGCTTCTCACAACTCCCATCGTGGGAAAACACCAATGGCCTCGTGAAGCCCCCCCCATTCATGAAGGGGCCATCAGGGACAGAAACTCCAACCTGAGCGATCGTCTGATCCTCGCCCTGACTTCAGATGCACGAGATCTCGATTCAGGTCTGTAGATTGTGCCTGCCATGGCCTCACCCAGAAACCTAAGCCTAGCTTGTGTTCTCAGACTTTTGTCGTCAGACTACTGGCCCACAAGCCCTCCAGTTTGGCAATCCAGAACTACAATGCAGCACTCTGCCGGCCCTCCAGAAGAAAAACATTGTCCTCTGGGGCTTCCCAGTAACCCCAAATGAGGATCAACCTACACCGACTTTGGCTTTACCCCAAATACATAGGCTGACCAGGGCACTAATGCCCTTTCTGACACAGCCAGAGCCTGGAATCCCTGGCCCATCCCAGACAGCTGGCCGCACACTGAGCACATCGAGCCTCCATGGCCTTTGGTCGTCATCTCTTCCCAAACTCCGTTTTCAGGTTTCAGATCTTAGACCTAATCTCCAATCATGCCGAAGGTTGAAGGTGATGCAGAAATCAGAACTCCTTCCCCATGGCAAAAACCTTGTGGTTGGCATGTTGTCCAACGTTCAGTGTCATTGAAACCAGTGTGGCCCATGAGGCCCCGCCAATGCTCGCGGGCCACATTGGTCACAAACATACATTGTGACCCTCAGGATGAGCCCAGTCCTCAAGTAAGGCCACTCAGTGGCTGGATGAAGAGATAGCATATTGGGCTTGCCATGCCCCTAGGCCCCAATTTTTAACGATAGTTCGGGTTGACCCTTCAGTCTTCCCCACGGCTTGGCTTTGGAATCCTCTTTTGGTGGGACACCTGAGGTAACAAACCTGAAATGAGTCCTCCCATCCCACAGATTGACGAAAAGCAATTGGGAATCGGGCCAAATTCTCAGAGAGGAAGATTCTTCCGTGGCCCATGAGGCCTCCCCGACATTCCTCGGCTAACGCTGATACAAAATCCAGAGACAAAAGCCTGAGCAAGCGACTCAGACTCGCACTTTCTTCATATCCTGAAGAGTTCTTCTCATGGTAGTAGATCGGGCCTGCCATACCTACGTCCCCAAACCTAAGCTGAGTTTGTTTTCAGACAACTGTCTAAACAGCCCTGGCCTACACAACCTACAGGCTCAGGCCCCTGGAGGCAAACCTGAGGAATGTACTTGCCTTCTCCAAGGGAATTGTTTGTGCCCATTCCTATGGCCACAACCCTTCTAATAGGATAAATCTCCAAAGTCCCTGATCCATCTCAAAAGTGGTGGCTTCCCAGGAAAAACAGGGGCAATCTGAGCCCAAATGAGCACCTACCTGCACTCAGACCCATAGACAGATGTCCCCAGAGGTAAAAAGGAAAGAACAGGCCCCTAGGCACTAATCAGATCCATTGCTTTGGTTTCCAGGCATCTCTCCTCAGAGGCCTGGATTTCAAAAGCAGCATATAGCTGTTTCTTGACTCACCCATCAGAAAACATCTCATCTACACATGGGAAACTTGCACGTTGGAGCTGTGTCAAAGCCTCTGTTTAGGAGAACCCTTTAGGGCCCCAGTGCCACCGCTTCATTCCAAGGTCTCCATACACAAAAGCACATTAGGACCCATCACCAGGGGTGTCTATTTCAACTCAGCATCCTCGGTAGCTGCCCACAGATCCAGGAGATCTAACCTGTCTTGTTGCTAGGAGACAATTGGAATGTGAGGTGGGCTACCCAGCCATCCATCCTTAGAACCCTGCTCAGAATCATTAGCCTGGAACCAAACAACAGGTCTCAATTGTCCTGCAGAAGACTCTCTGCTGTTTGGAGCTTCTCACAACTCCCATATGGGAAAACCCCCATGGCCTCGTGATGCCCCCCAATTCATGAAGGGGCGATCAGGGACAGAAACTCCAACCTGAGCGATCGTCTGATCCTCGCCCTGACTTCAGATGCAAGAGATCTCGATTCAGGTCTGTAGATTGTGCCTGCCATAGCCTCACCAAGAAACCTAAGCCTAGCTTGTGTTCTCAGACTTTTGTCGTCAGACTACTGGCCCACAAGCCCTCCATTTGGAAATCCAGAACTACAATGGGGCACTCTGCCTGCCCTCCAGAAGAAAAACATTGTCCTCTGGGCCTACCCAGTTACCCCAAATGAGGATCAACCTGCACCGACCTTGGCATTACCCCAAATACATAGGCTGACCAGGTCACTAATGCCCTTTCTGACACAGCCTGAGCCTGGACCCCCTGGCCCCTCCCAGACAGCTGGCCGCACACTGAGCACATCCAGCCGTCATGGCCTTAGGTCGTCATCTCTTCCCAACCTCGGTTTTCAGGTTTCAGAACCTAGACCTTATCTCCAATCACTGCCCAAGGTTGAAGGTGATGCAGAAATCAGAACTCCTTCCCCATGGCAAGAAACCTTGTGGTTGGCATGTTGTCCAACGTTCAATGTAGTTGAAACCAGTGTGGCCCATGAGGCCCCGCCCATTTTCGCAGGCCACATTGGTCACAAACACACATTGTGAACCTCAGGCTGAGCCCAGTCCTCAAGTAAGGCCACTCAGTGGCTGGATGAAGAGATAGCATTTTGGGCTTGCCATGCCCCTAGGCCCCAATTTTTAACCATAGTTCGGGTTGTCCCTTCAGTCTTCCCCACGGATTTGCTTTGGAATTCCTCTTTTAGTGGGACACCTGAGGTAACAAACCTGAAATGAGTCCTCCCATCCCACAGATTGACGAAAAGCAATTGGGAATCGGGCCAAATCCTCAGAGAGGAAGATTCGTCCATGGCCCATGAGGCCTCCCCGACATTCCACGGCTATCGTTGATACAAAATCCAGAGACAAAAGCCTGAGCAAGTGCCTCAGTCTCGCACTTTCTTCATATCTTGAAGAGTTCTTCTCATGGTTTGTCGATCGGGCCTGCCATACCTACGTCCCCAAACCTAAGCTGAGTTTGTGTTTTCAGACTTCTGTCCTCAAAGTCTTGGGCCACACACGCTCCAGGCTGGGCGCCTGGAGCCACACATTAGGACTGTGCCTACCAATCCATGGGAATTCTGCCCATTCCATGGTCCAAAATCGTACAAATTAGGAGAAACCTCCAAAGTCCCTGAGGCCATCCCAATAGTGTAGGTCGCCCGGAACAAACAAGGACTGTCTGACACCAGCTGATAATCGACCTCCACTCATACCATAGATGGATGTCCCCAGAGAAGAAGATTGAACCAGACAGGACCCTAGGCCATAATAGGATCCATTGCTTTGGGTTACAGGCATGTGTCCTCAAAAGCCTGATTCCAATACGAGCATAGGGGTTTTCCTGAGGCACCCATCAGAACTCATCTCGTCTCCACAAGGAAACCTGTGCATGGGAGCCATGTCCAAAGCTTAGGAGAGTACTTCAGGGTCCCGGTGCCACCGCCCCATTCCAAGGCCCTCATGGACACAAAAACACATTAGGACCCATCCTCAGGAAATTCCATTTCAACTCAGCCACCCCGGTTGCTCCGGCAGAGGCATCAGATCTAAACTGTCTTGTTGCTAGGAGACAATTGGAATGCGAGGCGGGCTTCCCAGGCATCCATCCGTGAACGGTGCTCTGGAGTCATTCCATATGGGATGTCCTGGAGCTGTCCAACAGGTCTCAATTGTCCCGCAGAAGGAATCCTTGAAGGGGGCATCCCACAACTCCCAACGTGGGAAAACCTCAATGGCCCCGAGATTCCGCTCCCTTCATAAAGCGGCCGTCATGCACAGGAACTCCAACCTGAGCCAACGTCTGATCCTCGCCCTGACTTCAGAAGCATGAGATAGTGGTTCAGATCTGCAGGGGGTACCTGTGGTGCCCTCGCCCAGAAACCCATGTCTAGCTTGTCTTCTCACACTTCCGACCTCAAACTCCTGGCCCCGAAGTCCTAAAATTTGGCAATTCCGGACCCACAATGCAGCACTCTGCCGGCCCTCTAGAAAAAAAAAAAATTATTGCCTCATGAGCTGCCCAGGCACCTTAAATGAGGGTAAACCTACACAGCACTCGACCTTACCCAAATTATATAGTCTAACCTGGGCACTAATGCACTGTCGAACACAACCTGAGGCCGGACCTCCTGACCAACACCCAGAAAGCTGACCGCACACTGAGCACATAAAACCCGCCATGGCCTTAGGTCATCATCTCTTCCCTACCTCAGTTTTCAGGCTTCAGAAACGAGACCTTATCTCCAATCACTGCCCAGGGGTGAATGTTATGCAGAAATCAGAACTCCTCCTTACGCATGGCAAGAACCCTTGTGGTTGGCACGTTGTCCAACGTTCAGTGTAGGAGAAACCAGCATTCACCCTGAGGCCCCGCCCATTCTTGAGTGCGACGAGGGCATACACACGCATTGTGACCCTCAGCATGAGTCCTGTCCTCTAGTAAGTCCTCTCGGTGGCTGGACATTTAGATGTCATAATGGGCTTGACATGTACCTAGGCCCCAATTTTTAACCAGATTTCTGACTGTCCAGTCGCCCCTTCCCAGGTCTCTATTCTGGAATCCCTCATTTGGTGGGACACCTGAGGTTAAAAAAGAAAACAACAACAACAACAACAACAACAACAACAAAACGGACTTCTTCCAGCCCACAGAATGACCCCAATCTCTTTGGACGGGGCCAAACCACAAGAGAGTAAGACTCGTCCATTTCCCATAAAGTCAACCAGAAATTCCACGTCCATGTGTGACACGATATCAAGAGACAAAAACTTGAGAAGGATCCTCACACTCACCCTTCTTTCAAATCCCGAAGAGTTCTCCTCATGGTCTGTACATCAGTCCTGCCATACCTAAGACCCGAAACATAAGCCGAGTTTGTGTTTTCAGACAACTGTCCAAACAGCCCTGGCCTATACAACCTACTGGCTCAGGCCCCTGGAGCCTAACCTGAGGACTGTACTTGCCCTCTCCAAGGGAATTGTGTGTGCCCATTCCAATGGCCACAACCCTTCTCATAGGATAAACCTCCAAAGTCCCTGATCCATCTCAAAAGTGGTGGCTTCCCAGGAAAAACAGGGGCAATCTGAGCCCAAATGAGCACCTACCTGCACTCAGACCCATAGACAGATGTCCCCAGAGGTAAAAAGGAAAGAACAGGCCCCTAGGCACTAATCAGATCCATTGCTTTGGTTTCCAGGCATCTCTCCTCAGAGGCCTGGATTTCAAAAGCAGCATATAGTTGTTTCTTGACTCACCCATCAGAAAACATCTCATCTACACATGGGAAACGTGCACGTTGGAGCTGTGTCAAAGCCTCTGTTTAGGAGAACCCTTTAGGGCACCAGTGCCACCTCTTCATTCCAAGGTCTCCATAGACACAAAATCACATTAGGAACCATCCTTAGGGGTGTCCATTTCAACACAGCGGCCTCGGTTGCTCCCCACAGATCCAGGACATTTAACCTGTCTTGTTGCTAGGAGACAATTGGAATGCGAGGTGGGCTACCCAGCCATCCATCCTTAGAAACCTGCTCAGAATCATTGGTCTGGAGCCAAACACAGGTCACAATTGTCCTGCAGAAGACTCTCTGCAGTTTGGAGCTTCTCACAACTCCCATCGTGGGAAAACACCCATGGCCCCGTGATGCCCCCCCCCCATTCATGAAGGGGCCATCAGGGACAGAAACTCCAACCTCAGCGATCGTCTGATCCTCGCGCTGACTTCAGATGCACGAGATCTCGATTCAGGTCTGTAGATTGTGCCTGCCATGGCCTCACCCAGACCTAAGCCTAGCTTGTGTTCTCAGACTTTTGTCGTCAGACTACTGGCCCACAAGCCCTCCAGTTTGGCAATCCAGAACTACAATGCAGCACTCTGCCGGCCCTCCAGAAGAAAAACTTTGTCCTCTGGGGCTACCCAGTAACCCCAAATGAGGATCAACCTGCACCGAACATGGCTGTACCCCAAATACATAGGCTGACCAGGGCAGTAATGCCCTTTCTGACACAGCCTGAGCTTGGAGCCCCTGGCCCCTCCCAGACAGCTGGCCGCACACTGAGCACATCCAGCCGCCATGGCCTTAGGTCGTCATCTCTTCCCAACCTCGGTTTTCAGGTTTCAGAACCTAGACCTTATCTCCAATCACTGCCCAAGGTTGAAGGGGATGCAGAAATCAGAACTCCTTCCCCATGGCAAGAAACCTTGTGGTTGGCATGTTGTCCAACGTTCAGTGTAGTTGAAACCAGTGTGGCCCATGAAGCCCCGCCCATGCTCGCAGGCCACATTGGTCACAAACACACATTGTGAACCTCAGGCTGAGCCCAGTCCTCAAGTAAGGCCACTCAGTGGCTGGATGAAGAGATAGCATATGGGCTTGCCATGCCCCTAGGCCCCAATTTTTAACCATAGTTCGGGTTGTCCCTTCAGTCTTCCCCACGGATTTGCTTTGGAATTCCTCTTTTAGTGGGACACCTAGGGAACAAACCTGAAATGAGTCCTCCCATCCCACAGATTGACGAAAAGCAATTGGGAATCGGGCCAAATCCTAAGAGAGGAAGATTCGACCATGGCCCATGAGGCCTCCCCGACATTCCACGGCTATCGCTGATACAAAATCCAGAGACAAAAGCCTGAGCAAGCGCCTCAGTCTCGCACTTTCTTCATATCTTGAAGAGTTCTTCTCATGGTTTGTCGATCGGGCCTGCCATACCTACGTCCCCAAACCTAAGCTGAGTTTGTGTTTTCAGACTTCTGTCCTCAAAGTCTTGGGCCACACACGCACCAGGCTGGGCGCCTGGAGCCACACATTAGGACTGTGCCTACCAATCCATGGGAATTCTGCCCATTCCATGGTCCAAAATCGTACAAATTAGGAGAAACCTCCAAAGTCCCTGAGGCCATCCCAATAGTGTAGGTCGCCCGGAACAAACAAGGACTGTCTGACACCAGCTGATAATCGACATCCACTCATACCATAGGTGGATGTCCCCAGAGAAGAAGATTGAACCAGACAGGACCCTAGGCCATAATAGGATCCATTGCTTTGGGTTACAGGCATGTGTCCTCAAAAGCCTGATTCCAATACGAGCATAGGGGTTTTCCTGAGGCACCCATCAGAACTCATCTCGTCTCCACAAGGAAACCTGTGCATGGGAGCCATGTCCAAAGCTTAGGAGAGTACTTCAGGGTCCCGGTGCCACCGCCCCATTCCAAGGCCCTCATGGACACAAAAACACATTAGGACCCATCCTCAGGAAATTCCATTTCAACTCAGCCACCCCGGTTGCTCCGGCAGAGGCATCAGATCTAAACTGTCTTGTTGCTAGGAGACAATTGGAATGCGAGGCGGGCTTCCCAGGCATCCATCCGCGAACGGTGCTCTGGAGTCATTCCATATGGGATTTCCTGGAGCTGTCCAACAGGTCTCAATTGTCCCGCAGAAGGAATCCTTGAAGGGGGCATCCCACAACTCCCAACGTGGGAAAACCTCAATGGCCCCGAGATTCCGCTCCCTTCATAAAGCGGCCGTCATGCACAGGAACTCCAACCTGAGCCAACGTCTGATCCTCGCCCTGACTTCAGAAGCATGAGATAGTGGTTCAGATCTGCAGGGGGTACCTGTGGTGCCCTCGCCCAGAAACCCATGTCTAGCTTGTCTTCTCACACTTCCGACCTCAAACTCCTGGCCCCGAAGTCCTAAAATTTGGCAATTCCGGACCCACAATGCAGCACTCTGCCGGCCCTCTAGAAAAAAAAAAAATTATTGCCTCATGAGCTGCCCAGGCACCTTAAATGAGGGTAAACCTACACAGCACTCGACCTTACCCAAATTATATAGTCTAACCTGGGCACTAATGCACTGTCGAACACAACCTGAGGCCGGACCTCCTGACCAACACCCAGAAAGCTGACCGCACACTGAGCACATAAAACCCGCCATGGCCTTAGGTCATCATCTCTTCCCTACCTCAGTTTTCAGGCTTCAGAAACGAGACCTTATCTCCAATCACTGCCCAGGGGTGAATGTTATGCAGAAATCAGAACTCCTCCTTACGCATGGCAAGAACCCTTGTGGTTGGCACGTTGTCCAACGTTCAGTGTAGGAGAAACCAGCATTCACCCTGAGGCCCCGCCCATTCTTGAGTGCGACGAGGGCATACACACGCATTGTGACCCTCAGCATGAGTCCTGTCCTCTAGTAAGTCCTCTCGGTGGCTGGACCTTTAGATGTCATAATGGGCTTGACATGTACCTAGGCCCCAATTTTTAACCAGATTTCTGACTGTCCAGTCGCCCCTTCCCAGGTCTCTATTCTGGAATCCCTCATTTGGTGGGACACCTGAGGTTAAAAAAGAAAACAACAACAACAACAACAACAACAACAACAAAACGGACTTCTTCCAGCCCACAGAATGACCCCAATCTCTTTGGACGGGGCCAAACCACAAGAGAGTAAGACTCGTCCATTTCCCATAAAGTCACCCAGAAATTCCACGTCCATGTGTGACACGATATCAAGAGACAAAAACTTGAGAAGGATCCTCACACTCACCCTTCTTTCAAATCCCGAAGAGTTCTCCTCATGGTCTGTACATCAGTCCTGCCATACCTAAGACCCGAAACATAAGCCGAGTTTGTGTTTTCAGACAACTGTCCAAACAGCCCTGGCCTATACAACCTACTGGCTCAGGCCCCTGGAGCCTAACCTGAGGACTGTACTTGCCCTCTCCAAGGGAATTGTGTGTGCCCATTCCAATGGCCACAACCCTTCTCATAGGATAAACCTCCAAAGTCCCTGATCCATCTCAAAAGTGGTGGCTTCCCAGGAAAAACAGGGGCAATCTGAGCCCAAATGAGCACCTACCTGCACTCAGACCCATAGACAGATGTCCCCAGAGGTAAAAAGGAAAGAACAGGCCCCTAGGCACTAATCAGATCCATTGCTTTGGTTTCCAGGCATCTCTCCTCAGAGGCCTGGATTTCAAAAGCAGCATATAGTTGTTTCTTGACTCACCCATCAGAAAACATCTCATCTACACATGGGAAACGTGCACGTTGGAGCTGTGTCAAAGCCTCTGTTTAGGAGAACCCTTTAGGGCACCAGTGCCACCTCTTCATTCCAAGGTCTCCATAGACACAAAATCACATTAGGAACCATCCTTAGGGGTGTCCATTTCAACACAGCGGCCTCGGTTGCTCCCCACAGATCCAGGACATTTAACCTGTCTTGTTGCTAGGAGACAATTGGAATGCGAGGTGGGCTACCCAGCCATCCATCCTTAGAAACCTGCTCAGAATCATTGGTCTGGAGCCAAACACAGGTCACAATTGTCCTGCAGAAGACTCTCTGCAGTTTGGAGCTTCTCACAACTCCCATCGTGGGAAAACACCCATGGCCCCGTGATGCCCCCCCCCATTCATGAAGGGGCCATCAGGGACAGAAACTCCAACCTCAGCGATCGTCTGATCCTCGCGCTGACTTCAGATGCACGAGATCTCGATTCAGGTCTGTAGATTGTGCCTGCCATGGCCTCACCCAGACCTAAGCCTAGCTTGTGTTCTCAGACTTTTGTCGTCAGACTACTGGCCCACAAGCCCTCCAGTTTGGCAATCCAGAACTACAATGCAGCACTCTGCCGGCCCTCCAGAAGAAAAACTTTGTCCTCTGGGGCTACCCAGTAACCCCAAATGAGGATCAACCTGCACCGAACATGGCTGTACCCCAAATACATAGGCTGACCAGGGCAGTAATGCCCTTTCTGACACAGCCTGAGCTTGGAGCCCCTGGCCCCTCCCAGACAGCTGGCCGCACACTGAGCACATCCAGCCGCCATGGCCTTAGGTCGTCATCTCTTCCCAACCTCGGTTTTCAGGTTTCAGAACCTAGACCTTATCTCCAATCACTGCCCAAGGTTGAAGGGGATGCAGAAATCAGAACTCCTTCCCCATGGCAAGAAACCTTGTGGTTGGCATGTTGTCCAACGTTCAGTGTAGTTGAAACCAGTGTGGCCCATGAAGCCCCGCCCATGCTCGCAGGCCACATTGGTCACAAACACACATTGTGAACCTCAGGCTGAGCCCAGTCCTCAAGTAAGGCCACTCAGTGGCTGGATGAAGAGATAGCATATGGGCTTGCCATGCCCCTAGGCCCCAATTTTTAACCATAGTTCGGGTTGTCCCTTCAGTCTTCCCCACGGATTTGCTTTGGAATTCCTCTTTTAGTGGGACACCTAGGGAACAAACCTGAAATGAGTCCTCCCATCCCACAGATTGACGAAAAGCAATTGGGAATCGGGCCAAATCCTAAGAGAGGAAGATTCGACCATGGCCCATGAGGCCTCCCCGACATTCCACGGCTATCGCTGATACAAAATCCAGAGACAAAAGCCTGAGCAAGCGCCTCAGTCTCGCACTTTCTTCATATCTTGAAGAGTTCTTCTCATGGTTTGTCGATCGGGCCTGCCATACCTACGTCCCCAAACCTAAGCTGAGTTTGTGTTTTCAGACTTCTGTCCTCAAAGTCTTGGGCCACACACGCACCAGGCTGGGCGCCTGGAGCCACACATTAGGACTGTACCTACCAATCCATGGGAATTCTGCCCATTCCATGGTCCAAAATCGTACAAATTAGGAGAAACCTCCAAAGTCCCTGAGGCCATCCCAATAGTGTAGGTCGCCCGGAACAAACAAGGACTGTCTGACACCAGCTGATAATCGACATCCACTCATACCATAGGTGGATGTCCCCAGAGAAGAAGATTGAACCAGACAGGACCCTAGGCCATAATAGGATCCATTGCTTTGGGTTACAGGCATGTGTCCTCAAAAGCCTGATTCCAATACGAGCATAGGGGTTTTGCTGAGGCACCCATCAGAACTCATCTCGTCTCCACAAGGAAACCTGTGCATGGGAGCCATGTCCAAAGCTTAGGAGAGTACTTCAGGGTCCCGGTGCCACCGCCCCATTCCAAGGCCCTCATGGACACAAAAACACATTAGGACCCATTCTCAAGAAAGTCCATTTCAACTCAGCCACCCCGGTTGCTCCGGCAGAGCCATCAGATCTAAACTGTCTTGTTGCTAGGAGACAATTGGAATGCGAGGCGGGCTTCCCAGGCATCCATCCGCGAACGGTGCTCTGGAGTCATTCCATATGGGATGTCCTGGAGCTGTCCAACAGGTCTCAATTGTCCCGCAGAAGGAATCCTTGAAGGGGGCATCCCACAACTCCCAACGTGGGAAAACCTCAATGGCCTCGAGATTCCGCTCCCTTCATGAAGCGGCCGTCATGCTCAGAAACTCCCACCTGAGCCAACGTCTGATCCTCGCCCTGACTTCAGATGCATGAGATATTGGTTCAGATCTGCAGGGGGTACCTGCCGTGCCCTCGCCCTGAAACCCAAGTCTAGCTTGTCTTCTCAGACTTCCGTCCTCACACTCCTGACCCCGAAGCCCTCAAGTTTGGCAATTCCGGAACCACAATGCAGCACTGTGCCTGCCCTCTAGAAAAAAAATTATTGCCTCATGAGCTGCCCAGGCATCTTAAATGAGGGTAAACCTACACAGCACTCGACTTTACCCAAATTATATAGTCTAACCTGGGCACTAATGCACTGTCGAACACAACCTGAGCCCGAACCTCCTGACCAACACCCAGAAAGCTGACCGCACACTGAGCACATAAACCCCACCATGGCCTTAGGTCATCATCTCTTCCCTACCTCAGTTTTCAGGCTTCAGAACCGAGACCTTATCTCCAATCACTGCCCAGGGGTGAGTGTGATGCAGAAATCAGAACTCCTCCTTACCCATGGCAAGAACCCTGTGGTTGGCACGTTGTCCAACGTTCACTGTAGGAAAAACCAGCATTCACCCTGAGGCCTCGCCCATTCTTGAGTGCGACGAGGGCATACACACGCATTGTGACCCTCAGCATGAGTCCTGTCCTCTAGTAAGTCCTCTCAGTGGCTGGACCATTAGATGTCATAATGGGCTTGACATGTCCCTAGGCCCCAATTTTTAACCAGATTTCTGATTGTCCAGTCGCCCCTCCCCAGGGCTCTACTCTGGATTCCATCATTTGGTGGGACACCTGAGGTTAAAAAAGAAAACAACAACAACAACAACAACCAAAAAAAATGGACTTCTTACAGCCCACAGAATGACCGCAAACTCTTTGGACGGGGCCAAACCACCAGAGAGTAAGACTCGTCCATTTCCCATGAAGTCACCCAGAAATTCCACGACCATGAGTGACACGATATCCAGAGACAAAAACTTGAGCAGGAGCCTCACATCGCCCTTCTTTCAAATCCCGAAGAGTTCTCCTCATGGTCTGTAGATCAGTCCTGCCATACCTATGACCCGAAACATAAGCCGAGTTTGTGTTTTCAGACAACTGTCCAAACAGCCCTTGCCTACACAACCTACAGGCTCAGGCCCCTGGAGCCAAACCTGAGGACTGTACTTGCCCTCTCCAAGGGAATTGTGTGTGCCCATTCCAATGGCCACAACCCTTCTCATAGGATAAACCTCCAAAGTCCCTGATCCATCTCAATAGTGGTGGCTTCCCAGGAAAAACAGGGGCAATCCGAGCCCAACTGAGTACCTACCTGAACTCAGACCCATAGACAGATGTCCCCAGAGGTAAAAAGGAAAGAACAGGCACCTAGGCACTAATCAGATCCATTGCTTTGGTTTCCAGGCATCTCTCCTCAGAGGCCTGGATTTCAAAAGCAGCATATAGCTGTTTCTTGACTCACCCATCAGAAAACATCTCATCTACACATGGGAAACTTGCACGTTGGAGCTGTGTCAAATCCTTTGTTTAGGAGAACCCTTTAGGGCCCCAGTGCCACCGCTTAATTCCAAGGTCTCCATAGACACAAAAGCACGTTAGGACCCATCCCCAGGGGTGTCCATTTCAACTCAGCGTCCTCGGTTGCTCCCCACAGATCCAGGAGATCTAACCTGTCTTGTTGCTAGGAGACAATTGGAATGCGACGTGGGCTACCCAGCCATCCATCCTTAGAACCCTGCTCAGAATCATTGGCCTGGAGCAAAACAACATGTCTCAATTGCCCTGCAGAAGACTCTCTGCAGTTTGGAGCTTCTCACAACTCCCATCGTGGGAAAACACCCATGGCCTCGTGATGCCCCCCCCATTCATGAAGGGGCCATCAGGGACAGAAACTCCAACCTGAGTGTTCGCTGATCCTCACCCTGACTTCAGATGCACGAGATCTCGATTCAGGTCTGTAGATTGTGCCTGCCATGGCCTCACCCAGAAACCTAAGCCTAGCTTGTGTTCTCAGACTTTTGTCGTCAGACTACTGGCCCACAAGCCCTCCAGTTTGGCAATCCAGAACTACAATGCAGCACGCTGCCGGCCCTCCAGAAAAAAAACATTGTCCTCTGGGGCTACCCAGTAACCCCAAATGAGGATCAAACTGCACCGACCATGGCTGTACCCCAAATACATAGGCTGACCAGGGCACTAATGCCCTTTCTGACACAGCCTGAGCCTGGACCCCCTGGACCCTCCAAGACAGCTGGCCGCACACTGAGCACATCGAGCCGCCATGGCCTTAGGTCGTCATCACTTCCCAACCTCAGTTTTCAGGTTTCAGAACCTAGACCTTATCTCCAATCACTGCCCAGAGTTGAAGGTGATGCAGAAATCAGAACTCCTTCCCCATGGCAACAAACCTTGTGGTTGGCATGTTGTCCAACGTTCAGTGTAGTTGAAACCAGTGTGGCCCATGAGGCCCAGCCCATGCTCGCGGGACACATTGGTCACAAACACACATTGTGACACTCATGCTGAGCCCAGTCCTCAAGTAAGGCCGCTCGGTGGCTGGATGAAGAGATAGCATATTGGGCTTGCCATGCCCCTAGGCCCCAATTTTTAACCATAGTTCGGGTTGACTCTTCAGTCTTCCCCACGGCTTAGCTTTGGAATTCCTCTTTTGGTGGGACACCTGAGGTAACAAAACTGAAATGAGTCCTCCCATCCCACAGATTGACGAAAAGCAATTGGGAATCGGGCCAAATCCTAAGAGCGGAAGATTCGTCCATGGCCCATGAGGCCTCCCCGACATCCCACGCCCATCGCTGTTACAAAATCCAGAGACAAAAGCCTGAGCAAGCGCCTCAGACTCGCACTTTCTTCATATCCTGAAGAGTTCTTCTCATGGTTTGTTGATCGGGCCTGCCATACCTACGTCCCCAAACCTAAGCTGAGTTTGTGTTTTCAGACTTCTGTCCTCAAAGTCTTGGGCCCCACACCCTCCAGGCTGGATCCCTGGAGCCACACATTAGGACTGTGCCTACCAATCCATGGGAATTCTGCCCATTCCATGGTCCAAAATCGTACAAATTAGGAGAAACCTCCAAAATCCCTGAGGCCATCCCAATAGTGTAGGTCGCCCGGAACAAACAAGGACTGTCTGACACCAGCTGATAATCGACCTCCACTCATACCATAGATGGATGTCCCCAGAGTAGAAGATTGAACCAGACAGGACCCTAGGCCATAATAGGATCCATTGCTTTGGGTTACAGGCAGGTGTCCTCAAAAGCCTGATTCCAATACGAGCATAGGGGTTTTCCTGAGGCACCCATCAGAACTCATCTCGTCTCCACAAGGAAACCTGTGCATGGGAGCCATGTCCAAAGCTTAGGAGAGTACTTCAGGGTCCCGGTGCCACCGCCCCATTCCAAGGCCCTCATGGACACAAAAACACATTAGGACCCATCCTCAGGAAAGTCCATTTCAACTCGGCCACCCCGGTTGCTCCGGCAGAGCCATCAGATCTAAACCGTCTTGTTGCTAGGAGACAATTGGAATGTGAGGCGTGCTTCCCAGGCATCCATCCGCGAACGGTGCTCTGGAGTCATTCCCTATGGGATGTCCTGGAGCTGTCCAACAGGTCTCAATTGTCCCGCAGAAGGAATCCTTGAAGGGGGCATCCCACAACTCCCAACGTGGGAAAACCTCAATGGCCTCGAGATTCCGCTCCCTTCATGAAGCGGCCGCCATGCTCAGAAACTCCAACCTGAGCCAACGTCTGATCCTTGCCCTGACTTCAGATGCATGAGATATTGGTTCAGATCTGCAGGGGGTACCTGCCGTGCCCTCGCCCTGAAACCCAAGTCTAGCTTGTCTTCTCAGACTTCCGTCCTCACACTCCTGGCCCCGAAGCCCTCAAGTTTGGCAATTCCGGACCCACAATGCAGCACTCTGCCTGCCCTCTAGAAAAAAAATTATTGCCTCATGAGCTGCCCAGGCACCTTAAATGAGGGTAAACCTACACAGCACTCGACTTTACCCAAATTATATAGTCTAACCTGGGCACTAATGCACTGTCGAACACAACCTGAGCCCGGACCTCCTGACCAACACCCAGAAAGCTGACCGCACACTGAGCACATAAAACCCGCCATGGCCTTAGGTCATCATCTCTTCCCTACCTCAGTTTTCAGGCTTCAGAACCGAGACCTTATCTCCAATCACTGCCCAGGGGTGAGTGTGATGCAGAAATCAGAACTCCTCCTTACCCATGGCAAGAACCCTTGTGGTTGGCACGTTGTCCAATGTTCAGTGTAGGAAAAACCAGCATTCACCCTGTGGCCCCGCCCATTCTTGAGTGCGACGAGGGCATACACACGCATTGTGACCCTCAGCATGAGTCCTGTCCTCTAGTAAGTCCTCTCTGTGGATGGACCATTAGATGTCTTATGGGCTTGACATGTACCTAGGCCCCAATTTTTAACCAGATTTCTGATTGTCCAGTCGCCCCTCCCCAGGGCTCTACTCTGGAATCCATCATTTATGGGACACCTGAGGTTAAAAAAGAAAACAACAACAAAACCAAAAAAAAAAATAAACGGACTTCTTCCAGCCCACAGAATGACCCCAAACTCTTTGGACGGGGCCAAACCACCAGAGAGTAAGACTCGTCCATTTCCCATGAAGTCACCCAGAAATTCCACGACCATGAGTGACACGATATCCAGAGACAAAAGCTTGAGCAGAGCCTCACACTCGCCCTTCTTTCAAATCCCGAAGAGTTCTCCTCATGGTCTGTAGATCAGTCCTGCCATATCTATGACCGAAACATAAGCCGAGTTTGTGTTTTCAGACAACTGTCCAAACAGCCCTGGCCTACACAACCTAGAGGCTCAGGCCCCTGGAGCCAAACCTGAGGACTGTACTTGCCCTCTCCAAGGGAATTGTGTGTGCCCATTCCAATGGCCACAACCCTTCTCATAGTATAAACCTCCAAAGTCCCTGATCCATCTCAATAGTGGTGGCTTCCCAGGAAAAACAGGGGCAATCTGAGTCCAACTGAGCACCTACCTGCACTCAGACCCATAGACAGATGTCCCCAGAGGTAAAAAGGAAAGAACAGGCCCCTAGGCACTAATCAGATCCTTTGCTTTGGTTTCCAGGCATCTCTCCTCAGAGGCCTGGATTTCAAAAGCAGCATATAGCTGTTTCTTGACTCACCCATCAGAAAACATCTCATCTACACATGGGAAACTTGCACGTTGGAGCTGTGTCAAAGCCTCTGTTTAGGAGAACCCTTTAGGGACCCAGTGCCACCGCTTCATTCCAAGGTCTCCATAGACATAAAAGCACGTTAGGACCCATCCCCAGGGGTGTCCATTTCAACTCAGCGTCCTCGGTTGCTCCCCACAGATCCAGGAGATCTAACCTGTCTTGTTGCTAGGAGACAATTGGAATGCGACGTGGGCTACCCAGCCATCCATCCTTAGAGCCCTGCTCAGAATCATTGGCCTGGAGCCAAACAACAGGTCTCAATTGCCCTGCAGAAGACTCTCTGCAGTTTGGAGCTTCTCACAACTCCCATCGTGGGAAAACACACATGGCCTCGTGATGCCCCCCCCCACTCATGAAGGGGCCATCAGGGACAGAAACTCCAACCTGAGCGATCGTCTGATCCTCGCCCTGACTTCAGATGCACGAGATCTCGATTTAGGTCTGCAGATTGTGCGTGCCATGGCCTCACCCAGAAACCTAAGCCTAGCTTGTGTTCTCAGACTTTTGTCGTCAGACTACTGGCCCACAAGCCCTCCAGTTTGGCAATCCAGAACTACATGCAGCATTCTGCGGCCCTCCAGAAGAAAAACATTGTCTTCTGGGGCTTCCCAGTAACCCCAAATGAGGATCAACCTGCACCGACCATGGCTGTACCCCAAATACATAGGCTGACCAGGGCACTACTGCCCTTTCTGACACAGCCTGAGCCTGGACCCCCTGGACCCTCCCAGACAGCTGGCCCCACACTGAGCACATCGAGCCGCCATGGCCTTAGGTCGTCATCTCTTCCCAACCTCGGTTTTCAGGTTTCAGAACCTAGACCTTATCTCCAATCACTGCCCAGGGTTGAAGGTGATGCAGAAATAGGAACTCCTTCCCCATGGCAAGAAAGCTTGTGGTTGGCATGTTGTCCAACTTTCAGTGTAGTTGAAACCAGTGTGGCCCTTGAGGCCCCGCCCATGCTCGCGGGACACATTGGTCACAAACACACATTGTGACCCTCAGGCTGAGCCCAGTCCTCAAGTAAGGCCTCTTAGTGGCTGGATGAAGAGATAGCATATTGGGCTTGCCATGCCCCTAGGCCCCAATTTTTAACCATAGTTCGGGTTGTCCCTTCAGTCTTCCCCACGGCTTGGCTTTGGAATTCCTCTTTTGGTGGTACACCTGAGGTAACAAAACTGAAATGAGTCCTCCCATCCCACAGATTGACGAAAAGCAATTGGGAATTGGGCCAAATCCTCAGAGAGGAAGATTCGTCCATGGCCCATGAGGCCTCCCGACATTCCCCGGCCATCGCTGATACAAAATCCAGAGACAAAAGCCTGAGCAAGCGCCTCAGACTCGCACTTTCTTCATATACTGAAGAGTTCTTCTCATGGTTTGTAGATCGGGCCTGCCATACCTACGTACCCAAACCTAAGCTGAGTTTGTGTTTTCAGACTTCTGTCCTCAAAGTCTTGGGCCCCACACCCTCCAGGCTGGGCCCCTGGAGCCACACATTAGGACTGTGCCTACCAATCCATGGGAATTCTGCCCATTCCATGGTCCAAAATCGTACAAATTAGGAGAAACCTCCAAAGTCCCTGAGGCCATCCCAATAGTGTAGGTCGCCCGGAAGAAACAAAGGCGGTCTGACAAAGCTGATAATCGACCTCCACTCATACCATAGATGGATGTCCCCAGAGAAGAAGATTGAACCAGACAGGACCCAGGGCATAATAGGATCCATTGCTTTGGGTTACAGGCATGTGTCCTCAAAAGCCTGATTCCAATACGAGCATAGGGGTTTTCCTGAGGCACCCATCAGAACTCATCTCGTCTCCACAAGGAAACCTGTGCATGGGAGCCATGTCCAAAGCTTAGGAGAGTACTTCAGGGTCCCGGTGCCACCGCCCCCTTCCAAGGCCCTCATGGACACAAAAACACATTAGGACCCATTCTCAGGAAAGTCCATTTCAACTCAGCCACCCCGCTTGCTCCGGCAGAGCCATCAGATCTAAACTGTCTTGTTGCTAGGAGACAATTGGAATGCGAGGCGGGCTTCCCAGGCATCCATCCGCGAACGGTGCTCTGGAGTCATTCCATATGGGATGTCCTGGAGCTGTCCAACAGGTCTCAATTGTCCCACGAAAGGAATCCTTGAAGGGGGCATCCCACAACTCCCAACGTGGGAAAACCTCAATGGCCTCGAGATTCTGCTCCCTTCATGAAGCGGCCGCCATGCTCAGAAACTCCAACCTGAGCCAACGTCTGATCCTCGCCCTGACTTCAGATGCATGAGATATTGGTTCAGATCTGCAGGGGGTACCTGCCGTGCCCTCGCCCTGAAACCCAAGTCTAGCTTGTCTTCTCAGACTTCCGTCCTCACACTCCTGGCCCCGAAGCCCTCAAGTTTGGCAATTCCGGACCCACAATGCAGCATTCTGCCTACCCTCTAGAAAAAAAATTATTGCCTCATGAGCTGCCCAGGCACATTAAATGAGGGTAAACCTACACAGTACTCGACTTTACCCAAATTATATAGTCTAGCCTGGGCACTAATGCACTGTCGAACACAACCTGAGCACGGACCTCCTGACCAACACCCAGAAAGCTGTCCGCACACTGAGCACATAAAACCCGCCATGGCCTTAGGTCATCATCTATTCCCTACCTCAGTTTTCAGGCTTCAGAACTGAGAATTTATCTCCAATCACTGCCCAGGGGTGAGTGTGATGCAGAAATCAGAACTCCTCCTTACCCATGGCAAGAACCCTTGTGGTTGGCACGTTGTCCAATGTTCAGTGTAGGAAAAACCAGCATTCACCCTGAGGCCCCGCCCATTCTTGAGTGCGACGAGGGCATACACACGCATTGTGACCCTCAGCATGAGTCTTGTCCTCTAGTAAGTCCTGTCTGTGGCTGGACCATTAGATGTCATAATGGGCTTGACATGTCCCTAGGCCCCAATTTTTAACCAGATTTCTGATTGTCCCGTCGCCCCTCCCCAGGGCTCTACTCAGGAATCCATCATTTGGTGGGACACCTGAGGTTAAAAAAGAAAACAAAAAAAAAAAAAAAAAACGGACTTCTTCCAGCCCACAGAATGACCGCAAACTCTTTGGACGGGGCCAAACCACCAGAGAGTAAGACTCGTCCATTTCCCATGAAATCACCCAGAAATTCCACGACCATGAGTGACACGATATCTAGAGACAAAAACTTGAGCAGAGCCTCACACTCGCCCTTCTTTCAAATCCCGAAGAGTTCTCCTCATGGTCTGTACATCAGTCCTGCCATACCTATGACCCGAAACATAAGCTGAGTTTGTGTTTTCAGACAACTGTCCAAACAGCCCTGGCCTACACAACCTACAGGCTCAGGCCCCTGGAGCCAAACCTGAGGACTGTACTTGCCCTCTCCAAGGGAATTGTGTGTGCCCATTCCAATGGCCACAACCCTTCTCATAGTATAAACCTCCAAAGTCCCTGATCCATCTCAATAGTGGTGGCTTCCCAGGAAAAACAGGGGCAATCTGAGTCCAACTGAGCACCTACCTGCACTCAGACCCATAGACAGATGTCCCCAGAGGTAAAAAGGAAAGAACAGGCCCCTAGCCACTAATCAGATCCATTGCTTTGGTTTCCAGGCATCTCTCCTCAGAGGCCTGGATTTCAAAAGCAGCATATAGCTGTTTCTTGACTCACCCATCAGAAACATCTCATCTACACATGGGAAACTTGCACGTTGGAGCTGTGTCAAAGCCTTTGTTTAGGAGAAACCTTTTGGGCCCCAGTGCCACCGCTTCATTCCAAGGTCTCCATAGACACAAAAGCACGTTAGGACCCATCCCCAGGGGTGTCCATTTCAACTCAGCGTCCTCGGTTGCTCCCCACAGATCCAGGAGATCTAACCTGTCTTGTTGCTAGGAGACAATTGGAATGCGAGGTGGGCTACCCAGCCATCCATCTATAGAGCCCTGCTCAGAATCATTGGCCTGGAGCCAAACAACAGGTCTCAATTGTCCTGCAGAAGACTCTCTGCAGTTTGGAGCTTCTCACGACTCCCATCGTGGGAAAACACCAATGGCCTCGTGAAGCCCCCCCCATTCATGAAGGGGCCATCAGGGACAGAAACTCCAACCTGAGCAATCGTCTGATCCTCGCCCTGACTTCAGATGCACGAGATCTCGATTCAGGTCTGTAGATTGTGCCTGCCATGGCCTCACCCAGAAACCTAAGCCTAGCTTGTGTTCTCAGACTTTTGTCGTCAGACTACTGGCCCACAAGCCCTCCAGTTTGGCAATCCAGAACTACAATGCAGCACTCTGCCGGCCCTCCAGAAGAAAAACATTGTCCTCTGGGGCTACCCAGTAACCCCAAATGAGGATCAACCTACACCGACCTTGGCTGTACCCCAAATACATAGGCTGACCAGGGCACTAATGCCCTTTCTGACACAGCCAGAGCCTGGAATCCCTGGCCCATCCCAGACAGCTGGCCGCACACTGAGCACATCGAGCCTCCATGGCCTTTGGTCGTAATCTCTTCCCAAACTCCGTTTTCAGGTTTCAGATCTTAGACCTAATCTCCAATCATGCCGAAGGTTGAAGGTGATGCAGAAATCAGAACTCCTTCCCCATGTCAAGAAAGCTTGTGGTTGGCATGTTGTCCAACGTTCAGTGTCATTGAAACCAGTGTGGCCCATGAGGCCCCGCCAATGCTCGCGGGCCACATTGGTCACAAACATACATTGTGACCCTCAGGATGAGCCCAGTCCTCAAGTAAGGCCACTCAGTGGCTGGATGAAGAGATAGCATATTGGGCTTGCCATGCCCCTAGGCCCCAATTTTTAACGATAGTTCGGGTTGACCCTTCAGTCTTCCCCACGGCTTGGCTTTGGAATCCTCTTTTGGTGGGACACCTGAGGTAACAAACCTGAAATGAGTCCTCCCATCCCACAGATTGACGAAAAGCAATTGGGAATCGGGCCAAATTCTCAGAGAGGAAGATTCGTCCATGGCCCATGAGGCCTCCCCGACATTCCACGGCTATCGCTGATACAAAATCCAGAGACAAAAGCCTGAGCAAGCGACTCAGACTCGCACTTTCTTCATATCCTGAAGAGTTCTTCTCATGGTAGTAGATCGGGCCTGCCATACCTACGTCCCCAAACCTAAGCTGAGTTTGTTTTCAGACAACTGTCTAAACAGCCCTGGCCTACACAACCTACAGGCTCAGGCCCCTGGAGGCAAACCTGAGGAATGTACTTGCCTTCTCCAAGGGAATTGTTTGTGCCCATTCCTATGGCCACAACCCTTCTAATAGGATAAATCTCCAAAGTCCCTGATCCATCTCAAAAGTGGTGGCTTCCCAGGAAAAACAGGGGCAATCTGAGCCCAAATGAGCACCTACCTGCACTCAGACCCATAGACAGATGTCCCCAGAGGTAAAAAGGAAAGAACAGGCCCCTAGGCACTAATCAGATCCATTGCTTTGGTTTCCAGGCATCTCTCCTCAGAGGCCTGGATTTCAAAAGCAGCATATAGCTTTTTCTTGACTCACCCATCAGAAAACATCTCATCTACACATGGGAAACTTGCACGTTGGAGCTGTATCAAAGCCTCTGTTTAGGAGAACCCTTTAGGGCCCCAGTGCCACCGCTTCATTCCAAGGTCTCCATACACAAAAGCACATTAGGACCCATCACCAGGGGTGTCTATTTCAACTCAGCATCCTCGGTAGCTGCCCACAGATCCAGGAGATCTAACCTGTCTTGTTGCTAGGAGACAATTGGAATGTGAGGTGGGCTACCCAGCCATCCATCCTTAGAACCCTGCTCAGAATCATTGGCCTGGAACCAAACAACAGGTCTCAATTGTCCTGCAGAAGACTCTCTGCTGTTTGGAGCTTCTCACAACTCCCATATGGGAAAACCCCCATGGCCTCGTGATGCCCCCCCATTCATGAAGGGGCGATCAGGGACAGAAACTCCAACCTGAGCGATCGTCTGATCCTCGCCCTGACTTCAGATGCACGAGATCTCGATTCAGGTCTGTAGATTGTGCCTGCCATAGCCTCACCAAGAAACCTAAGCCTAGCTTGTGTTCTTAGACTTTTGTCGTCAGACTACTGGCCCACAAGCCCTCCATTTGGAAATCCAGAACTACAATGCAGCACTCTGCCGGCCCTCCAGAAGAAAAACATTGTCCTCTGGGGCTACCCAGTAACCCCAAATGAGGATAACCTGCACCGACCATGGCTGTACCCCAAATACATAGGCTGACCAGGGCATTAATGCCCTTTCTGACACAGCCTGAGCCTGGACCCCCTGGCCCCTCCCAGACAGCTGGCCGCACACTGAGCACATCGAGCCGCCATGGCCTTAGGTCGTCATCTCTTCCCAACCTCGGTTTTCAGGTTTCAGAACCTAGACCTATCTCCAATCACTGCCCAGGGTTGAAGGTGATGCAGAAATCAGAACTCCTTCCCCATGGCAAGAAACCTTGTGGTTGGCATGTTGTCCAACGTTCAGTGTAGTTGAAACCAGTGTGGCCCATGAGGCCCCGCCCATGCTCGCGGGCCACATTGGTCACAAACACACATTGTGACGCTCAGGCTGAGCCTCAAGTAAGGCCGCTCAGTGGCTGGATGAAGAGATAGCATATTGGGCTTGCCATGCCCCTAGGCCCCAATTTTTAACCATAGTTCGGGTTGACCCTTCAGTCCTCCCCACGGCTTGGCTTTGGAATTCCTCTTTTGGTGGGACACCTGAGGTAACAAAACTGAAATGAGTCCTCCCATCCCACAGATTGACGAAAGCAATTGGGAATCGGGCCAAATCCTCAGAGAGGAAGATTCGTCCATGGCCCATGAGGCCTCCCCGACATTCCACGGCCATCGCTGATACAAAATCCAGAGACAAAAGCCTGAGCAAGCACCTCAGACTCGCACTTTCCTCATATCCTGAAGAGTTCTTCTCATGGCCTGCCATACCTACGTCCCCAAATCTAAGCTCAATTTGTGTTTTCAGACTTCTGTCCTCAAAGTCTTGGGCCAACCACTTTGCAGGCTGGGCCCCTGGAGCCACACATTAGGACTGTGCCTACCAATCCATGGGAATTCTGCCCATTCCATGGTCCAAAATAGTACAAACTAGGAGAAACCTCCAAAGTCCCTGAGGCCATCCCAGTAGATTTGGTCGCCCTGAACAAACAAGGGCTGTCTAACGCCAGTTGATAATCGACCTCCACTCATACCATAGATGGACGTCCCCAGAGAAGAAGATTGAACCAGACATGACCCTAGGCCATAATAGGATCCATTTCTTTGGGTTACAGGCATGTGTCCTCAAAAGCCTGATTCCAATACGAGCATAGGAGTTTTCCTGAGGCACCCATCAGAACTCATCTCGTCTCCACAAGGAAACCTGTGCATGGGAGCCATGTCCAAAGCTTAGGAGAGTACTTCAGGGTCCCGGTGCCACCGCCCCATTCCAAGGCCCTCATGGACACAAAAACACATTAGGACCCATCCTCAGGAAAGTCCATTTCAACTCAGCCACCCCGGTTGCTCCGGCAGAGCCATCAGATCAAAACTGTCTTGTTGCTAGGAGACAATTGGAATGCGAGGCGGGCTTCCAAGGCATCCATCCGCGAACGATGCTCTGGAGTCATTCCATATGGGATGTCCTGGAGCTGTCCAACAGGTCTCAATTGTCCCGCAGAAGGAATCCTTGAAGGGGGCATCCCACAACTCCCAACGTGGGAAAACCTCAATGGCCTCGAGATTCTGCTCCCTTCATGAAGCGGCCGTCATGCTCAGAAACTCCAACCTGAGCCAACGTCTGATCCTCGCCCTGACTTCAGATGCATGACATATTGGTTCAGATCTGCAGGGGGTACCTGCCATGCCCTCGCCCTGAAACCCAAGTCTAGCTTGTCTTCTCAGACTTCCGTCCTCACACTCCTTGCCCCGAAGCCCTCAAGTTTGGCAATTCCGGACCCACAATGCAGCACTCTGCCTGCCCTCTAGAAAAAAAATTATTGCGTCATGAACTGTCCAGGCACCTAAATGAGGGTAAACCTACACAGCACTCGACTTTACCCAAATTATATAGTGTAACCTGGGCACTAATGCACTGTCGAACAAACCTGAGCCCGGACCTCCTAACCAGCACCGAGAAAGCTGACTGCACACTGTGCACATAAAACCCGCCATGGCCTTAGGTCATCATCTCTTCCCTACCTCAGTTTTCAGGCTTCAGAACCGAGACCTTATCTCCAATCACTGCCCAGGGGTGAGTGTGATGCAGAAATCAGAATTCCTCCTTACCCATGGCAAGAATCCTTGTGGTTGGCACGTTCAGTGTAGGAGAAACCAGCATTCACCCTGAGGCCCCGCCCATTCTTGAGTGCGATGAGGGCATACACACGCATTGTGACCCTCAGCATGAGTCCTGTCCTCTAGTAAGTCCTCTCAGTGGCTGGACCATTAGATGTCATAATGGGCTTGACATGTCCCTAGGCCCCAATTTTTAACCAGATTTCTGATTGTCCAGTCGCCCCTCCCCAGGGCTCTACTCTGGAATCCATCATTTGGTGGGACACCTGAGGTTAAAAAAGAAAACAACAACAACAAAAAAAAAAAAAAAAAAAAAAAAAAAAAAAAAAAACGGACTTCTTCCAGCCCACAGAATGACCGCAAACTCTTTGGACGGGGCCAAACCACCAGAGAGTAAGACTCGTCATTTCCCATTAAGTCACCCAGAAATTCAACGACCATGAGTGACACGATATCCAGGACAAAAACTTGAGCAGAGCCTCACACTCGCCCTTCTTTCAAATCCCGAAGAGTTCTCCTCATGGTCTGTAGATCAGTTCTGCCAAACCTATTACCCAAAATATAAGCCGAGTTTGTGTTTTCAGACAACTGTCCAAACAGCCCTGGCCTACACAACCTACAGGCTCAGGCCCCTGGAGCCAAACCTGAGGACTGTACTTGCCCTCTCCAAGGGAATTGTGTGTGCCCATTCCAATGGCCACAACCCTTCTCATAGTATAAACCTCCAAAGTCCCTGATCCATCTCAATAGTGGTGGCTTCCCAGGAAAAACAGGGGCAATCTGAGCCCAAATGAGCACCTACCTGCACTCAGACCCATAGACAGATGTCCCCAGAGGTAAAAAGGAAAGAACAGGCCCCTAGCCACTAATCAGATCCATTGCTTTGGTTTCCAGGCATCTCTCCTCAGAGGCCTGGATTTCAAAAGCAGCATATAGCTGTTTCTTGACTCACCCATCAGAAACATCTCATCTACACATGGGAAACTTGCACGTTGGAGCTGTGTCAAAGCCTTTGTTTAGGAGAAACCTTTTGGGCCCCAGTGCCACCGCTTCATTCCAAGGTCTCCATAGACACAAAAGCACGTTAGGACCCATCCCCAGGGGTGTCCATTTCAACTCAGCGTCCTCGGTTGCTCCCCACAGATCCAGGAGATCTAACCTGTCTTGTTGCTAGGAGACAATTGGAATGCGAGGTGGGCTACCCAGCCATCCATCCTTAGAGCCCTGCTCAGAATCATTGGCCTGGAGCCAAACAACAGATCTCAATTGTCCTGCAGAAGACTCTCTGCAGTTTGGAGCTTCTCACAACTCCCATCGTGGGAAAACACCAATGGCCTCGTGAAGCCCCCCCCATTCATGAAGGGGCCATCAGGGACAGAAACTCCAACCTGAGCGATCGTCTGATCCTCGCCCTGACTTCAGATGCACGAGATCTCGATTCAGGTCTGTAGATTGTGCCTGCCATGGCCTCACCCAGAAACCTAAGCCTAGCTTGTGTTCTCAGACTTTTGTCGTCAGACTACTGGCCCACAAGCCCTCCAGTTTGGCAATCCAGAACTACAATGCAGCACTCTGCCGGCCCTCCAGAAGAAAAACATTGTCCTCTGGGGCTTCCCAGTAACCCCAAATGAGGATCAACCTACACCGACTTTGGCTTTACCCCAAATACATAGGCTGACCAGGGCACTAATGCCCTTTCTGACACAGCCAGAGCCTGGAATCCCTGGCCCATCCCAGACAGCTGGCCGCACACTGAGCACATCGAGCCTCCATGGCCTTTGGTCGTCATCTCTTCCCAAACTCCGTTTTCAGGTTTCAGATCTTAGACCTAATCTCCAATCATGCCGAAGGTTGAAGGTGATGCAGAAATCAGAACTCCTTCCCCATGGCAAAAACCTTGTGGTTGGCATGTTGTCCAACGTTCAGTGTCATTGAAACCAGTGTGGCCCATGAGGCCCCGCCAATGCTCGCGGGCCACATTGGTCACAAACATACATTGTGACCCTCAGGATGAGCCCAGTCCTCAAGTAAGGCCACTCAGTGGCTGGATGAAGAGATAGCATATTGGGCTTGCCATGCCCCTAGGCCCCAATTTTTAACGATAGTTCGGGTTGACCCTTCAGTCTTCCCCACGGCTTGGCTTTGGAATCCTCTTTTGGTGGGACACCTGAGGTAACAAACCTGAAATGAGTCCTCCCATCCCACAGATTGACGAAAAGCAATTGGGAATCGGGCCAAATTCTCAGAGAGGAAGATTCTTCCGTGGCCCATGAGGCCTCCCCGACATTCCTCGGCTAACGCTGATACAAAATCCAGAGACAAAAGCCTGAGCAAGCGACTCAGACTCGCACTTTCTTCATATCCTGAAGAGTTCTTCTCATGGTAGTAGATCGGGCCTGCCATACCTACGTCCCCAAACCTAAGCTGAGTTTGTTTTCAGACAACTGTCTAAACAGCCCTGGCCTACACAACCTACAGGCTCAGGCCCCTGGAGGCAAACCTGAGGAATGTACTTGCCTTCTCCAAGGGAATTGTTTGTGCCCATTCCTATGGCCACAACCCTTCTAATAGGATAAATCTCCAAAGTCCCTGATCCATCTCAAAAGTGGTGGCTTCCCAGGAAAAACAGGGGCAATCTGAGCCCAAATGAGCACCTACCTGCACTCAGACCCATAGACAGATGTCCCCAGAGGTAAAAAGGAAAGAACAGGCCCCTAGGCACTAATCAGATCCATTGCTTTGGTTTCCAGGCATCTCTCCTCAGAGGCCTGGATTTCAAAAGCAGCATATAGCTTTTTCTTGAATCACCCATCAGAAAACATCTCATCTACACATGGGAAACTTGCACGTTGGAGCTGTGTCAAAGCCTCTGTTTAGGAGAACCCTTTAGGGCCCCAGTGCCACCGCTTCATTCCAAGGTCTCCATACACAAAAGCACATTAGGACCCATCACCAGGGGTGTCTATTTCAACTCAGCATCCTCGGTAGCTGCCCACAGATCCAGGAGATCTAACCTGTCTTGTTGCTAGGAGACAATTGGAATGTGAGGTGGGCTACCCAGCCATCCATCCTTAGAACCCTGCTCAGAATCATTAGCCTGGAACCAAACAACAGGTCTCAATTGTCCTGCAGAAGACTCTCTGCTGTTTGGAGCTTCTCACAACTCCCATATGGGAAAACCCCCATGGCCTCGTGATGCCCCCCAATTCATGAAGGGGCGATCAGGGACAGAAACTCCAACCTGAGCGATCGTCTGATCCTCGCCCTGACTTCAGATGCAAGAGATCTCGATTCAGGTCTGTAGATTGTGCCTGCCATAGCCTCACCAAGAAACCTAAGCCTAGCTTGTGTTCTCAGACTTTTGTCGTCAGACTACTGGCCCACAAGCCCTCCATTTGGAAATCCAGAACTACAATGGGGCACTCTGCCTGCCCTCCAGAAGAAAAACATTGTCCTCTGGGCCTACCCAGTTACCCCAAATGAGGATCAACCTGCACCGACCTTGGCATTACCCCAAATACATAGGCTGACCAGGTCACTAATGCCCTTTCTGACACAGCCTGAGCCTGGACCCCCTGGCCCCTCCCAGACAGCTGGCCGCACACTGAGCACATCCAGCCGTCATGGCCTTAGGTCGTCATCTCTTCCCAACCTCGGTTTTCAGGTTTCAGAACCTAGACCTTATCTCCAATCACTGCCCAAGGTTGAAGGTGATGCAGAAATCAGAACTCCTTCCCCATGGCAAGAAACCTTGTGGTTGGCATGTTGTCCAACGTTCAATGTAGTTGAAACCAGTGTGGCCCATGAGGCCCCGCCCATTTTCGCAGGCCACATTGGTCACAAACACACATTGTGAACCTCAGGCTGAGCCCAGTCCTCAAGTAAGGCCACTCAGTGGCTGGATGAAGAGATAGCATTTTGGGCTTGCCATGCCCCTAGGCCCCAATTTTTAACCATAGTTCGGGTTGTCCCTTCAGTCTTCCCCACGGATTTGCTTTGGAATTCCTCTTTTAGTGGGACACCTGAGGTAACAAACCTGAAATGAGTCCTCCCATCCCACAGATTGACGAAAAGCAATTGGGAATCGGGCCAAATCCTCAGAGAGGAAGATTCGTCCATGGCCCATGAGGCCTCCCCGACATTCCACGGCTATCGTTGATACAAAATCCAGAGACAAAAGCCTGAGCAAGTGCCTCAGTCTCGCACTTTCTTCATATCTTGAAGAGTTCTTCTCATGGTTTGTCGATCGGGCCTGCCATACCTACGTCCCCAAACCTAAGCTGAGTTTGTGTTTTCAGACTTCTGTCCTCAAAGTCTTGGGCCACACACGCTCCAGGCTGGGCGCCTGGAGCCACACATTAGGACTGTGCCTACCAATCCATGGGAATTCTGCCCATTCCATGGTCCAAAATCGTACAAATTAGGAGAAACCTCCAAAGTCCCTGAGGCCATCCCAATAGTGTAGGTCGCCCGGAACAAACAAGGACTGTCTGACACCAGCTGATAATCGACCTCCACTCATACCATAGATGGATGTCCCCAGAGAAGAAGATTGAACCAGACAGGACCCTAGGCCATAATAGGATCCATTGCTTTGGGTTACAGGCATGTGTCCTCAAAAGCCTGATTCCAATACGAGCATAGGGGTTTTCCTGAGGCACCCATCAGAACTCATCTCGTCTCCACAAGGAAACCTGTGCATGGGAGCCATGTCCAAAGCTTAGGAGAGTACTTCAGGGTCCCGGTGCCACCGCCCCATTCCAAGGCCCTCATGGACACAAAAACACATTAGGACCCATCCTCAGGAAATTCCATTTCAACTCAGCCACCCCGGTTGCTCCGGCAGAGGCATCAGATCTAAACTGTCTTGTTGCTAGGAGACAATTGGAATGCGAGGCGGGCTTCCCAGGCATCCATCCGTGAACGGTGCTCTGGAGTCATTCCATATGGGATGTCCTGGAGCTGTCCAACAGGTCTCAATTGTCCCGCAGAAGGAATCCTTGAAGGGGGCATCCCACAACTCCCAACGTGGGAAAACCTCAATGGCCCCGAGATTCCGCTCCCTTCATAAAGCGGCCGTCATGCACAGGAACTCCAACCTGAGCCAACGTCTGATCCTCGCCCTGACTTCAGAAGCATGAGATAGTGGTTCAGATCTGCAGGGGGTACCTGTGGTGCCCTCGCCCAGAAACCCATGTCTAGCTTGTCTTCTCACACTTCCGACCTCAAACTCCTGGCCCCGAAGTCCTAAAATTTGGCAATTCCGGACCCACAATGCAGCACTCTGCCGGCCCTCTAGAAAAAAAAAAAATTATTGCCTCATGAGCTGCCCAGGCACCTTAAATGAGGGTAAACCTACACAGCACTCGACCTTACCCAAATTATATAGTCTAACCTGGGCACTAATGCACTGTCGAACACAACCTGAGGCCGGACCTCCTGACCAACACCCAGAAAGCTGACCGCACACTGAGCACATAAAACCCGCCATGGCCTTAGGTCATCATCTCTTCCCTACCTCAGTTTTCAGGCTTCAGAAACGAGACCTTATCTCCAATCACTGCCCAGGGGTGAATGTTATGCAGAAATCAGAACTCCTCCTTACGCATGGCAAGAACCCTTGTGGTTGGCACGTTGTCCAACGTTCAGTGTAGGAGAAACCAGCATTCACCCTGAGGCCCCGCCCATTCTTGAGTGCGACGAGGGCATACACACGCATTGTGACCCTCAGCATGAGTCCTGTCCTCTAGTAAGTCCTCTCGGTGGCTGGACCTTTAGATGTCATAATGGGCTTGACATGTACCTAGGCCCCAATTTTTAACCAGATTTCTGACTGTCCAGTCGCCCCTTCCCAGGTCTCTATTCTGGAATCCCTCATTTGGTGGGACACCTGAGGTTAAAAAAGAAAACAACAACAACAACAACAACAACAACAACAAAACGGACTTCTTCCAGCCCACAGAATGACCCCAATCTCTTTGGACGGGGCCAAACCACAAGAGAGTAAGACTCGTCCATTTCCCATAAAGTCACCCAGAAATTCCACGTCCATGTGTGACACGATATCAAGAGACAAAAACTTGAGAAGGATCCTCACACTCACCCTTCTTTCAAATCCCGAAGAGTTCTCCTCATGGTCTGTACATCAGTCCTGCCATACCTAAGACCCGAAACATAAGCCGAGTTTGTGTTTTCAGACAACTGTCCAAACAGCCCTGGCCTATACAACCTACTGGCTCAGGCCCCTGGAGCCTAACCTGAGGACTGTACTTGCCCTCTCCAAGGGAATTGTGTGTGCCCATTCCAATGGCCACAACCCTTCTCATAGGATAAACCTCCAAAGTCCCTGATCCATCTCAAAAGTGGTGGCTTCCCAGGAAAAACAGGGGCAATCTGAGCCCAAATGAGCACCTACCTGCACTCAGACCCATAGACAGATGTCCCCAGAGGTAAAAAGGAAAGAACAGGCCCCTAGGCACTAATCAGATCCATTGCTTTGGTTTCCAGGCATCTCTCCTCAGAGGCCTGGATTTCAAAAGCAGCATATAGTTGTTTCTTGACTCACCCATCAGAAAACATCTCATCTACACATGGGAAACGTGCACGTTGGAGCTGTGTCAAAGCCTCTGTTTAGGAGAACCCTTTAGGGCACCAGTGCCACCTCTTCATTCCAAGGTCTCCATAGACACAAAATCACATTAGGAACCATCCTTAGGGGTGTCCATTTCAACACAGCGGCCTCGGTTGCTCCCCACAGATCCAGGACATTTAACCTGTCTTGTTGCTAGGAGACAATTGGAATGCGAGGTGGGCTACCCAGCCATCCATCCTTAGAAACCTGCTCAGAATCATTGGTCTGGAGCCAAACACAGGTCACAATTGTCCTGCAGAAGACTCTCTGCAGTTTGGAGCTTCTCACAACTCCCATCGTGGGAAAACACCCATGGCCCCGTGATGCCCCCCCCCATTCATGAAGGGGCCATCAGGGACAGAAACTCCAACCTCAGCGATCGTCTGATCCTCGCGCTGACTTCAGATGCACGAGATCTCGATTCAGGTCTGTAGATTGTGCCTGCCATGGCCTCACCCAGACCTAAGCCTAGCTTGTGTTCTCAGACTTTTGTCGTCAGACTACTGGCCCACAAGCCCTCCAGTTTGGCAATCCAGAACTACAATGCAGCACTCTGCCGGCCCTCCAGAAGAAAAACTTTGTCCTCTGGGGCTACCCAGTAACCCCAAATGAGGATCAACCTGCACCGAACATGGCTGTACCCCAAATACATAGGCTGACCAGGGCAGTAATGCCCTTTCTGACACAGCCTGAGCTTGGAGCCCCTGGCCCCTCCCAGACAGCTGGCCGCACACTGAGCACATCCAGCCGCCATGGCCTTAGGTCGTCATCTCTTCCCAACCTCGGTTTTCAGGTTTCAGAACCTAGACCTTATCTCCAATCACTGCCCAAGGTTGAAGGGGATGCAGAAATCAGAACTCCTTCCCCATGGCAAGAAACCTTGTGGTTGGCATGTTGTCCAACGTTCAGTGTAGTTGAAACCAGTGTGGCCCATGAAGCCCCGCCCATGCTCGCAGGCCACATTGGTCACAAACACACATTGTGAACCTCAGGCTGAGCCCAGTCCTCAAGTAAGGCCACTCAGTGGCTGGATGAAGAGATAGCATATGGGCTTGCCATGCCCCTAGGCCCCAATTTTTAACCATAGTTCGGGTTGTCCCTTCAGTCTTCCCCACGGATTTGCTTTGGAATTCCTCTTTTAGTGGGACACCTAGGGAACAAACCTGAAATGAGTCCTCCCATCCCACAGATTGACGAAAAGCAATTGGGAATCGGGCCAAATCCTAAGAGAGGAAGATTCGACCATGGCCCATGAGGCCTCCCCGACATTCCACGGCTATCGCTGATACAAAATCCAGAGACAAAAGCCTGAGCAAGCGCCTCAGTCTCGCACTTTCTTCATATCTTGAAGAGTTCTTCTCATGGTTTGTCGATCGGGCCTGCCATACCTACGTCCCCAAACCTAAGCTGAGTTTGTGTTTTCAGACTTCTGTCCTCAAAGTCTTGGGCCACACACGCACCAGGCTGGGCGCCTGGAGCCACACATTAGGACTGTGCCTACCAATCCATGGGAATTCTGCCCATTCCATGGTCCAAAATCGTACAAATTAGGAGAAACCTCCAAAGTCCCTGAGGCCATCCCAATAGTGTAGGTCGCCCGGAACAAACAAGGACTGTCTGACACCAGCTGATAATCGACATCCACTCATACCATAGGTGGATGTCCCCAGAGAAGAAGATTGAACCAGACAGGACCCTAGGCCATAATAGGATCCATTGCTTTGGGTTACAGGCATGTGTCCTCAAAAGCCTGATTCCAATACGAGCATAGGGGTTTTCCTGAGGCACCCATCAGAACTCATCTCGTCTCCACAAGGAAACCTGTGCATGGGAGCCATGTCCAAAGCTTAGGAGAGTACTTCAGGGTCCCGGTGCCACCGCCCCATTCCAAGGCCCTCATGGACACAAAAACACATTAGGACCCATCCTCAGGAAATTCCATTTCAACTCAGCCACCCCGGTTGCTCCGGCAGAGGCATCAGATCTAAACTGTCTTGTTGCTAGGAGACAATTGGAATGCGAGGCGGGCTTCCCAGGCATCCATCCGCGAACGGTGCTCTGGAGTCATTCCATATGGGATTTCCTGGAGCTGTCCAACAGGTCTCAATTGTCCCGCAGAAGGAATCCTTGAAGGGGGCATCCCACAACTCCCAACGTGGGAAAACCTCAATGGCCCCGAGATTCCGCTCCCTTCATAAAGCGGCCGTCATGCACAGGAACTCCAACCTGAGCCAACGTCTGATCCTCGCCCTGACTTCAGAAGCATGAGATAGTGGTTCAGATCTGCAGGGGGTACCTGTGGTGCCCTCGCCCAGAAACCCATGTCTAGCTTGTCTTCTCACACTTCCGACCTCAAACTCCTGGCCCCGAAGTCCTAAAATTTGGCAATTCCGGACCCACAATGCAGCACTCTGCCGGCCCTCTAGAAAAAAAAAAATTATTGCCTCATGAGCTGCCCAGGCACCTTAAATGAGGGTAAACCTACACAGCACTCGACCTTACCCAAATTATATAGTCTAACCTGGGCACTAATGCACTGTCGAACACAACCTGAGGCCGGACCTCCTGACCAACACCCAGAAAGCTGACCGCACACTGAGCACATAAAACCCGCCATGGCCTTAGGTCATCATCTCTTCCCTACCTCAGTTTTCAGGCTTCAGAAACGAGACCTTATCTCCAATCACTGCCCAGGGGTGAATGTTATGCAGAAATCAGAACTCCTCCTTACCCATGGCAAGAACCCTTGTGGTTGGCACGTTGTCCAACGTTCAGTGTAGGAGAAACCAGCATTCACCCTGAGGCCCCGCCCATTCTTGAGTGCGACGAGGGCATACACACGCATTGTGACCCTCAGCATGAGTCCTGTCCTCTAGTAAGTCCTCTCAGTGGCTGGACCTTTAGATGTCATAATGGGCTTGACATGTCCCTAGGCCCCAATTTTTAACCAGATTTCTGACTGTCCAGTCGCCCCTCCCCAGGTCTCTATTCTGGAATCCCTCATTTGGTGGGACACCTGAGGTTAAAAAAGAAAACAACAACAACAACAACAACAACAACAAAACGGACTTCTTCCAGCCCACAAAATGACCCCAATCTCTTTGGACGGGGCCAAACCACCAGAGAGTAAGACTCGTCCATTTCCCATAAAGTCACCCAGAAATTCCACGACCATGTGTGACACGATATCAAGAGACAAAAACTTGAGAAGGATCCTCACACTCACCCTTCTTTCAAATCCCGAAGAGTTCTCCTCATGGTCTGTACATCAGTCCTGCCATACCTAAGACCCGAAACATAAGCCGAGTTTGTGTTTTCAGACAACTGTCCAAACAGCCCTGGCCTACACAACCTACAGGCTCAGGCCCCTGGAACCAAACCTGAGGACTGTACTTGCCCTCTCCAAGGGAATTGTGTGTGCCCATTCCAATGGACACAACCCTTCTCATAGGATAAACCTCCAAAGTCCCTGATCCATCTCAAAAGTGGTGGCTTCCTAGGAAAAACAGGGGCAATCTGAGCCCAACTGAGCACCTACCTGCACTCAGACCCATAGACAGATGTCCCCAGAGGTAAAAAGGAAAGAACAGGCCCCTAGGCACTAATCAGATCCATTGCCTTGGTTTCCAGGCATCTCTCCTCAGAGGCCTGGATTTCAAAAGCAGCATATAGCTGTTTCTTGACTCACCCATCAGAAAACATCTTATCTACACATCGGAAACGTGCACGTTGGAGCTGTGTCAAAGCCTCTGTTTAGGAGAACCCTTTAGGGCCCCAGTGCCACCGCTTCATTGCAAGGACTCCATAGATACAAAAGCACGTTAGGACCCATCCCCAGGGGTGTCCATTTCAACACAGCGTCCTCGGTTGCTCCCCACAGATCCAGGACATTTAACCTGTCTTGTTGCTAGGAGACAATTGGAATGCGAGGTGGGATACCCAGCCATCCATCCTTAGAACCCTGCTCAGAATCATTGGCCTGGAGCCAAACAACAGGTCACAATTGTCCTGCAGAAGACTCTCTGCAGTTTGGAGCTTCTCACAACTCCCATCGTAGGAAAACACTTATGGCCTCGTGATGCCCCCCCATTCATGAAGGGGCCATCAGGGACAGAAACTCCAACCTGAGCGATCGTCTGATCCTCGCCCTGACTTCAGATGCACGAGATCTCGATTCAGGTCTGTTGATTGTGCCTGCCACGGCCTCACCCAGAAACCTAAGCCTAGCTTGTGTTCTCAGACTTTTGTCGTCAGACTACTTGCCCACAAGCCCTCCAGTTTGGCAATGCAGAACTACAATGCAGCACTCTGCCGGCCCTCCAGAAGAAAAACATTGTCCTCTGGGGCTACCCAGTAATCCCAAATGAGGATCAACCTGCACCGAACTTGGCTGTACCCCAAATACATAGGCTGACCAGGGCACTAATGCCCTTGCTGTCACAGCCTGAGCCTGGAGCCCCTGGCCCCTCCCAGACAGCTGGCCGCACACTGAGCACATCCAGCCGCCATGGCCTTAGGTCGTCATCTCTTCCAAACCTCGGTTTTCAGGTTTCAGAACCTAGACCTTATCTCCAATCAGTGCCCAAGGTTGAAGGTGATTCAGAAATCAGAACTCCTTCCCCATGGCAAGAAACCTTGTGGTTGGCATGTTGTCCAACGTTCAGTGTCGTTGAAACCAGTGTGGCCCATGAGGCCCCGCCCATGCTCGCGGGCCACATTGGTCACAAACACACATTGTGACCCTCAGGCTGAGCCCAGTCCTCAAGTAAGGCCACTCAGTGGCTGGATGAAGAGATAGCATATTGGGCTTGCCATGCCCCTAGGCCCCAATTTTTAACCATAGTTCGGGTTGTCCCTTCAGTCTTCCCCACGGCTTTGCTTTGGAATTCCTCTTTTGGTGGGACACCTGAGGTAACAAACCTGAAATGAGTCCTCCCATCCCACAGTTTGATGAAAAGCAATTGGGAATCGGGCCAAATCCTCAGAGAGGAAGATTCCTCGATGGCCCATGAGGCCTAGCCGACATTCCTCGGCCATCGCTGATACAAAATCCAGAGACAAAAGCCTGAGCAAGCGCCTCAGTCTCGCATTTTCTTCATATCCTGAAGATTTCTTCTCATGGTTTGTCGATCGGGCCTGCCATACATACGTCCCCAAATCTATACTGAGTTTGTGTTTTCAGACTTCTGTCCTCAAAATCTTGGGCCACACACGCTCCAGGCTGGGCGCCTGGAGCCACACATTAGGACTCTGCCTACCAATCCATGGGAATTCTGCCCATTCCATGGTCCAAAATCGTACAAATTAGGAGAAACCTCCAAAGTCCCTGAGGCCATCCCAATAGTGTAGGTCGCCCGGAACAAACAAGGACTGTCTGACACCAGCTGATAATCGACATCCACTCATACCATAGATGGATGTCCCCAGAGAAGAAGATTGAACCAGACAGGATCCTAGGCCATAATAGGATCCATTGCTTTGGGTTACAGGCATGTGTCCTCAAAAGCCTGATTCCAATACGAGCATAGGGGTTTTCCTGAGGCACCCATCAGAACTCATCTCGTCTCCACAAGGAAACCTGTGCATGGGAGCCCTGTCGAAAGCTTAGGAGAGTACTTCAGGGTCCCGGTGCCACCGCCCCATTCCAAGGCCCTCATGGACACAAAAACACATTAGGACCCATCCTCAGGAAATTCCATTTCAACTCAGCCACCCCGGTTGCTCCCGCAGAGCCATCAGATCTAAACTGTCTTGTTGCTAGGAGACAATTGGAATGCGAGGCGGGCTTCCCAGGCATCCATCCGCGAACGGTGCTCTGGAGTCATTCCATATGGGATGTCCTGGAGCTGTCCAACAGGTCTCAATTGTCCCGCAGAAGGAATCCTTGAAGGGGGCATCCCACAACTCCCAACGTGGGAAAACCTCAATGGCCCCGAGATTCCGCTCCCTTCATAAAGCGGCCGTCATGCACAGGAACTCCAACCTGAGCCAACGTCTGATCCTCGCCCTGACTTCAGAAGCATGAGATAGTGGTTCAGATCTGCAGGGGGTACCTGTCGTGCCCTCGCCCTGAAACCCATGTCTAGCTTGTCTTCTCACACTTCCGTCCTCAAACTCATGGCCCCGAAGTCCTAAAATTTGGCAATTCCGGACCCACAATGCAGCACTCTGCCGGCCCTCTAGAAAAAAAAAAAATATTGCCTCATGAGCTTCCCAGGCACCTTAAATGAGGGTAAACCTACACAGAACTCGACTTTAACCAAATTATATAGTCTAACCTGGGCACTAATGCACTGTCGAACACAACCTGAGCCCGGACCTCCTGACCAACACCCAGAAAGCTGACCGCACACTGAGCACATAAAACCCGCCATGGCCTTAGGTCATCATGTCTTCCCTACGTCAGTTTTCAGGCTTCAGAACCGAGACCTTATCTCCAATCACTGCCCAGGGGTGAGTGTGATGCAGAAATCATAACTCCTCCTTACCCATGGCAAGAACCCTTGTGGTTGGCACGTTGTCCAACGTTAAGTGTATGAGAAACCAGCATTCACCCTGAGGCCCCGCCCATTCTTGAGTGTGACAAGGGCATACACACGCATTGTGACCCTCAGCATGAGTCCTGTCCTCTAGTAAGTCCTCTCAGTGGCTGGACCATTAGATGTCATAATGGGCTTGACATGTCACTAGGCCCCAATTTTTAACCAGATTTCTGACTGTCCAGTAGCCCCTCCCCAGGTCTCTACTCTGGAATCCCTCATTTGGTGGGACACCTGAGGTTAAAAAAGAAAACAACAACAACAACAACAACAACAAAAAAAAAACGGACTTCTTCCAGCCCACAGAATGACCCCAATCTCTTTGGACGGGGCCAAACCACCAGAGAGTAAGACTCGTCCATTTCCCATAAAGTCTCCCAGAAATTCCACGACCATGAGTGACACGATATCCAGAGACAAAAACTAGAGCAGAGCCTCACACTAGCCCTTCTTTCAAATCCCGAAGAGTTCTCCTCATGGTCTGTACATCAGTCCTGCCATACCTATGACCCGAAACATAAGCCGAGTTTGTGTTTTCAGACAACTGTCCAAACAGTCCTGGCCTATACAACCTACAGGCTCAGGCCCCTGCATTCAAACCTGAGGACTGTACTTGCCCTCTCCAAGGGAATTGTGTGTGCCCATTCCAATGGCCACAACTCTTCTAATAGGATAAACCTCCAACGTCCCTGATCCATCTCAAAAGTGGTGGCTTCCCAGGAAAAACAGGGGCAATCTGAGCCCAACTGAGCACCTACCTGCACTCAGACCCATAGACAGATGTCCCCAGAGGTAAAAAGGAAAGAACAGGCCCCTAGGCACTAATCAGATCCATTGCTTTGGTTTCCAGGCATCTCTACTCAGAGGCCTGGATTTCAAAAGCAGCATATAGCTGTTTCTTGACTCATCAGAAAACATCTCATCTACACATGGGAAACTTGCACGTTGGAGCTGTGTCAAAGCCTCTGTTTAGGAGAACACTTTAGGGCACCAGGGCCACCTCTTCATTCCAAGGTCTCCATAGACAAAAAAGCACATTAGGACCCATCCTTAGGGGTGTCCATTTCAACACAGCGTGCTCGGTTACTCCCCACAGATCCAGGAGATCTAACTTGTCTTGTTGCTAGGAGACAATTGGAATGCGAGGTGGGCTACGCAGCCATCCATCCTTAGAACCCTGCTCAGAATCATTGGCCTGGAGCCAAGCAACGGTCTCAATTGACCTGCAGAAGACTCTCTGCAGTTTGTAGCTTCTCACAACTCCCATCGTGGGAAAACACCCATGGCCTCGTGATGCCCCCCCATTCATGAAGGGGCCATCAGGGACAGAAACTCCAACCTGAGCGATCGTCTGATCCTCGCCCTGACTTCAGATGTACGAGATCTCGATTCAGGTCTGTAGATTGTGCCTGCCATGGCCTCACCCAGAAACCTAAGCCTAGCTTGTGTTCTCAGACTTTTGTCGTCAGACTACTGGCCCACAAGCCCTCCAGTTTGGCAATCCAGAACTACAATGCAGCACTTGCCGGCCCTCCAGAAGAAAAACATTGTCCTCTGGGGCTACCCAGTAACCCCAAATGAGGATCAACCTACACCGACTTTGGCTGTACCCCAAATACATAGGCTGACCAGGGCACTAATGCCCTTTCTGACACAGCCTGAGCCTGGACTCCCTGGCCCGTCCCAGACAGCTGGCCGCACACTGAGCACATCGAGACTCCATGGCCTTTGGTCGTCATCTCTTCCCAACCTCGGTTTTCAGGTTTCAGAACCTAGACCTAATCTCCAATCATGCCCAAGGTTGAAGGTGATGCAGAAATCAGAACTCCTTCCCCATGGCAGAAACCTTGTGGTTGGCATGTTGTCCAACGTTCAGTGTCGTTGAAACCAGTGTGGCCCATGAGGCCCCGCCAATGCTCGCGGGCCACATTGGTCACAAAAACATTGTGACCCTCAGGCTGAGCCCAGTCCTCAAGTAAGGCCACTCAGTGGCTGGATGAAGAGATAGCATATTGGGCTTGCCATGCCCCTAGGCCCCAATTTTTAACCATAGTTCGGGTTGTCCCTTCAGTCATCCCCACGGCTTTGCTTTGGAATTCCTCTTTTGGAGGGACACCTGAGGTCAAAATCCTGAAATGAGTCCTCCCATCCCACAGATTGACGAAAAGCAATTGGGAATCGGGCCAAATTCTCAGAGAGGAAGATTCGTCCATGGCCCATGAGGCCTGGCCGACATTCACGGCCATCGCTGATACAAAATCCAGGGACAAAAGACTGAGCAAGCGACTCAGACTCGCACTTTCTTCATATCCTGAAGAGTTCTTCTCATGGTTTGTAGATCGGGCCTGCCATACCTACGTCCCCAAACCTAAGCTGAGTTTGTTTTCAGACAACTGTCTAAACAGCCCTGGCCTACACAGCCTACAGGCTCCGGCCCCTGGAGCCAAACCAGAGGAATGTACTTGCCTTCTCCAAGGGAATTGTTTGTGCCCATTCCTATGGCCACAACCCTTCTAATAGGATAAACCTCCAAAGTCCCTGATCCATCTCAAAAGTGGTGGCTTCCCAGGAAAAACAGGGGCAATATGAGCCCAAATGAGCACCTACCTGCACTCAGACCCATAGACAGATGTCCCCAGAGGTAAAAAGGAAAGAACAGGCCCCTAGGCACTAATCAGATCCATTGCTTTGGTTTCCAGGCATCTCTCCTCAGAGCCTGGATTTCAAAAGCAGCATATAGCTATTTCTTAATTCACCCATAAGAAAACATCTCATCTACACATGGGAAACTTGCACGTTGGAGCTGTGTCAAAGCCTCTGTTTAGGAGAACCCTTTAGGGCCCCAGTGCCACCGCTTCATTCCAAGGTCTCCATAGACACAAAAGCACGTTAGAACCCATCCCCAGGGGTGTCCATTTCAACTCAGCATCCTCGGTAGCTGCCCACAGATCCAGGAGATCTAACCATTCTTGTTGCTAGGAGACAATTGGAATGCGAGGTGGGCTACGCAGCCATCAATCCTTAGAACCCTGCTCAGAATCATTGGCCTGGAGCCAAACAACAGGTCTCAATTGTCCTGCAGAAGACTCTCTGCAGTTTGGAGCTTCTCAAACTCCCATAGTGGGAAAACCCCCATGGCCTCATGATGCCCCCCCATTCATGAAGGGGCCATCAGGGACAGAAACTCCAACCTGAGCGATCGTCTGATCCTCGCCCTGACTTCAGATGCACGAGATCTCGATTCAGGTCTGTAGATTGTGCCTGCCATAGCCTCACCAAGAAACCTAAGCCTAGATTGTGTTCTTAGACAATTGTCGTCAGACTACTGGCCCACAAGCCCTTCATTTGGAAATCCAGAAATACAATGGAGCACTCTGCCTGCCCTCCAGAAGAAAAACATTGTCCTCTGGGGCTACCCAGTAACCCCAAATGAGGATCAACCTGCACCGACCTTGGCATTACACCAAATATATACGCTGACCAGGTCACTAATGCCCTTTCAGACACAGCCTGAGCCTGGACTCCCTGGCCCCTCCCAGACAGCTGGCCGCACACTGAGCACATCCAGCTGCCATGGCCTTAGGTCGTCATCTCTTCCCAACCTCGGTTTTCAGGTTTCAGAACCTAGACCTTATCTCCAATCAGTGCCCAAGGTTGAAGGTGATGCAGAAATCAGAACTACTTCCCCATGGCAAGAAACCTTGTGGTTGGCATGTTGTCCAACGTTCAGTGTCGTTGAAACCAGTGTGGCCCATGAGGCCCCGCCCATGCTCGCGGGCCAAATTGGTCACAAACACACATTGTGACCCTCAGGCTGAGCCCAGTCCTCAAGTAAGGCCACTCAGTGGCTGGATGAAGAGATAGCATATTGGGCTTGCCATGCCCCTAGGCCCCAATTTTTAACCATAGTTCGGGTTGTCCCTTCAGTCTTCCCCACGGCTTGGCTTTGGAATTCCTCTTTTGGTGGGACACCTGAGGTAACAAAACTGAAATGAGTCCTCCCATCCCACAGATTGACGAAAAGCAATTGGGAATCGGGCCAAATCCTCAGAGAGGAAGATTCGTCCATGGCCCATGAGGCCTCCCCGACATTGCACGGCCATCGCTGATACAGAATCCAGAGACAAAAGCCTGAGCAAGCGCCTCAGTCTCGCACTTTCTTCATATCTTGAAGAGTTCTTCTCATGGTTTGTAGATCGGGCCTGCCATACCTACGTCCCCAAACCTAAGCTGAGTTTGTGTTTTCAGACTTCTGTCCTCAAAGTCTTGGGCCACACACGCTCCAGGCTGGGCGCCTGGAGCCACACATTAGGACTGTGCCTACCAATCCATGGGAATTCTGCCCATTCCATGGTCCAAAATCGTACAAATTAGGAGAAACCTCCAAAGTCCCTGAGGCCATCCCAATAGTGTAGGTCTCCCGGAACAAACAAGGGCTGTCTAACGCCAGCTGATAATCGACCTCCACTCATACCATAGATGGATGTCCCCAGAGAAGAAGATTGAACCAGACAGGACCCTAGGCCATAATAGGATCCATTGCTTTGTGTTACAGGCATGTGTCCTCAAAAGCCTGATTCCAATACGAGCATAGGGGTTTTCCTGAGGCACCCATCAGAACTCATCTCGTCTCCACAAGGAAACCTGTGCATGGGAGCCATGTCCAAAGCTTAGGAGAGTACTTCAGGGTCCCGATGCCCCCGCCCCATTCCAAGGCCCTCATGGACACAAAAACACATTAGGACCCATCCTCAGGAAAGTCCATTTCAACTCAGCCACCCCGGTTGCTCCGGCAGAGCCATCAGATCAAAACTGTCTTGTTGCTAGGAGACAATTGGAATGCGAGGCGGGCTTCCCAGGCATCCATCCGCAAATGGTGCTCTGGAGTCATTCCATATGGGATGTCCTGGAGCTGTCCAACAGGTCTCAATTGTCCCGCAGAAGGAATCCTTGAAGGGGGCATCCCACAACTCCCAACGTGGGAAAACCTCAATGGCCCCGAGATTCCGCTCCCTTCATAAAGCGGCCGTCATGCACAGGAACTCCAACCTGAGCCAACGTCTGATCCTCGCCCTGACTTCAGAAGCATGAGATATTGGTTCAGATCTGCAGGGGGTACCTGTCGTGCCCTCGCCCTGAAACCCATGTCTAGCTTGTCTTCTCACACTTCCGTCCTCAAACTCCTGGCCCCGAAGTCCTAAAATTTGGCAATTCCGGACCCACAATGCAGCACTCTCCCGGCCCTCTAGAAAAAAAAAAATTATTGCCTCATGAGCTGCCCAGGCACCTTAAATGAGGATAAACCTACACAGCTCTCGACCTTGCCCAAATTATATAGTCTAACCTGGGCACTAATGCACTGTCGAACACAACCTGAGCCCGGACCTCCTGACCAACACCCAGAAAGCTGACCGCACACTGAGCACATAAAACCCGCCATGGCCTTAGGTCATCATCTCTTCCCTACCTCAGTTTTCAGTCTTCAGAAACGAGACCTTATCTCCAATCACTGCCCAGGGGTGAATGTTATGCAGAAATCAGAACTCCTCCTTACCCATGGCAAGAACCCTTGTAGTTGGCACGTTGTCCAACGTTCAGTGTAGGAGAAACCAGCATTCACCCTGAGGCCCCGCCCATTCTTGAGTGCGACGAGGGCATACACACGCATTGTGACCCTCAGCATGAGTCCTGTCCTCTAGTAAGTCCTCTCAGTAGCTGGACCTTTAGATGTCATAATGGGCTTGACATGTCACTAGGCCCCAATTTTTAACCAGATTTGTGACTGTCCAGTCGCCCCTCCCCAGGTCTCTATTCTGGAATCCCTCATTTGGTGGGACACCTGAGGTTAAAAAAGAAAACAACAACAACAACAACAACAACAAAAAACGACTTCTTCCAGCTCACAGAATGACCCCATTCTCTTTGGACGGGGCCAAACCACCAGAGAGTAAGAATCGTCCATTTCCCATGAAGTCACCCAGAAATTCCACGACCATGAGTGACACGATATCAAGAGACAAAAACTTGAGCAGGAGCCTCACTCGCCCTTCTTTCAAATCCCGAAGAGTTTTCCTCATGGTCTGTAGATCAGTCCTGTGATACCTATGCCCCGAAACATAAGCCGAGTTTGTGTTTTCAGACAACTGTCCATACAGCCCTGGCCTACACAACCTACAGGCTCAGGCCCCTGGAGCCAAACCTGAGGACTGTACTTGCCCTCTCCAAGGGAATTGTGTGTGCCCATTCCAATGGCCACAACCCTTCTCATAGGATAAACCTCCAAAGTCCCTGATCCATCTCAAAAGTGGTGGCTTCCCAGGAAAAACAGGGGCAATCTGAGCCCTACAGAGCACCTACCTGCACTCAGACTCATAGACAGATGTCCCCAGAGGCAAAAAAGGAAAGAACAGGCCCCTAGGCACTAATCAGATCCATTGCTTTGGTTTCCAGTCATCTCTCCTCAGAGGCCTGGATTTCAAAAGCAGCATATAGTTGTTTCTTGACTCACCCATCAGAAAACATCTCATCTACACATGGGAAACTTGCACGTTGGAGCTGTGTCAAAGCCTCTGTTTAGGAGAACCCTTTAGGGCACCAGGGCCACCTCTTCATTCCAAGGTCTCCATAGACACAAAAGCACATTAGGACCCATCCTTAGGAATGTCCATTTCAACACAGTGTCCTCGGTTGCTCCCCACAGATCCAGGACATTTAACCTGTCTTGTTGCTAGGAGACAATTGGAATGCGAGGTGGGCTACCCAGCCATCCATCCTTAGAACCCTGCTCAGAGTCATTGGTCTGGAGCCAAACAACAGGTCTCAATTGTCCTGCAGAAGACTCTCTGCAGTTTGGAGCTTCTCACAACTCCCATCGTGGGAAAACACCCATGGCCTCGTGATGCCCCCCCCCCCATTCATGAAGGGGCCATCAGGGACAGAAACTCCAACCTGAGCGATCGTCTGATCCTCGCGCTGACTTCAGATGCACGAGATCTCGATTCAGGTCTGTAGATTGTGCCTGCCATGGCCTCACCCTTGTGTTCTCAGACTTTTGTCGTCAGAATACTGGCCCACAAGCCCTCCAGTTTGGCAATCCACAACTACAATGCAGCACTCTGCCGACCCTCCAGAAGAAAAACATTGTCCTCTGGGGCTACCCAGTAACCCCAAATGAGGATCAACCTGCACCGAACATGGCTGTACCCCAAATGCATAGGATGACTAGGGCACTAATGTCCTTTCTGACACAGCCTGAGCCTGGAGCCCCTGGACCCTCCCAGACAGCTGGCCGCACACTGAGCACATCCAGCCGCCATGGCCTTAGGTCGTCATCTCTTCACAACCTCGGTTTTCAGGTTTCAGAACCTAGACCTTATCTCCAATCACTGCCCAGGGTTGAAGGTGATGCAGAAATCAGAACTCCTTCCCATGGCAAGAAACCTTGTGGTTGGCATGTTGTCCAACGTTCACTGTAGTTCAAACCAGTTTGGCCCATTTGGCCCCGCCCATGCTCGCGGGCCACATTGGTCACAAACACACATTGTGACTCTCAGGCTGAGCCCAGTCCTCAAGTAAGGCCACTCAGTGGCTGGATGAAGAGATAGCATATTGGGCTTGCCATGCCCCTAGGCCCCAATTTTTAACCATAGTTCGGGTTGTCCCTTCAGTCTTCCCCACGGCTTGGCTTCGGAATTCCTCTTTTGGTGGGACACCTGAGGTAACAAAACTGAAATGAGTCCTCCCATCCCACAGATTGACGAAAAGCAATTGGGAATCGGGCCAAATCCTCAGAGAGGAAGATTCCTCCATGGCCCCTGAGGCCTCCTCGACATTCCACAGCCATCGCTGATACAAAATCCAGAGACAAAAGCCTGAGCAAGCGCCTCAGACTAGCACTTTCTTCATATCCTGAAGAGTTCTTCTCATGGTTTGTAGATCGGGCCTGCCATACCTACGTCCCCAAATCTAAGCTGAGTTTGTGTTTTCAGACTTCTGTCCTCAAAGTTTTGGGGCAACCACCCTGCAGGCTGGGCCCCTGGAGCCACACATTAGGACTGTGCCTACCAATCCATGGGAATTCTGCCCATTCCATTGTCCAAAATAGTACAAATTAGGAGAAACCTCCAAAGTCCCTGAGGCCATCCCAATAGTGTAGTTCGCCCGGAACAAACAAGGGCTGTCTGACACCAGCTGATAATCGCCCTCCACTCATACCATAGATGGATGTCCCCAGAGAAGAAGAATGAACCAGACAGTTCCCTAGGCCATAATAGGATCCATTGCTTTGTGTTACAGGCATGTGTCCTCAAAAGCCTGATTCCAATACGAGCATAGGGGTTTTCCTGAGGCACCCATCAGAACTCATCTCGTCTCCACAAGGAAACCTGTGCATGGGAGCCATGTCCAAAGCTTAGGAGAGTACTTCAGGGTCCCGGTGCCACCGCCCCATTCCAAGGCCCTCATGGACACAAAATCACATTAGGACCCATCCTCAGGAATGTCCATTTCAACTCAGCCACCCCGGTTTCTCCGGCAGAGGCATCAGATCTAAACTGTCTTGTTGCTAGGAGACAATTGGAATTGGAGACGGGCTTCCCAGGCATCCATCCGCGAACGGTGCTCTGGAGTCATTCCATATGGGATGTCCTGGAGCTGTCCAACAGGTCTCAATTGTCCCGCAGAAGTAATCCTTGAAGGGGGCATCCCACAACTCCCAACGTGGGAAAATCTCAATGGCCTCGAGATTCGCCTCTTTTCATGAAGCGGCCGTCATGCTCAGAAACTCCCACCTGAGCCAACGTCTGATCCTCGCCCTGACTTCAGATGCATGAGATATTGGTTCAGATCTGCAGGGGGTACCTGCCGTGCCCTCGCCCTGAAACCCAAGTCTAGCTTGTCTTCTCAGACTTCCGTCCTCACACTCCTGGCCCCGAAGCCCTCAAGTTTGGCAATTCCGGACCCACAATGCAGCACTCTGCCTGCCCTCTAGAAAAAAAATTATTGCCTCATGAGCTGCCCAGGCACCTTAAATGAGGGTAAACCTACACAAAATTCGACTTTAACCAAATTATATAGTCTAACCTGGGCACTAATGCACTGTCGAACACAACCTGAGTCCGGACCTCCTGACCAACAGCCAGAAAGCTGACCGCACACTGAACACATAAAACCCGCCATGGCCTTAGGTCATCATCTCTTCCCTACCTCAGTTTTCAGGCTTCAGAACTGAGACCTTATCTCCAATTACTGTCCAGGGGTGAGTGTGATGCAGAAATCAGAACTCCTCCTTACCCATGGCAAGAATCCTTGTGGTTGGCACGTTCAGTGTAGGAGAAACCAGCATTCACCCTGAGGCCCCGCCCATTCTTGAGTGCGATGAGGGCATACACACGCATTGTGACCCTCAGCATGAGTCCTGTCCTCTAGTAAGTCCTCTCAGTGGTTGAACCATTTGATGTCATAATGGGCTTGACATGTCCCTAGGCCCCAATTTTTAACCAGATTTCTGATAGTCCAGGCGCCCCTCCCCAGGACTCTACTCTGGAATCCATCATTTGGTGGGACACCTGAGGTTAAAAAAGAAAACAACAACAACAACAAAAAAAAAAACGGACTTCTTCCAGCCCACAGAATGACCCCAAACTCTTTGGACGGGTCCAAACCACCAGAGAGTAAGACTCGTCCATTTCCCATGAAGTCACCCAGAAATTCCACGACCATGAGTGACACGATATCCAGAGACAAAAACTTGAGCAGGAGCCTCACACTCGCCCTTCTTCCAAATCCCGAAGAGTTCTCCTCATGGTCTGTAGATCAGTCCTGCCATACCTATGACCGAAACATAAGCCGAGTTTGTGTTTTCAGACAACTGTCCAAACAGCCCTGGCCTACACAACCTACAGGCTCAGGCGCCTGGATCCAAACCTGAGGACTGTTGTTGCCCTCTCCAAGGGAATTGTGTGTGCCTATTCCAATGGCCACAACCCTTCTAATAGGATAAACCTCCAAAGTCCCTGCTCCATCTCAATAGTGGTGGCTTCCCAGGAAAAACAGGGGCATTCTGAGCCCAAGTGAGCACCTACCTGCACTCAGACCCATAGACAGATGTCCCCAGAGGTAAAAAGGAAAGAAAAGGCCCCTAGGCACTAATCAGATCCATTGCTTTGGTTTCCAGGCATCTCTCCTCAGAGGCCTGGATTTCAAAAGCAGCATATAGCTGTTTCTTGACTCACCCATCAGAAAACATCTCATCTACACATGGGAAATTTGCACGTTGGAGCTGTATCAAAGCCTCTGTTTAGGAGAACTCTTTAGGGCTCCAGTGCCACCGCTTCATTCCAAGGTCTCCATAGATACAAAAGTACGTTAGGACCCATCCCCAGGGGTGTCCATTTCAACTCAGCGTTTTCGGTTGCTCCCCACAGATCCAGGAGATCTAACCTGTCTTGTTGCTAGAAGACAATTGGAATGCGAGGTGGGCTACCCAGCCATCCATCCTTAGAACCCTGCTCAGAATCATTGGCCTGAGCCAAGCAACAAGTCTCAATTGTCCTGCAGAAGACTCTCTGCAGTTTGGAGCTTCTCACAACTCCCATAGTGGGAAAACACCCGTGGCCTCGTGATGCCCCCCCCCATTCATGAAGGGGCCATCAGGGACAGAAACTCCAACCTGAGCGATCGTCTGATCATCGCCCTAACTTCAGATGCACGAAATCTCGATTCAGGTCTGTAGATTGTGCCTGCCATAGCCTCACCCAGAAACCTAAGCCGAGCTTGTGTTCTTAGACTTTTGTCGTCAGACTACTGGCCCACAAGCCCTCCAGTTTGGCAATCCAGAACTACAATGCAGCACTCTGCCTGCCCTCCAGAAGAAAAACATTGTCCTCTGGGGCTACCCAGTAACCCCAAATGAGGATCAACCTACACCGACCTTGGCTGTACCCCAAATACATAGGCTGACCATGGCACTAATGCCCTTTCTGACACAGCCTGAGCCTGGACCCCCTGGCCCCTCCCAGACAGCTGGCCACACACTGAGCACATCCAGCCGCCATGGCCTTAGGTCGTCATCTCTACCCAACCTCGGTTTTCAGGTTTCAGAACCTAGACTTATCTCCAATCACTGCCCAAGGTTGAAGGTGATGCAGAAATCAGAACTCCTTCCCCATGGCAAGAAACCTTGTGGTTGTCATGTTGTCCAACGTTCAGTGTCGTGGAAACCAGTGTGGCCCCTGAGGCTCCGCCCATGCTCGCGGGCCACATTGGTCACAAACACACTGTGACCCTCAGGCTGAGCCCAGTCCTCATGTAAGGCCACTCAGTGGCTGGATGAAGAGATAGCAAATTGGGCTTGCCATGCCCCTAGGCCCCAATTTTTAACCATAGTTCGGGTTGTCCTTTCAGTCTTCCCCACGGCTTGGCTTTGGAGTTCCTCCTTTGGTGGGATACCTGAGGTAACAAACCTGAAATGAGTCCTCCCATCCCACAGATTTACGAAAAGCAATTGGGAATCGGGCCTTTCCTCAGAGAGGAAGATTCGTCCATGGCCCATGAGGCCTCCCCGACATTCCACGGCCATCGCTGATACAAAATCCAGAGACATAAGCCTGAGCAAGCGCCTCAGACTCGCACTTTCTTCATATCCTGAAGAGTTCTCATGGTTTGTCGATCAGGCCTGCCATACCTACGTCCCCAAACCTAAGCTGAGTTTGTGTTTTCAGACTTCTGTCCTCAAAGTCTTGGGCCACACACCCTCCAGGCTGGGCGCCTTGAGCCACACATTAGGACTGTGCCTACCAATCCATGGGAATTCTGCCCATTCCATGGTCCAAAAACGTACAAATTAGGAGAAACCTCCAAAGTTCCTGAGGCCATCCCAATAGTTTAGGTCGACCGGAACAAACAAGGGCTGTCTGACACCAGCTGATAATCGACCTCCACTCATACCATAGATGGATGTCCCCAGAGAAGAAGATTGAACCAGAGAGACCCTAGGCCATAATAGGATCCATTGCTTTGGGTTACAGGCATGTGTCCTCAAAAGCCTGATTCCAATACGAGCATAGGGGTTTTCCTGAGACACCCATCAGAACTCATCTCGTCTCCACAAGGAAACCTGTGCATGGGTGCCAGGTCCAAAGCTTAGGAGAGTACTTCAGGGTCCCGGTGCCACCGCCCCATTCCAAGGCCCTCATGGACAGAAAAACACATTAGGACCCATCCTCAGGAAAGTCCATTTCAACTCAGCCACCCCGGTTGCTCCGGCAGAGCCATCAGATCAAAACTGTCTCGTTGCTAGGAGACAATTGGAATGCGAGGCGGGCTTTCCAGGCATCCATCCGCGATCGCTGCTCTAAAGTATATCCATATGGGATGTCCTGGAGCTGTCCAAAAGGTCTCAATTGTCCCGCAGAAGGAATCCTTGAAGGGGGCATCCCACAACTCCCAACGTGGGAAAACCTCAATGGCCTCGAGATTCCGCTCCTTTCATGAAGCGGCCGTCATGCACAGGAACTCCAACCTGAGCCAACGTCTGATCCTCGCCGTGACTTCAGAAGCATGATATATTGGTTCAGATCTGCAGGGCGTACCTGCCGTGCCTTTGCCCTGAAACCCATGTCTAGCTTGTCTTCTCACACTTCCGTCCTCACACTCCTGGCCCCGAATTCCTAAAATTTGGCAATTCCGGACCCACAATGCAGCACTCTGCCGGCCCTCTAGAAAAAAAAAAAAATATATTGCCTCATGAGCTACCCAGGCACCTTAAATGAAGATAAACCTACACAGCACTCGACCTTACCCAAATTATATAGTCTAACCTGGGCACTAATGCACTGTCGAACACAACCTGAGCTCGGAATTCCTGACCAACACCCAGAAAGCTGACCGCACACTGAGCACATAAAACCCGCCATGGCCTTAGGTCATCATCTCTTCCCTACCTCAGTTTTCAGGCTTCAGAACCGAGACCTTATCTCCAATCACTGCCCAGGGGTGAATGTGATGCAGAAATCAGTACTCCTCCTTACCCATGGCAAGAACCCTTGTGGTTGGCACGTTGTCCAACATTCAGTGTAGGAGAAACCAGCATTCACGCTGAGGCCCTGCCCATTCTTGAGTGAGACGAGGGCATACACATGCATTGTGACCCTCAGCATGAGTCCTGTCCTCTAGTAAGTCCTCTCAGTGGCTGGTTCATTAAAGTCATAATGGGCTTGACATGTCCCTAGGCCCCAATTTTTAACCAGATTTCTGATTGTCCAGTCGCCCCTCCCCAGGGCTCTACTCCGGAATCCCTCATTTAGTGGAACACCTGAGGTTAAAAAAGAAAACAACAACAACAACAACAACAACAAAACGGACTTCTTCCAGCCCACAGAATGACCCCAAACTCTTTGGACGGGGCCAAACCACCAGAGAGTAAGACTCGTCCATTTCCCATGAAGTCACCCAGAAATTCCACGACCATGAGTGACACGATATCCAGAGACAAAAACTTGAGCAGGAGCCTCACACTCGCCCTTCTATCAAATCCAGAAGAGTTCTCCTCATGGTCTGTAGATCAGTCCTGCCATACCTATGACCCGAAACATAAGCCGAGTTTGTGTTTTCAGACAACTGTCCAAACAGCCCTGGCCTACACAACCTACAGGCTCAGGCCCCTGGAGCCAAACCTGAGGACTGTACTTGCCCTCTCCAAGGGAATTGTGTGTGCCCATTCCAATGGCCACAACCCTTCAAATAGGATAAACCTCCAAAGTCCCTGATCCATCTCAAAATTGGTTGCTTCCCAGGAAAAACAGGGGCAATCTGAGCCCAAATGAGCACCTACGTGCACTCAGACCCATAGACAGATGTCCCCAGAGGTAAAAAGGAAAGAACAGACCCCTAGGCACTAATCAGATCCATTGCTTTGTTTTCCGGCATCTCTCCTCAGAGGCCTGGATTTCAAAAGCAGCATATAGCTCTTTCTTGATTCACCCATCAGAAAACATCTCATCTACACATGGGAAACTTGCACGTTGGAGCTGTGTCAAAGCCTCTGTTTAGGAGAACCATTTAGGGCACCAGTGCCACCGCTTCATTCCAAGGTCTCCATAGACTTAAAAGTACATTAGGACCCATCCTTTGGGGTGTCCATTTCAACTCAGCGTCCTCGGTTGCTCCCCACAGATCCAGGAGATCTAAACTGTCTTGTTGCTAGGAGACAATTGGAATGCGAGGTGGGCTACGCAGCCATCCATCCTTAGAACCCTGCTCAGAATCATTGGCCTGGAGCCAAGCAACAGGTCTCAATTGACCTGCAGAAGACTCTCTTCTGTTTGGAGCTTCTCATAACTCCCATCGTGGGAAAACCCCCATGGCCTCGTGATACCCCCCCCCATTCATGAAGGGGCCATCAGGGACAGAAACTCCAACCTGAGCGATCGTCTGATCCTCGCCCTGACTTCAGATGCACGAGATCTCTATTCAGGTCTGTAGATTGTGCCTGCCATGGCCTCACCCAGAAACCTAAGCCTAGCTTGTGTTCTCAGACTTTTGTCGTCAGACTACTGGCCCACAAGCCCTCCAGTTTGGCAATCCAGAACTACAATGCAGCACTCTGCCGGCCCTCCAGTAGAAAAACATTGTCCTATGGGGCTACCCAGTAACCCCAAATGAGGATCAACCTGCACCGACCTTGGATGTACCCAAATACATAGGCTGACCAGGGCACTAATGCCCTTTCTGACACAGCCTGAGCCTGGACTCCCTGGCCCGTCCCAGACAGCTGGCCGCACACTGAGCACATCGAGCCTCCGTGGCCTTAGGTCGTCATCTCTTCCCAACCTCGGTTTCCAGGTTTCAGAACCTAGACCTTATCTCCAATAACTGCCCAAGGTTGAAGGTGATGCAGAAATCAGAACTCCTTCCCCATGGCAAGAAACCTTGTGGTTGGCATGTTGTCTAACGTTCAGTGTGGTTGAAACCAGTGTGGCCCATGAGGCCCCGCCCATGCTTGCAGGCCACATTGGTCACAAACACACATTGTGACCCTCAGGCTGAGCCCAGTCCTCAAGTAAGGCCACTCAATGGCTGGATGAAGAGATAGCTATTGGGCTTGCCATGCCCCTAGGCCCCAACTTTTAACCATATTTCGGGATGTCCCTTCAGTATTCCCCACGGCTTGGATTTGGAATTCCTCTTTTGGTGGGACACCTGAGGTAACAAACCTGAAAGGAGACCTCCCATCCCACAGAATGACGAAAAGCAATTGGGAATCGGGCCAATCCTCAGAGAGGAAGATTCGTCCATGGCCCATGAGGCCTGCCCGACATTCCACGGCCATCGCTGATACAAAATCCAGAGACAAAAGCCTGAGCAAGCGCCTCAGACTCGCACTTTCTTCATATCCTGAAGAGTTCTTCTCATGGTTTGTCGATCGGGCCTGCCATAACTATGTCCCCAAACCTAAGCTGAGTTTGTGTTTTCAGACTTCTGTCCTCAAAGTCTTGGTCCACACACCCTCCAGGCTGGGCGCCTGAAGCCACACATTAGGACTGTGCCTACCAATCCATGGGAATTCTGCCCATTCCATGGTCCAAAATCGTACAAATTAGGAGAAAACTCAAACGACCCTGAGGCCATCCCAATAGTGTGGGTCGCCCGGAACAAACAAGGGGTGTCTGACACCAGCTGATAATCGACCTCCACTCATACCATAGATGGATGTACCCAGAAAAGTGGATTGAACCAGACAGGACCCAAGGCCATAATAGGATCCATTGCTTTGGGTTACAGGCAGGTGTCCTCAAAAGCCTGATTCCAATACGAGCATAGGGGTTTTCCTGAGGCACCCATCAGAACTCATCTCGTCTCCACAAGGAAACCTGTGCATGGGAGCCATGTCCAAAGCTTAGGAGAGTACTTCAGGGTCCCGATGCCCCCGCCCCATTCCAAGGCCCTCATGGACACAAAAACACATTAGGACCCATCCTCAGGAAATTCCATTTCAACTCAGCCACCCCGGTTGCTCCGGCAGAGGCATCAGATCTAAACTGTCTTGTTGCTAGGAGACAATTGGAATGCGAGGCGGGCTTCCCAGGCATCCATCCGAGAACGGTGCTCTGGAGTCATTCCATATGGGATGTCCTGGAGCTGTCCAACAGGTCTCAATTGTCCCGCAGAAGGAATCCTTGAAGGGGGCATCCCACAACTCCCAACGTGGGAAAACCTCAATGGCCTCGAGATTCCGCTCCCTTCATGAAGCGGCCGTCATGCTCAGAAACTCCCACCTGAGCCAACGTCTGATCCTCGCCCTGACTTCAGATGCATGAGATATTGGTTCAGATCTGCAGGGGGTACCTGCCGTGCCCTCGCCCTGAAACCCAAGTCTAGCTTGTCTTCTCAGACTTCCGTCCTCACACTCCTGGCCCCAAAGCCCTCAAGTTTGGCAATTCCGGACCCACAATGCAGCACTCTGCCTGCCCTCTAGAAAAAAAATTATTGCCTCATGAGCTGCCCAGGCACCTTAAATGAGGGTAAACCTACACAGCTCTCGACTTTACCCAAATTATATAGTCTAACCTGGGCACTAATGCACTGTCGAACACAACCTGAGCCCGGAACTCCTGACCAACACCCAGAACGCTGACCGCACACTGAGCACATAAAACCCGCCATGGCCTTAGGTCATCATCTCTTCCCTACCTCAGTTTTCAGGCTTCAGAACCGAGACCTTATCTCCAATCACTGCCCAGGGGTGAGTCTGATGCAGAAATCAGTACTCCTCCTTACCCATGGCAAGAACCCTTGTGGTTGGCACGTTGTCCAACGATCAGTGTAGGAGAAACCCTGAGGCCCCGCCCATTCTTGAGTGCGAGGAGGGCATACACACGCATTGAGACCCTCAGCATGAGTCCTGTCCTTTAGTAAGTCCTCTCAGTGGCTGGACCTTTAGATGTCATAATGGGCTTGTAATGTCACTCGGGCCCAATTTTTAACCAGATTTCTGACTGTCCAGTCGCCCCTCCCCAGGTCTCTACTCCGGAATCCCTCATTTGGTGGGACACCTGAGGTTAAAAAAGAAAACAACAACAACAACAACAACAAAATAAAACGGACTTCTTCCAGCCCACAGAATGAACCCAAACTCTTTGGACGAGGCCAAACCACCAGAGAGTAAAACTCGTCCATTTTCCATGAAGTCACCCAGAAATTCCACGACCATGAGTGACACGATATCCCGAGACAAAAACTTGAGCAGGAGCCTCACACTCGCCCTTCTTTCAACCCGAAGAGTTCTCCTCATGGTCTGTAGATCAGTTCTGCCATACCTATGACCCGAAAAATAAGCCGAGTTTGTGTTTTCAGACAACTGTCCAAACAGCCCTGGCCTACACAACCTACAGGCTCGCGCCCCTGGAGCCAAACCTGAGGACTGTACTTGCCCTCTCCAAGGGAATTGTGTGTGCCCATTCCAATGGCCACAACCCTTCTAATAGGATAAACCTCCAAAGTCCCTGATCCATCTCAAGAGTGGTGGCTTCCCAGGAAAAACAGGGGCAATCTGAGCCCAAATGAGCCCCTACCTGCACTCAGACCCATAGAGAGATGTCCTCAGAGGTAAAAAGGAAAGAACAGGCCCCTAGGCACTAATCAGATCCATTGCTTTGCTTTCCAGGCATCTCTCCTCAGAGGCCTGGATTTCAAAAGCAGCATATAGCTGTTTCTTGATTCACCCATCAGAAAACATCTCATCTACACATGGGAAACTTGCACGTTGGAGCTGTGTCAAAGCCTCTGTTTAGGAGAACCCTTTAGGGCCCAAGTGCCACCGCTTCATTCCAAGGTCTCCATAGACACAAAAGCACATTCGAAACCATCCCCAGGGGTGTGCATTTCAACTCAGCATCCTCGGTAGCTCCCCACAGATCCAGGAGATCTAACCTGTCTTGTTGCTAGGAGACAATTGGAATGCGAGGTGGGCTACCCAGCCATCCATCCTTAGAACCCTGCTCAGAATCATTGGCCTGGAGCCAAACAACAGGTCTCAATTGTCCTGCCAAAGACTCTCTGCAGTTTGGAGCTTCTCACAACTCCCATCATGGGAAAACCCCCATGGCCTCGTGATGCCCCCCCCATTCATGAAGGGGCCATCAGGGACAGGAACTCCAACCTGAGCGATCGTTTGATCCTCGCCCTGACTTCAGATGCACGAGATCTCGATTCAGGTCTGTAGATTGTGCCTGCCATGGCCTCACCCAGAAACCTAAGCCTAGCTTGTGTTCTCAGACTTTTGTCGTCAGACTACTGGCCCACAAGGCCTCCAGTTTGGCAATCCAGAAGTACAATGCAGCACTCTGCCTGCCCTCCAGATAAAAAACATTGTCCTCTGGGGCTAACCAGTAACCCCAAATGAGGATCAACCTGCACCGACCTGGGCTGTACCCCAAATACATAGGCTGACCAGGGCACTAATGCCCTTTCTGACACAGCCTGAGCCTGGACCCCCTGGCCCCTCCAAGAGAGCTGGACGCACACTGAGCACATCAAGCCGCCATGGCCTTAGGTCGTCATCGATTCCCAACCTCGGTTTTCAGGTACAGAACTTAGACCTTATCTCCAATCACTGTCCATGTTGAAGGTGATGCAGAAATCAGAACTCCTTCCCCATGGCAAAAAACCTTGTGGTTGGCATGTTGTCCAACGTTCAGTGTCGTTGAAACCAGTGGCCCATGAGGCCCCGCCCATGCTCGCGGGCCACATTGGTCACAAACACATTGTGATGCTCAGGCTGAGCCCAGTCCTCAAGTAAGGCCACTCAGTGGCTGGATGAAGAGATAGCATATGGGCTTGCCATGCCCCTAGGCCCCAATTTTTAACCATATTTCGGATTGTCCCTTCAGTCTTCCCCACGGCTTTGCTTTGGAATTCCTCTTTTGGTGGGACACCTGAGGTAACAAAACTGAAATGAGTCCTCCCATCCCACAGATTGACGAAAAGCAATTGGGAATCGGGCCAAATCCTCAGAGAGGAAGATTCGTCCATGGCCCATGAGGCCTCCCCGACATTCCACGGCCATCACTGATACAAAATCCAGAGACAAAAGCCTGAGCAATCGCCACAGACTCGCACTTTCTTCATATCCTGTAGAGTTCTTCTCATGGTTTGTAGATCGGGCCTGCCATACCTACGTCGCAAACCTAAGCTGAGTTTGTGTTTTCAGACTTCTGTCCTCAACGTCTTGGGCCACACACCCTCCAGGCTGGGCCCCTGTAGCCACACATTAGGACTGTGCCTACCAATCCATGGTTATTCTGCCCATTCCATGGTCCAAAATCGTACAAATTAGGAGAAACCTCCAACGACCCTTAGGCCATCCCAATAGTGTGGGTCACCCGGAACAAACAAGGGGTGTCTGACACCAGCTGATAATCGACCTCCACTCATACCATTGATGGATGTCCCCAGAGAAGAAGATTGAACCAGACAGGATCCTAGGCCATAATAAGATCCATTGCTATGGGTTACAGGCATGTGTCCTCAAAAGCCTGATTCCAATACGAGCATAGGGGTTTTCCTGAGGCACCCATCAGAACTCATCTCGTCTCCACAAGGAAACCTGTGCATGGGAGCCATGTCCAAAGCTTAGGAAAGTACTTCAGGTTGCCGGTGCCACCGCCCCATTCCAAGGCCCTCATAGACACAAAAACACATTAGGGCACATCCTCAGGAAAGTCCATTTCAACTCAGCCACCGAGGTTGCTCCAGCAGAGCCATCAGATCTAAACTGTCTTGTTGCTAGGAGACAATTGGAATGCGAGGCGGGCTTCCCAGGCATCCATCCGCGAACGGTGCTCTGGAGTCATTCCGTATGGGATGTCCTGGAGCTGTCCAAGAGGTCTCAATTGTCCCGCAGAAGGAATCCTTGAAGGGGGCATCCCACAACTCCCAACGTGGGAAAACCTCAATGGCCTCGAGATTCCGCTCTCTTCATGAAGCGGCCGTCATGCAGAGAAACTCCAACCTTTGCCAATGTCTGATCCTTGCCCTGACTTCAGATGCATGAGATATTGGTTCAGATCTGCAGAGGGTACCTGCCGTGCCCTCGCCCTGAAACCCAAGTCTGGCTTGTCTTCTCAGACTTCCGTCCTCACACTCCTGGCCCCGAAGCCCTCAAGTTTGGCAATTCCGGACCCACAATGCAGCACACTGCCTGCCCTATAGAAAAAAAAATTATTGCCTCATGAGCTGCCCAGGCACCATAAATGAGGATCAACCTACACAGCACTCGACTTTACCCAAATTATATAGTCTAACCTGGGCACTAATGCACTGTCGAACACAACCTGAGCCCAGACCTCCTGACCAACACCCAGAAAGGTGACCGCACACTGAGCACATAAAACCCTCCATGGCCTTAGGTCATCACCTCTTCCCTACCTCAGGTTTCAGGCTACAGAACCGAGACCTTATCTCCAATCACTGCCCAGGGGTGAGTGTGATGCAGAAATCAGAACTTCACCTTACCCATGGCAAGAACCCTTGTGGTTGGCATGTTGTCCAAAGTTCAGTGTAGGAGAAACCAGCATTCACCCTGAGGCCCAGCCCATTCTTGAGTGCGACGAGGGCATACACACGCATTGTGACCCTCAGCATGATTCCTGTCCTCTAGTAAGTCCTCTCAGTGGCTGGACCATTAGGTGTCATAATGGGCTTGACATGTCCCTAGGCCCCAATTTTTAATCAGATTTCTGATTGTCCAGTCGCCCCTCCCCAGGGTTCTACTCTGGAATCCCTCATTTGTTGGGACACCTGAGGTTAAAAAAAAGAAAAAAAAGAGAGAGGGAGAGAGACAAGAATGAAAGGTGAGATAAAAGAGAAGGTTCAGCCCAAATGGGTTCCAAGGTAAGATTTATGAAGTTTACAAACAAAAACAGACAAACAAAAAGACTGATAAAAGTATATGAGAAGAGAAAATTATATATATATATACATATATATATATATATATATATATGTATATATATATATATATTTGCATATATAAATGCAAATAAAGGAATAACCTCATCAGAAAGAACCCCGAGTGTAAGATTTATATACTATTAGGACAAACACAAAAACACAGAAATAGGGGCGCCTGGGTGGCTCAGTGGGTTAAGCCGCTGCCTTCGGTTCAGGTCATGATCTCAGGGTCCTGGGATCAAGTCCCACATTGGGCTCTCTGCTCAGCAGGGAGCCTGCTTCCTCTCTCTCTCTCTCTCTCTGCCTGCCTCTCTGCCTACTTGTGATCTCTCTGTCAAATATATAAATAAAAAACAACACAGAAATACTGGTGGAAGAAAAAGATTGTAGAGTGGTTGTAAATTCTCAGTGTGGGTGAGGAAGGTTTTTTGTTTTTTGTTTTTTTGTTTTTTTTTTCCGGATGTATCTTGATGTATTTGTTAAAGACTCCACTTTCCTAAGATAAATGGGGATTAGGAATTGTTTTACCTATAGGGGTGGCTTTGATTGGGAAAAGGGGATTACCTTGAAGTTTAATTCTATATGAATATTAGAAAATAAAAATTAAAAAAAGGAATAAACTAGACTAAACTAAACTAAAATTTAAAAAAATAAATTTAAAAAACAGAAATGCAAAAGGAAAACACAGGTGTATGTATCAAAAAGTTCAGGTTAGAAGGTTATTATGGAATTTGATGTACTGGACATCTCACTGTGACGGTAAATAGGTTAAAAAATTTTCTATATAATAATAAAAAATTATCTTTAATAAAATGAGCCAGGATAGTGGGAACAAATTAATAATAAAAATTGTCCTATGAAGTAGTGGTGGTTGATCTCTTGTTGTCTTTTTTTTTTTTTTTTCCTTTCCCGGTTGGTTTTCTGGGGGAGGGGCCTGCCACGTGGGATTTCAGTCAATGATGTTCTCTGAGTTAAGTCCTCCCACCCCCCTCAAGGGGGTGTGCTCTTAGGAAACTGTTTTTTTCAGGCTTTTGTTCTCTGGAGGTTTTTATATTTGTTCACTTTTGTTTTTCTCTTGCCTTGAGGGCTTTTGATGGTTTTTGTAGGTTTAGAGGAAAGCAAACTGTACCCTGTCCTTCGTCTCAGAGAGAAGCCTCAATCTGTCCGAAGAGCCCAAATAAAATCCCCCTTCAACACTGGCAGAGCAGGTTCCCAGTCGCGGTCCCTGGGGACTCAAGATTTTTTGCTTGTACCAAAACCACAGCAGTGGCCGCTGTCTGGGCAGCTCCAGACTGCCAGAGAAGTTCCAAGCAGCAATCGCAAACTGAGATTTTCCCCCTGGCACAAGCTGGGAGTGCCTGGTATTTCCAGGTCCGAGAGCACCAGGCTGGTGCCTGTGCCACCTCTCTCTCTGGAGGGCGCAGGGCATGACTCGGACTCTGATGGCATGGCAGGGCACTTGCATGGGGACTGCAAAAAAGCTGTGCTTCTGTTGGCTGGCGAGGCTCCCAGCCCCTCATGGGAGCTGGGAGCCACACGCTCTCAGGCGAGCTTGCTGGTGGTTCAGGGACCAAGACCTGGTTTCTCTGCCGCACTCTTTCTGGCTCTGCACCAGGGGTGGTTGTCCTGGGTCTGGGGACTTAAGCCCCTGACCCTAACACCCCGATTCCTGCAATTTCTTCCCAGTGATCCCTTGCTCTTCTTGAGTGCTTTCTACCATACTTCTGAGATAATGCTGGTCCCCAGACGCAGGGCACTCTCGTATTGGGATATTACTTTCCAGTGGGTCACCTCTGGTAGCACCCTCCCACTTTTGTTTATCTTCCGATATCAGTCCGACTTTCCCACTCTGCTTTACCTGCCCACTGGCGTTTTCTGCTCTGGTAGAGATCCAGATGTGTATAATTCGGGTCTCAGGCTGATTTTGTCGGTGAGTGGAGTTCAATAGAAGTAGGGTTCAGGTTGAAAGGGAGCCTCCTCCTACTTCTCCGCCATCTTGTCTCCAGTATAACATTTTAACAATGTTTTTTTTTAATTAAATTAATTTCTTTATTTTCAGAAAAACAGTATTCATTATTTTTTTCACCAACCCAGTGCTCCATGCAATCTGTGCCCTCTATAATACCCACCACCTGGTACCCCAAGATCCCACCCCCCCGCCACTTCAAACCCCTAGGTTGTTTTTCAGAGTCCATAGTCTCTCATGATTCACCTCCCCTTCCAATTCCCCCAAACTCCCTTCTCCTCTCTAAGACCCCTTTTTCTCCATGATATTTGTTATGCTCCACAAATAAGTGAAACCATATGATAATTGATTCTCTCTGCCTTTCTTCATTCAGCAAAATCTCTTCCAGTCCCGTCCATGCTGCTACAAAAGTTGGGTATTCATCCTTTCTGATGGAGGCATAATACTCCATAGTGTATATGGACCACATCTTCCTTATCCATTCGTCCGTTGAAGGGCATCTTGGTTCTTTCATAGTTTGGCGACCATGGCCATTGCTGCTATAAACATTAGGGTACAGATGGCCCTTCTTTTCACGACATCTGTATCTTTGGGGTAAATACCCAGGAGTGCAATTGCAGGGTCATAGGGAAGTTCTGTTTTTAATTTCTTGAGGAATCTCCACACTGTTCTCCAAAGAGGCTGCACCAACTTGCAATCCCACCAACAGTGTAAAAGGGTTCCCCTTTCTCCACATCCTCTCCAACACATGTTGTTTCTTGTTTTGTTAACTTTGGCAATTCTAACTGGTGTAAGGTGATATCTCACTGTGGTTTTATTTTGAATCACCCTGAGGGCTAGTGATGTTGTACATTTTTTCATGTGTCTGATTGCCATTTGTATGTCTTCATTAGAGAATTGTCTGTTCATATCTTCTGCCCATTTTTTGATATGTTTGCCTATTTCCTATGTGTTGAGTTTGAGGAGTTCATTATAGATCCTGGATATCAACCTTTTGTCTGTACTGTTATTTGCAAATATCTTATCACATTCCATGGGTTGCATCTTTGTTTTTTTGACTTTTTCCTTTGCTGTGCAGAGGCTTTTGATTTTGATGAAGTCCCAAGAGTTTATTTTGGCTTTTGTTTCCTTTGCCTTTGGAGACATATCTTGAAATAAGTTGCTGTGGCTGATATAGAAGAGATTACTGCCAATGTTCTCCTCTAGGGTTCTGATGGATTCCTGTCTTACATTGAGGTCTTTTATCCATTTTACCAATGTTTATTCTTCTGATCCTTGAGCATGGAATGGTCTTCTGTCTTTTTTGTTTTCTTCAATTTTTTTCATGAGTGTTCTGTAGTTCCTCAAGAAAAATCCTTTACTTCTTTGGTATGGTTTATTCCCAGGTATCTTATGGTTTCAGTGCTGTAGTAAATGGAATTGATTCTCTAATGTCCCTTTCTGTATTTTCATTGATAATGTAGAAGAAGGCCACTGATTTCTGTACAATGATTTTGTATCCTGCCACATTATTGAGTTGCTGTATGAGTTCTGGTAGTTTGGAGGTGGGGTGTTTTGAGTTTTCCATATAAATTATGTCATCTGTGAGGAGAGAGTGTTTGACTTCTTCATTACCAATTTGGATACCTTTTATTTCTCATTGTTGTCTGATTGCTGTTGCTAGGATTTCAAATAGTTTGTAGAACAAGAGTGGTGAGAGTGGGCATCCTTGTCATGTTCCTGATCTCAAAGGGAAGCCTGTCAGCTATTACCCATTGAGGATAATATTCACTGTGGGTTTTTCATAGACATTTTATGAAGTTGACTAATGTTCCCTCTATCCCTATAATTTGAAGCATTTTAATCAGGACCGGATGCTGGATTTTGTATAATGCTTTTTTCTTCTTCAATGGAGAGGACCATGTGGTTCTCCTCTCCATGCTTCATAATTTGTTCTATGACATTGATTGATTTGTGAATGCTGAACCATCCTTGCAACCCAGGGATAGATCCCACCTGGTCATGGTGGATCATCTTTTGAATGTACTGTTGGATCCTGTGAGCTAGGATCTTGTTGAGAATCTTAGTATCCATATTCATCAGTGATATTGGTCTGAAATTTTCCTTTTGGTGAGGTCTTTGCCTGGTTTGTGGAGCAGGGTAATGCTGCCTTCATAAAAAGGGTCTGGAAGTTTTCTTTCTGCTTAATTTTTGGAACGAGCTTCAGGAGAAGACATGTTATTTCTTCTATTAAAGTCTGGTAGATTTCTCCTGTGAATCCATCAAGTCCTGGGCTCTTGTGTATTGGGAGGTTTTTGAACACTGCTTCAATCTTGTTACTGGGTAAAAGTCTATTTATGTTGTGAATTTCTTCCCGGTTCAATTTTGGGATTATACTTTTCTAAAAATGCATCTATTTCACAAAGTTTGCTTAGCATATTGTCATACAACTGTTTAATTTTTTAAATTATTTTCAGTGTAACCATATTCAATGTTTTAGTACAACTCCCAGTGTTCCATGCACTCCATACCATCTCTAAAAAGCACCACTTGGTTCCCCCAAACTCCCACCCAACCCATGCAAAGACCTCAGATTCTTTTACAGAGTCCATAGTCTCTCATGGTTCACCTCCGCTTCCAGTTTCCCTCAACTCCCTTCTCCTCTCCATCTCCCCTTGTCCTCCATGGTATTGTTTATGCTCCACACTTAAGTAAAACAATATGATAACTGACTCTGTCTGCTTATCTTATTCCACTAAGCATAATCTCTTCCAGTCCTGTCCATGTTGCTGCAAAATTTGGGTATTCAACCTTTCTGATGGAGGCATAATACTCCATTGTGTATATGGACTACATCTTCCTTATCCATTCATCTTTTGAAGTTCATCTTCGTTTTTTCCACAGTTTGTTGACCATGGCCATTGCTGCTATAAACATTGGGGTACAGATGACCCTTCGTTTCACTCCATCTGTATCTTTGGGGTAAATACCCAGTAGTGCAATTGCAGGGTCATAGGATAGCTCTGTTTTTAATTTCTTGAGGAATCTCCACACTGTTTTCCAAAGTAGCTGCACCAACTTGCATCCCCACCAACAGTGTAAGAGGGTTTCCCTTTCTCCACATCCTCTCCAACACATGTTGTTTCCTGTCTTGCTTATTTTGGCTGTTCTAACTGGTGTAAGGTGGTATCTCAATGCGGTTTTAATGTGCATCAGTCTGATGGCTAATGATGATGAACCTTTTTTTTTTCATGTGTCTGATAGCCATTTGTATGTCTTCATTGGAGAAGTGTCTCTTCATATCTTCTGCCCATTTTTAAAATATGATTGTCTGTTTTGTGTGTGTTGAGTTTGAGGAGTTCTTTATAGGTCCTGGATATCAACCATTTGTCTGTCCTGTCATTTGCAAGTATCTTCTCGCAATCCTTGGGTTGCTCTTTGTTTTGTTGACTGTTTCCTTTGCTATGCAGAAGGTTTAGATTTTGACGAAGTCCCAGAAGTTTATTTTGGCTTTTGTTTCCTTTCCCTTTGGAGACATATCTTGAAAGAAGTTGCTGTGGCTGACATCGAAGAGATTACTGCTTATATTCTCCTCTATGATTCTGATGGATTTTGTCTCACATTGAGGTCTTTTATCCATTTTGAGTTTATCTTTGTGTGCGGTGTAAGACAATGGTCCAGTTTCATTCTTCTACGTATAGTTGCCCAGTTTTCTCTGCACCATTTATGGAAGAGACTGTCTTTTTTCCACTGTATATTTTTTCCTGTTTTGTCTAAGATTATTTGACCATAGAGTTGAGGGTCCATATCAGGGCTCTCTACTCTGTTCCACTGGTCTATATGTCTATTTTTTTGCCAGTACCATGCTGTCTTGGTTATCATAGCTTTGTAGTAAAGCTTAAAGTCCGGAATTGTGATGCCCCCATTTGCTTTTTTTTTTCTTTTCCAATTGATTTATTTTCAGAAAAAAAGTACTTATTATTTTTTCACCACACCCAGTGCTCCATGCAATTTGTGCTCTCTATAATGCCCACCACCTGGTACCAACCTCCCACACCCCCGCCACTTCAAAACCCTAAGATTGTTTTTCAGAGTCCATAGTCTCTCATGGTTCACCTCCCCTTCCAATTTCCCCAAACTCCCTTTTCCTCTCTAACTCCCCTTGTCCTCCATGCTATTTGTTATGCTCCATACATAAGTGGAACCTTATGATAATTGATTCTCTCTGCTTGACTTATTTAACTTATTTCACTCAGCAGAATCTTTTCCAGTCCCATTCATGTAGCTACATATGTTAGGTATTCATCCTTTCTGATGGAGGCCTAATACTCTGTAGTGTATATGGACCACATATTCCTTATCCAATCATCCATTGAAGGGCATCTTGGTTCTATCCACTCTTTGACGACCATGGACATTGCTTCTATAAATTTGGGGGTAGAGATGGCCCTTCTTTTCACTCCATCTGTTTCTTTGGGGGTAAATACCCAGTAGTGCAATTGCAGGGTCTTAGGGAAGTTCTATTTTTAATTTCTTGAGTAATGTCCACACTGTTCTCCAGAGTGGCTGCACCGACTTGCTTTCCCACCATCAGTGTAAGAGGGTTCCCCTTTCTCTACATCCTCTCCAACACATGTTGATTCCTATCTTTCTAAGGCCATTCTAACTGGTGTAAGGTGATATCTCAATGTGGTTTTAGTTTGCATCTCCCTGATGGCTAGTGATGACAAACATTTTTTAATGTGTCTGATAGCCATTTGTATGTCTTCATTGGAGAAATGTCTCTTTGTATCTTCTGCCCATTTTTTAATAGGATTATCTGTGTTGTGTGTGTTGAGTTTCAGGAATTCTTTATAGATCCTGGATAAAAGGTTTTGTCAGTACTGTCATTTGCAAATATCTACTCGAATTCCGTGGGTTGCCTCATTGTTTTGTTGACTGTTTCCTTTGCTGTGTAGAAGCTTTTGATCTTTATGAAGTCCCAAACGTTCATCTTCACATTTTTTTCCTTTGCCTTTGGAGACACATTTTGAAAGAAGTTGCTATGGCCAATGTTGAAGAGGTTTCTGCCTATTTTATCCTCCAAGATTCTGATGGATTCCTGCCTCAGGTTGAGGTCTTTTATCCATTTCGAGTTTCTCTTTGTGTATGGTGTCAGAGAATGGTCTAGTTTCATTCATCTACACAAAGCTGTCCCAATTTTCTCAGCAGCATTTATTGAAAAGACGTTTTTTTTTCCTTTGTATATTTTTTCCTGCTTTCTTGAAAATTATTTGACTATAGATTGATGGTCCATATCTGAGCTCTCTACTCTGTTACACTGGTCTAATGGCCTGTTTTTATGCCAGTCCCCTGCTGTCTTGGTGGTCACAGCTTTGTAGTAACCCTTGAAACCAGGCAACAGGGTGCACCCAGTTTTGTTCTTTCCTTTTTGCCATTTCCTTAGCAATACGGGATCTCCTCTGATTCCACACCAATTTTAGGCTTCTGTTTGCTCCAGCTCTTTGAAAAATACCGGAGGAATTTTGATCAGAATGGCATTAAAAGGATAGATTTCTCTAGGTTGTATAGACTTTTAAAGACTGTTTATTCTTCTGATCCACGAGTATGGAATGGTCTTCCATCTTTATGGTTTTCTTCCATTTATTTCATGAGTGTTCTGTAGTTCCCTGAGTATAGATTGCTTATCACTTTGGTTTGGATTATTCCCAGGTATCTTATGGTTTTGGAGCTGTAGTAAATGGAATTGATTCTCTAATTTCCCTTTCTGTATTTTCATTGTTAAAGGATAAGAAAACCACTGATTTTTGTACAAAGATTTTGTATCCTCCCACATTATTGAAGTGCTGTATGCGTTCTAGTAGTTTTGGGGTGGATTCTTTTGGGTTTTCCATATAAAGTATGTCATCTGTGAAGAGAGAGTTTGACTTCTTCATTGCCAATTTGGATACATTTTATTTCTCCTTGTTGTCTGATTGCTGTTGCTAGGACTTCAAATACTATGTTGAATAAGAGTGGAGAGAGTGGGCAACCCTGTCATGATATCCCATGGACCCATGAGATCACACCTGTATTCCGAGGCCATCCTGGACACACAATTCAGATAGAAAAGCCTGTGCTACCGCCTTTGAGTCACCCTAATAACAATTCCTCACAAGCTGCCCTCAAGGTCTATGCATTGGGCCTGTGATCACCGTGCCACTAACCCTAACCGGAATTTGTGTTTGAAGACTTCATTCCCAAAACCATGGCTCACCTGCCCTCCAGGATGGTGTCTCTGGAGCCACACCAGAGGACTGTGCCTGCCATCCCCATGGAAGCTCTGACGGTCACAATTGCCCAACCCCTCCAGATTAGGAGAAACCTGTAAGGCCCCTGAGCCAATCAGCATATTGGTGAACCCTCTGAATGCAATGCCCAGTCTGATACACCCTCATCACCTACATCCAGGCAGGAAGCCATGTCAATGGTCCTGAGTCAGAAGTTTTACACTGACATGTCCCTAGGACCTCATTGGAACCCTAGATGAGGTTTTCAGGCACCTGTCCTCAGTGACCTGTTCTGGAATACCAACCTATGATAAAACATGTCATCCCTGAGCCCCACAAAAGAACATCTAGTGTCCCCAGAAGAAAGACTTGCTCTTGGACCTGTGTCAAACTGTCAGGGTAGATGAACTCTGCATGGCCCCTTAGCCACCAGCACATTCTAAGATCTCCCTGGTAACAAACCAGCATTGTGCCCAATTTACATGAGACTCCATGTCAACTCAAGGCCTTGGAACTACACCCCATAGCCACCACAACAAACCTGCCATGTTCCTCAGCTGCAATGGTCAATGCAGGTGTGCTTTCCAGGAATCCATGAGGGAGTGCTCTGCTACACAAAGTTCCCTCATGGGGGACCCTGGAGAAAAAAAAAACAGACTCCCCCTGTCTGGTAGAAGGAAACCTTGCTGTTTGGATCATCTCAGAAGCCCTAGCGTGGTAAATCCTCCATTGCCTCTTGACGCCACCCCTCCATTTGTTGGTCATCATAGACAAAAACTCCAGTGTGAGCAAACATCTGACATCCGCCCTTACTCAGGTGTTGGATATCTCCAATCAGCCACTGCACATTGGAACTGTTTTTCGCTTGGCACTGAATTTAACATTAGCGTGTGTTTACCATTCCATCCTCATGCTCCTGGTCCACAAACACTCTTGATAGGAAATTCTGTAGCCACAACGCAGCATTCTGCCTGCCACAAGAAAGAAGAATAGCCTGGTAAGTCTGCCCAGTAACCCCACATGAGGATCCACCTGCAGGGCCCTTGACGACACCCTAATGTCATAGGCCACCATGGGAACTAAGGCTCTGTCTGACACAGCCTGCACCACGATCTTTAGTCAGCCACCCAGACAGTGGGTCCCATATACTACAGATGGGACTTGTTGTGGCCCAACGCCGTCATCTCTACTCAACCTGGATATTCAGGCATCTGTGCCTAGCACTTAGCTCAAATCCTACCCTATGAGGGAACCTGAAGAACAAGGGTACACCTCCTTCCTAATGGCAGGAAATCTGGCTGGTGAGATGGGTGTTTCACCCTCAGAGTGGGAACCAGCTGCATGGACATGAGACCACGACCACACATGGGAGCCGCCCTGGGCACAAACAGGCTTTGTGATCCTCAGCATGAGCCTGTTTCCAACAAACCCCCATGGTAGCTGGACCAGGAGCCGGCAGAGTGGGCCTTCCAGGTGCCTAGAGGCAAATCTTCACACTTGGTGGTGTTTTCTGGCGCTGAGACCCGGAAACTGTCTCTGGAATCGCTCTAGTGGGGATCCATTGAGACGGAAAACAGCAGTCTTCCCTTCCCCCAGAGACACAAAGTCTTGGGAGCTGGGCAGAAACCCCAGAGATGAAGAATGTTCCATGGCCCCATGAAGCCATCCCTACATTTGGCCACCGTTCTGGACACACAATCCAGACAGAAAAGTCTACCCACCGCCTCCATGATACCTTAATTTCACTACACAATGAGCTGCCCTCAGATCCTACAGATCAGGGCTGTGATCACCTCGGGCCTGACCCTAACCCTAGTTCGCATTGGCAGATTTCTGTCTCCAAAATCCTGCCCTCATGCCATCCAGACTTGGGCCTCTGGTGCCACACCAGAAGACTGTGACTACCCTCCCAAAGGAAACTCTGCCTTTCACTGTTGCCCAAACCCTGAAGATTAGGAGCAAAGTACAAAGCCCCTGAGCCCACCTCAAATTCAAAGAAAGCTCTGGAACCAAATGCACATTCTGACACACAATGAGCACTTGTCTCCAGGCAGACATTCAAGTCAAAAGCCCTGAGTAGAAGTTTGAATCTGACATACACCAAGGACTTCATTGACCCTAGCTTAGGTTTTCAGGCGCCCATCCTGAGAGGCCTGTTCTCTAATACCAACTTATATTCCAACATCTGGTCCCTGAGAAACACAACAGAACCCCTGCTGTTCCCAGAAAGATACCTTGCTCTTGGTAGCTGTGTCCAAGACTCAGTGTAGGAGAATCCTGCATGGCCCCTGACCACCCCAACTTTCTAACGTCTCCCTGGATACAAACCAGCATTGTGATCCAACAGCATGAAACTCCATGTCAACTCAGCCCCCTTGGAACTTGGCTCCAGGGCCAGCAGATCGAACCTGCCATGTTCCTCAACTACAATGGTCAATGAAGGTGTGCTTTCCAGTCATCCATGAGGGAGTACTCTGCTACCCAACCTTTCCATATTGGGGACCCTGGAGCAAACAAACCAGACTCCTCTGTCTGGTTGAAGGAGACCTTGCTGTTTGGAGCATCTCACAAGCCCCAGTGTGGGAAATCCTCCATGGCTTCTTGATGCCATTGCTCCATTTCTTGGTCATCATAGACACAATCTCCTGCATGAGCAAACATCTGACATCTGCCCTTATTCAGGAGCTAGATGTCTCGAATCAGCCACTGCAAACTGGAAGTGCCTTCTGTTTGTCACTGAATTGAACCATAGCTTGTGTTTACAATTCCATCCTCAACTTCCTGGTCCCCAAGCCCTCTTGATAGGGAATTCTGGAGCCATAACACAGCATTCTGCATGCCCCACAGAAAGAAGAAGTGGCTGGTGAGTCTGACCAGAAATCCCACATGAGGAACCACCTGCATGACCCTCGACAGCACCATAATAAATAGGCTGCCATGGGCACTAAGACTCTGTCTGACACAGCCTGAGCCACGACCTCCAGTCAGCCACGCAGAGAGTGGGCCCCATATCCTGCAGCTGGACCTGCCATGGCCCGAAGCCATCATCTCTACACAACCTGGGTATTCAGGCATCTGTCCCCAGACCGTAGCTCAAATCTCAAATCCCTGCCTATGGTGTAACCTGAAGCACAGAATGAGTCCTCCTTTCTGATGGCAGGAAACCTGGCTGATGGGATGGGTGTCTAACCCTCAGAGTGGGAACTAGCTGCATGGCCCATGAGACCATGGCCATTCATGGGAGCCGCCCTGGGCACAAACAGTCATTGTGATCATCAGTGGGAGTCTGCTTTCAAACAAACCCCCTCGGAACCTGGCCCAGGAGCCCGCAGAGTGGGGCTTCCAGATCCCTAGGGCCAAATTCTCACCATCGTTCGTGTTTTCCTGGCGACCAGACCAAGAACCTGTCTCTAATCCCTCTTTTGGGGGTGCCCTGAGACAGAAAACAGCAGTCTTCCTTTCTCCCAGAGACACAAAACACTTGGGAGCTGAGAAGAATCCCTAGCGACGAAGAATTTACCATGGCCTCATGAAGCCACCCCTACCTTTTGTGACTGTCCTGGACACATTCCTGACAGAAAAGCCTGCACTACCGCCTCCATGATAGTGTAATTTCAGTACACTATGAGCTGCCCTCGGGCCTGCATGTCGGGCCTGTGATCAACTTGGCCCTCACATTAACCCTAATTCCCAAAGCCCTGGACCAGAAGCCCTCCAGGATGGGGTCTCTGGAGCCAAACCAGATGATTGTGCCTACGTACTCAAAGGAAACTCTGCCCTTCACTGTTGCCCAAACCCTGAAGTTTAGTAGCAATATGCAAAACCCCTGAGCACACCTCAATTCTGAGGAACACTCTGGACCCAAATGCGCATTCTGATACACCATGAGCACCTATTTCCAGGCAGATATCCACGTCAAAGGCCCTGAGTCAGATGACTGAACCTGACATGCCCATAAGACTTCATTGATACCATAGCTTATATTTTCAGGCGCCTGTCCCCAGAGGCCTTTTTTCCAAAACCAACTTATATTCCAACATATGGTCTGTGAGCCACACAACAGAACCCCTCCTGTCCCCTGTAAAAAACATTGCTCTTGGTAGATATGTCCAAGACTCAGTGGATGAGAATCCTGCATGGCCCCTACCACTCAAACATTCTAACGTTTCCCTGGATACAAACCATCATTATGATCCAACAGCATGGAACTCCATGTCAACTCAGGCTGCTTGGAATTTCACCCCAGAGCCACCAATGGAACCTGCTTTGTTCCTCAGCTGCAATGGTCAATGGAGGTGTGCTTTCCAGGCATCCATGTGAGAGATCTCTGCTACCCAAACTTTCACTATGGGGATCCTGGAGCCAACAAACCAGACTCCCCCTGTCCAGTACAAGGAAACCTTGCTGTTTGGAGCATCCCACAAGCCACAGTGTGGGAAATCCTCCATGGCATCTTGCGCCCCCACTCCATTAGTCGGTCATCATAGTCACAAACTACAGTGTGAGCTAACTTCAGACATCTGCCCTTACTCAGGTGCTGGATATCTCGAATCAGCCACTGCACACGGGAACTGCCTTCTGCTTCGCACTGAATTTAACCGTAGCTTGTGTTTACAATTCCATCCTCAATTTCATCCATCCCCAAGGCCTCTTGATAGGGAATCTGGTAACAAAATGCAGAATTTGCCTGCCCAACAGAAAGAAAAGTGCCTGGTGATTCTGCCCAGAAACTCCATATGAGGATACAGCGACATGGCCCTCGACGGTACCCTAATATCATCGGCCACCATGGGCAATCAGGCTTGGTCTGACACATCCTGAGCCACGACCTCTAATCAGCCACACAGACAGTTTGCCCCATATCCTGCAAGTGGGACCTGTTGTGGCCAGAAGCCATCACATATACTCAACCTGGATATTCAGTCATCTCTCCTTCATACTGTAGCTCAAATCCCTGCTTATGGGGGAACCTGAAGCACAAGAGTACTCCTCCTTCCCCATGGCAGGAATCCTGGCTGTTGAGATGGGTTTCCAACCCTCAGAGTGGGAACCAGCTGCATGGCCCATGAGACCACGGCCACTCATGTGAGCTGCCCTGGGCATTATGACCCTCAGAGTGAGCCTGCTTTCAAACAAACCCCCTTGGTAGCTGGACAGAAAGGACACAGGGCGGGCCTGCCAGGTCCCTAGGGCCAAATCCTCACCCTCATTCGTGTTGTTCAGGGGCCCTGAAAAATCCCAGAAACTGTCTCTGAAATCCCTCTTTTGGGAATCTGCTGAGACGGAAAACAGCAGTCTTCTTTTCCCCAGAGACACCAAACTCTAGAGACCTGGGCAGAATGCCCAGAGATGAAGAATCTCCCATGGCCCAATGAAGACTCCCCTACATTTTGCGACCATCCTAGACACACAATCCAGACAGAAAAGCCTGTGATACTGCCTCCATGACACCTTAATTTCAGTACACTATGAGGTGCACTCAGGCCTGCAGATTGGGCCTGTGATCGCCTCCGCCCTCACCATAAACCTAGTTTGCATTTGCAAATTTCTGTCCCCAAGGCCCTGGACCACATGCTTTCCAGGATGGGGCCTCTGGTGCCACACCAGATGAGTATGCTTACCACCCAAAAGAAAACTCTGCCCTTCACGGTTGCTCAAACCCTGAAGATTAGAAGCAAAGTACAAATTCCCTGTGCCGACCTTAATTTCAAACAACACTCTGGACTCAAGTGCGTATTATTATTATTATTTTTTATTTTCAGCATAACAGTATTCATTATTTTTTCACCAAACCCAGTGTTCCATGCAATCCGTGCCCTCTATAATACCGGCCACCTGTGTACCCCAACCTCCCACCCACCCGCCAATTCAAACCCCTCAGATTGTTTTATAGAGTCCATAGTCTCTTATGGTTCACCTCCCCTTCCAATTTCCCCAACTCCCTTCTCTCTAACTCCCCATGTCCTCCATGCTATTTGTTATGCTCCACAAATAAGTGAACCATATGATAATTGACACTCTCTGCTTGACTGATATCACTCAGCATAATCTCTTCCAGTCCCGTCCATGTTGCTAAAAAGTTGGGTATGCATACATAGTGTATATGGACCACATCTTCCTTATCCATTCGTCCGTTGAAGGGCATCTTGGTTCTTTCCATAGTTTGTCTACCGTGGCCATTGCTGCTGTACACATTGGGGTACAGATGGCCCTTCTTTTCATGACGTCTGTATCTTTGGGGTAAATATCCAGAAGTGAAATTGCAGGGTCATAGGGAAGTTCTATTTTTAATTTCTTGAGACATCTCCACACTGTTCTCCAAAGAGGCTGCACCAACTTACATTCCCACCAACCATATCCCCTCCAACACAAGTTGTTTCCTGTCTTGCTAATGACCATTCTAACTGCTGAAACATGATATCTCAATGTGGTTTTAATTTGAATCTCCCTGAGGGCTAGTGATGATGAACATTTTTTTCATGTGTCTGATAGCCATTTGTATGTCTTCATTGGAGAAGTTTATGTTTATATCTTCTGCCCATTTTTTGATATGATTGTCTGTTTTGTGCATGTTGAATTTGAGGAGTTCATTATAGATCCTGGATATCAATCTTTTCTCTGCACTGTCATTTGCAAATATCTTCTCTCATTCCGTGGGTTGCACCTTTGTTTTTTTGACTGTTTCCTTTGCTGTGCAGAAGCTTTTGATTTTGATGAAGTCTGAAAGGTTTATTTTCGCTTTTGTTTCCTTTGCCTTTGGAGACATAACTTGAAAGAAGATTGTGTGGCTAATATCGAAGAGATTGCTGCCTATGTTCTCCTGAAGGATTCTGATGGATTCCTGTCTCATGTTGAGGTCTTTTATCCATTTTGAGTTTATCTTTGTGTACGGTGTTAGAGAATGGTCGAGTTTCATTCTTCTACACATAGCTGTCCAGTTTTCCCAGCACCATTTATTGAAGAGACTGTCTTTTTTCCATTGTATATTTTTTCCTGTTTTCTCGAGGATTATTTGCCCATAGAGTTGAGGGTCCATATCTGGGCACTCTACTCTGTTCCACTGTTTTAATGTCAGTACCATGCTGTTTTGGTGTCACAGCATTGTAATAAAGCTTGAAATCAGGTAATGTGATGCCCCCGTTTTATTTTTGTTTTTCAACAATTCCTTAGCGATTCAGAGTGTCTTCTGATTCCATACAAATTTTTGGATTATTTGCTCCAGCTCATTGAGGAATACCGGTGGAATTTTGATCAGAATGGCATTAAAAGTATAGATTGCTCTAGGCAGTATAGACAATTTAACAATGTTTATTCTTCCGAACCAAGAGTATGGAATGGTCTTTCATCTTTTTGTGTCTTCTTCAGTTTCTTTCATGAGTGTTCTGTAGTTCCTCAAGTACGGATCCTTTACCTCTTTGGTAAGGTTTATTCCCAGGTATCTTATGGTTCTGGTGCTATAGTAAATGAAATTGATTCTCTAATTTCCCTTTCTGTATTTTCATTGTTAGTGTATAAGAAAGCCACTGATTTCTGTACATTGACTTTGTATCCTGCCACGTTGCTGAATTGCTGTATGAGTTCTAGTAGTTTGGGGGTGGAGTCTTTTGGGTTTTCCGTATAAAGAATCATGTCATCTGCGAAGAGAGTTTGACTTATTCATTGCCAGCTTGGATACATTTTATTTCTCTTTGTTGTCATTGCTGTTGCTAGGACTTCTAATACTATATTGAACAAGAGTGGTAAGACAGGGCATCCTTGACTTGTTCCTGATCTCAACGGGAAGGCTGCAAGCTTTTTCCCATTGAGGATGATATTTGCTGTGGGTCTTTCATAGTTAGATTTGATGACGTTCAGGAATGTTCTTTCTATCCCTATACTTTGAAGGGTTTTTGTCAGAAACGGATGCTGGATTTTTTCAACTGCTTTTTCTGCATCGATTGAGAGGACCATGTTGTTCTTCTCTCGTCTCGTATTCATTTGTTCTATCACATTGATTGATTTGCGAATGTTGAACCATCCTTGTAGCCCAGGGATGAATCCCAACTGGTCATGTCGGATAATCTTTTTAATGGGCTGTTGGATCCTGTTTGCTAGGATCTTGTTGAGAATCTTAGCATCCGTATTCATCAGTGATTTTAGTCTGAAATTCTCCTTTTTTTAAGGGTCAATGCCTGGTTTAGGGGTCAGGGTAATGCTGGCTTCTGCTTCAATTTTTTGAAACATCTTCAGGATAATTGGTCTTATTTCTTCTTTGAAAGTTTGATAGAATTCCCCAGGGAATCCGTCAGGTCCTGGGCTCTTGTTTTTTTGGAGATTTTTGATCACTGCTTCAAACTCGTTACTAGATATTGGTCTATTCAAGTTGTCAATTTCTTCCTGGTTCAATTTTGGGAGTTTATAGTATTCCAGGAATGCATCCATTTCATCTAGGTTGCTATGCTTATTGGCATATAACTGTTGATAAAAACTTCTGATGATTATTTCTACTTCCTTGGTGTTACTTGTGATCTCTCCCTTTTCATTCATAATTTTATGAATTTGGGCTTTCTCTCTTTTCTTTTGGATTAGTGTGTCCAGTGGTCTATTGATTTTATTGATACTTTCAAAAAACCAACTTCTAGATTCATTAGTACGTTCTATTGTATCTCTGGTTTCTACCTCATTGATCTCAGCTCTAATCTTGATTATTTCTCTTCTTATGTGTGGAGTTGGTTTGATTTGTTGTTGATTCTCCAGTTCTTGAAGGTGTAGAGTCAGCTGCTGTGTTCTGGATTTTTCAATTTTTTTGAGGGAGGGCTGGATGGCTATATATTTCCCCCTTAGGACCGCCTTTGCTCTATCCCATAAATTTTGGACCGAAGGGTCTTCATTCTCATTGGTTTCCATGATTTTTTTTCAGTTATTCTTTGATCTCCTGCTTGATCCAAGCATACTTAAGCAAGGTGGTCTTTAGCTTCCATGTGTTTGAGTTCCTTCTGAACTTTTCCTTGTGATTGAGCTCCAGTTTCAAAGCATTGTGATCTGAGAAAATGCAGGGAATATTCTCAGTCTTTTGGTATCGGTTGAGTCCTGATTTGTAACCCAGTTTGTGGTCTATTCTTGAGAAGGTTCCATGTGCACTTGAGATGAATTAGTATTCTGTTGTTTTAGGGTGGAATGTTCTGTATATATCTATGAGGTCCATCTGGTCCAATGTGTCATTCAATGCTTTTGTTTCTTTATTGATTTTCTGCTTTGATGATCTGTCTATTTCTGAGGGAGACGTGTTAAGATCTCCTACAATTAGTGTATTTATATCAATATGACTCTTTATCTTGATTAACAGTTTTATTA